>NC_046299.1:36149375-36461250 GCF_004115265.2 Rhinolophus ferrumequinum | reverse complement strand
GTCTGCTTGAATCTTCATGATTCGACCTAGTAACATGACTTATTAAGCCCTTGTACTAGGAGGTCGAGAGGTAATTGTCCTGACCCTTTCTTGGTGTTCACTTTTGTGTGCATCATTAGTATTATCTTTAATCTCAGGTTGATCTGAAGAAATATTTCCCATCTATTTACTCCTTTTTTTGTGTGAATATCCATGTGGGGAAATATGAATACTGCAAAACACAGGTCAATTTAACTGGCTAGATATAAAGCAAAACCCACTGCAATGTGCTGAGAGCAAACAAACAGGGGAGTTTGTGTGTGTCAACCCTTCCACACTGTATAATTGCCACACTCCCACAAGATTCCTTGCCCATGTCTCTACAAAAATGCCAGTAGCAGCCAAGTGTCAGTCTGAATATTAATTATTTATTAAGCTTATTTTTTGTATTATTTTTGGATAAAATAAATATACAAGTAAAGTTTTAATGGGGTGATGGTTACATGGATCTATACAATTGCTCAAAAACATTGAAGTTTATCTGTACATTTTATTGTATGTAAATTGCACCACTAAATAATATAATAAATAGAAATTTGATGTTATTTTCCTGTATCCCACTTTGGGGATGACTGCAGTAAACAATAGGTAAAATTGTGTCTAGATAATGAGAGATTAAAATGGAACTTTAGAAATTTACTTCAGTGATTATAAGTGAATGGCCTGTCAGAAGATTTAGGAGGTTATCACAGTGGTACAGATATGAAAGGACGAAGCTCTGAATAAGAGAGTGGGACTATACAAAAGAAACACAGGAGCGAATAACAATGATATAGACAAGGAAAAATCATGTGGACAAGGTATAAAGAGTTGTTTGAGAGGCATTTAAGGATTTGAACCAGCCTATTCAGAAAAATGATGATAAATTTAGCAAAAATTTGGTTCTGATATTTGTGCTTGTTTTTATGTTTAAATTACAGATATGAACATTTCATCTTTCTTAAGTGGTTGTTCTTAAACTTTAGATGATATGAGAATCACCTGAGATTATCCAAAGTGTATGTTCCTGACCTTCCTTTTCAGAAATTCTGATTCAGAACATCTGGGATTAGTTTCTTGGTCTCTCTGATGCATGTAGACAAAAAACTACGGTACTGCCATAATAGTGCATGAGAAAAACAACCCAGGCAAATCTTTGTACAATTTTCCTAAGTTGAGAAATTGGCTACTATTGATATAGTAATTTTTTGAGACAATTAAAAGATAATTTGAGTTCTTTTTGTTTTTTATTTTTTGTTTTGGTTTTTTTCTAGAAGGGGGATTACAGGCTTGTTGGCAACATTTTCAATAACAAAATGGAGTTTATTGTTTATCAGAAATAGTTTGAATAGACGTTTGCAAAGGGACTGAATGGATTTAGACCTGAGGCAGTATGGTAGATGTGGAATTGGGACAAAGGGAGTATACTGTTTTCAGATATAATTATCAAAGATGCTCACAAAAAATGGAATAGCTTAAAGAAAAAAAATGATAAAACTAATGGGAGAGCATAACAAGAAATTAGAGGTAATATCTATCATATAGATTTTAACATAGGGATAATTTGTTACAAAAAGAAATGTGTTTTTAAAGCATAGATGAAAACATGGTTAAGATTATTGACAAAATTTTAGTTATATAAAAGGGGTAGCAGAATTGACTACTAGGGGCGTGAATTTGTAATACTTTTAACCCCAAAATCAAAATCAAGACAAAAACTAGATGGAAAAAACCCAGAGCTTTGGGGGTATTTTGGAACAAGCAACATTTTTAGATGAATTATGTGTAGTTTCATTAAATGGAATAAACATCAAATTTTTAAATGAGAATGTAAGTAAATCTCTAGGGTCCTTAAACTTAGACATCTGCTTCTGTTCTTTAACATTTTATGTTTCAGTAATAACCTGTCTTTTGCAAGGTACTCAGCATTCAAAGGTCACGTGAAGGTTTTCATTGACAAACAACTGAAGATAAGTTATATATTATACTTGCTTTTGTTCTATCAAAGGAAATTATTGGTGTATTCATCAGTAACATTTGACTGAAACAGAACATAAATTCCTATTTGTCCACAATGTCAAAAGTTGGGGAATAGCCATAAATTTACATACTTTTGTGGCAATCCATTTCTCTGACAAGAATCCAGTTTTCAACACTGAGAACAATAGAATTAGGATACCACATAATGACTCATTTATGGTACAATACATCCATAAACATCTTAAAATAACAACACCGACAATATGATTATTATAGGCAGTTTAATTTATTTTGTAATTTCTTTTGTTGTTAGGCTATATTACACTAAGTTACTATCTTTTAAAGTTATATGGACAGTTGTTTTCTGTTTGTGTTTATGTCACAAACTGAATAAACATTTAGATTGATTGTTTTATTTTACCTTTTTTTATTTTTTGAGATGTCTTCAAATTTAATGTTTATAATAATATATAGTATTTATGTGGCTCCAGAATAAAAGACAGTGATATAGTTAATTAAATCTAGCTTCTATGCCTATCCCCTCTCTCTCACATATAACTATTTTTTTAATGTTATAGTTTATTGTTACATATTCACATACATATGTATTGATATATACATATATAATATATATTCCCTTTCATTTATATATGTATATTCATGTTCTTAAAAGTTAGCATACTATATGCACTTTTCTCCAAATTGCTGTCTCACTTAGCGTATTTGAAGACAGGGCTATAGTAATAGGTAAAGATATTCACTATTCATTTTTATATTTTAATTGTATCCACTTGAGTGCATATCACCATTTATTAAGCCAGACCACTATTTATGTATATTAGGTGATTATGCATTTTGTATTATTATTATTATGTAAAAAAAATTCTTAGAAGTGGAATTTCTGGGTCAAAAATAAATACTAATAATGATATTTCCAATTTTTATTGTAGTAAGGTACACATAAATATAATTCACCATATTAACCATTTTTAAGTGTACAGTTCAGTGGTATTAATTACATTCATAATGTTCTGCCCAGCACCCTTTTAACCTTATAAAACTAAAACTCTATACTCATTAAACATGAGTATTTTCTCTTTATTTGCTCCTTCCCTGCAACTACTGATAATCATCATCCTACATTCTGTCTCTATGATTTTGACTACTCTAAGTACCTCATGCAAGTGGAATCATGTAGAATTTGTCTTTTTATGACTGACTTAACTCAGCATAGTATTATCAAGTTTTATCCATATTGTTGCATATGTCAGCCTTTCACATTCAATCCATTGGTGTGAGGATCTAAAATCAGTTTCTTGTAGATAGCATATAGTTGGTTCACTTTGTTTATCCATTTTCCAATCTTTCTCTTTGATTGGAGAGTTTAATTCATTTACATTTAAAGTAGTTACTGATAAGGAGAGACTATTTCTCATATAGCTTTTTGTTTTCCATGTCTTATAGCTTTTTTATTCCTCATTTTTCTGAATTACTGTTTTCTGATTTTTATTGATTTTTTTGTAGTGAAGTGTTCATATTCCTTTTTTATTTCCTTTTGTGTATTCTATAACTATTTCTGTTATCTTCACTTTGGGGATTATATTTAACATTCTAAATTTATAGCACTTTAACTTGAATTTATACCAGCTTAACCTCAATAATATACAAACAATCTTAGCTCACAGATCAAACCTTACCCTTTTCAGTTGTTGATGTCACAAAATTACATGTTTATACATTGTGTGCCTGAAAATATACACTAATATTTTTTTAAATGCATTAGCGTCTTAAGTTATGTAGAAAACAAAGTGCAGATAGAAACCATTGTTACTATAATACTAACTTTTATTATTGCCCATGTATTTACCTTTACTGAGATTTGTATTTCTTCATACAGTGTCAAGTTCCTTTCATTTCAACCTACAGGATTCCCTTAAACATTTCTTTCAGGGAGGGACTTAGTGATAATAAACTCCCTCAGCTTTTGTTTATCTGGGAATGTCTTAATTTCTTTGAAACTCTTAAAGGACAGTTTTGCCACGTATAGGATTACTTTTAACAGTTTTTGTTTGTTTTACCTGTTTCCCCGAAAGTAAGACCTAGCTGGACAATCAGCTTTAATGGGTCTTTTGGAGCAAAAATAAGACACGGTCTTATTTTGCTATAATATAAGACGCGGTCTTTAATATAATATAATATAATATAATATAATATAATATAATATAATATAATATAATATAATATAATATAATTAATAATATAATATAATAACAGGTCTTATATTAATTTTTGCTCCAATAGACGCATTAGAGCTGATTGTCTGGCTAGGTCTTATTTTCGGGGAATCACCGTAGTACTTTGATGTATTTTGACCCACTCTCTTTGAGCCTTTGAAGTTTCTGATAAGAAACATGCTGATAATCTTACTTAGAATCTTTTGCATGTAATGAGTCACTTCTCTCTAGCTGCTTTCGAGATTCTCATTTGTCTTTGTCTTTTGAGTTTGATTATATGTCTTGGTGTGAGTCTCTTTGAATTCATCTTACACAGATTTCATTGAGTTTATCAGATGTGTATATTTATGTCTTTCATCAAACTTGGGAATTTCTTAGCCACTATTTTTTCAAATATTCTCTCAGCCCCTTTCTCTCTCTTCTCCTTCTGGGACTCCAATAATGTGTATGTTGGTTGGCTTGATAGTGTCCCATATGTCCATCAGTCACTGTTTATTTTTGTTCAATCTTTTTTTTTTCTTTCTTACTATTGCTCAGACTCAATAATGCCATTGCTCTATCTTCGAGTTCATTGATTCTTTCTTTTCCCTGTTCAACTCTGCCTTTGAACCACTGTGGTAAATATTACATTTCAATTCTTATACTTTCAGCTCCAGAATTTATTTATCATTTATTTTTAGGTTTTCTATCTATTTATTGATATTTCCATTTTGTTCATGCATAATTTTATTGACTTCTTCTATGTCTTCCTTTAGTTATTTGAGCATCTTTAAGACAGTTGTTTTGAAGTCTTTGTCTGAGAGGTGTTTTACTGGGATAATTTCTGTTGATTTTTTTTTTTTCTTTGTATGGGAATACTTTCCGGTTTATTTGTATACCTTGTGTTTTCTTTGTTGTTGTGCTTATCTTTAGTATTGAAAACTGTACATTTGAATCTAATAACATGGTAACTCTGAAAATGATATTCCCCCACTTCATCAGGTATTGCTGTCTAATGTTTTGGTTTGTTTGTCTGTTTGTTTATTTATTTAATTTTTATTATTGTAAACCTAAAAAAAAGTTTACTGGTGTAAACTTCAAGTCCCCTCAATAATTTTCTGAGACTATACCTTTCCCTGGGTATGTACAGTGACTTCCTGATCTACCACCTTTCCCATATACAGTTACTTTTGAATGTTACCATCTTTAATTTCTAGCTTCCAAAGGGGGGAAAAAGAGAAAAATAAAGTGTCAAAGAAAGGATGCTGGCTCTTTAAGTACCTTGGAATTCACTTTAGCCTGAAGGGTTGACTCACTTTTGCCTGAAGGGTTGAGGTGGGGGCGGTGGGGGAGCTTGCCACAATAGGAGGAGTTAGCACAATAACAGCTGCCTGCACTCTATGAACAGAATCAGCAAGCACTCATCCGAGTACAGATCTCTGATGTTTGGAAGGCAGGATCTTTTCTGCCAGGGACTGGCTCCCACAGGCAGTTTGCAAGCTGCTTCAGGAACAAGTGAACAATTTCCTTGTCAAGGCGCTGAGGGGTGGGGGATGGGCAACTTCTATTGTGCTAAAAGCTGTAATTGACATAAATTAATCACAATTTACTGTCCAACCCTTGCCGTAGAAGATACAAGACTTCAGTAAACTCCAGAGTTCAAAAACAGTTATATGGGACAGAATCCACTGTTGTAATTGTTGTCTAAGCAAAGCAATAGGTTCCTGGTTTCTCCTACACTTCCCAAAATCCCCCAATACTAATGTAATTTTGGTAGACTATGATAAATTCTCCCTCAGAGGTTTTGTAACACTCTTTTAATAACACCAGAAGTGTCCGAAAGTGCATGTTTTCTAATAGACTCACAAATAGAATGTGGTATCCACCTTGACCACTGCTAATCCAAAAGTAAGAAATGGAATTTCAGTGTGGTTTCGATTTTAATTTTTCATTTTCATGTGTAAAGGTGAACATCTTGGTATATGGTCAAGTGTAATTTGCCTTTCTCTTTCTGTGAATGACCTGTTCATTCTGTAGCCCAGACTCTTTTTAATTTTTTTTAATGTATTGTTGATATTTTTATTTTCTAATTTTTAAATCTGTATATGTTATAGATATACATATCTCTGATGTAAATTGCAACTATTTCCCCTAGTTTGTCACTTGTGGTTTTACTTTGTTTATTGTGTCCTGCCATGTAATTTTGTAATGTCATCAAATTTGTCTCTTTTTTCACTTACTGCTTCTTGATTTTGAGTCATAGCTAGGAAAGCTATGTTCATTCTCACATTAGAGTAGAATCTATCTGCGTTTTCATCTATTACTAGCACTCATACTGTTTCATTGTTTATTGTGCATGAATAGCTTCTCTATTTGGGGTTTACTCTAGTATATGTATGAAGAATGGATGCAACTGTATCATTTTCTATATGGCTCTCCTACTAAGTAAATGCTCCTATTCAAAAATCCATTTCCTCCTACTGTTTTGAGATAACTCCTTTATCATATGCTAAATTTTCATGTGTGATTTTGACTATTTCTGGATTGTCAAGTCTGTTTTACTGGTGTAATTTTTGTCTCCCCCTCCCTTAACATAATACCCAGGAGAATTTTTCTTTTTGTCTCACAGTTGAAACAAAGTAGTAGTACCAATAAACTCATTTTTAGATATGTTTGGCTTCTAGCAAACTAGATTTTAAGGCATGTTTTGTGTCACATCGTCTCTTTGACCTCGGACAAGTTAGTTCATATCTCAAAGCTCTCAAATCCTCCTCTGTGAAATGGGAATGATTTGCAGAGTTTTTGATGTTTACTTAAATAAAATATTTAGCACAGAGTAGGCTTCAATAATTGGAAGCTATGTGATTTTATTCTTGTGGTTTTTGTTTAGTCAAATGCATAGACTATACAGTTACAGTATTTGACATTTATTTTTCTTCACTTCGGGAAAATGTCACAGTATACAAAGGAAGATGACAACTGAAGGAAATTTCTGCAAGAAGAAATGTTTTCAACTCTCTAAAATTTAAGAAATATCCTCTCTAGATATTATAAGTATCATCAAAATATTTTATGTAATATTTTTAAATATTTTCATTTAATATAGTTGATATAGTTTGATATTTATCTTAATAAAAAACATTTGCTTGGCTGGAACAGAATATGCTCATTTTAATTTCCAAGCATCTTGATATTTGGTACAAATTACTAGTCATTGTTTATTACAAGATATGTTGAAAGACCATGCAGGCTATAACTGAGATTTATGCACCATTAAAATACAATTTTAGAATTCAAAATTTGATCTGCCTACATTTAATAGCTTTTTTCATGTGATGAAGTTACAAATAATTTAAGAGCTGTTAATAAAAGTTATTTGGAAAACTATCTAAACATGACATATTTTCCATCCTTTTACTTATAAACTAATTAATTATACACTACATTTGCATCTGCTTTCCCTACACTGCCTAATTTTGAACTTAATTTACTAATGAAATTGTGAATTTGTTTCACAGTTAATGAAGGGAAATAGATATAGCAGATACACATATTACTTATTGTTCTCAATTATGTACTGAAATCTTAATGCGTTTCAGGGACTCCTGAGGATTACCCAAGATTCTTCCATATGCACCCTAGGACTGCAGAACTCAGTCTCCTGGAGCCAGTAAACAGAGACTTTTACCAGAAATTTGATTTGGTTATTAAGGTAAATTACACTAATTTCTTATTTCCTTGTGTTTATAAACTGATCAAGAAACCTGTAGAGGCACCTCTAGACATTTTAATATTATAAAAATTAAAAATAATTTGGATAGCAATTAGCCAATTTTTCATTAAAAATGTCAAGTGCAGCAGTTTTAATACATAGTTGGTTTTCTTTAAAATAAGCTTTTATATTACAATGTGATTCAAATAGTGAATATATTTGTATATAATAAATGCCCTGGTCTAATATATCTAATTCTGCATTCTATACTTTATTATATATTCTAACATTTAATTTCATTTTTACTAAAAGGAATTAATTTTTATCTAATGCATATATTTAAATGTGCATGGATTTGTATATTTTTATTTTAATAATGTATTATTTTTTAAGTATTGTTGCTCTTTCTAACAAAAAGAAAAAAAGATCTCACTTGACCAGAAATTCTTTTATTATATGTCTGTCTCTTTTTTTTTTAATTTTGAAACACAATCCTAAACTGGAAAAATTTACAAAGCTAGAGGAATCCATTTAGCATTATACTTTTGGTTTAATGATACCTAATTTTTTAATAATGAAATCAGTTCAAAGATGCTGTGGAAACCTACATAATCTGTCAATTAATTTTGAAAGACTTCATTTGAGAAGTTAAGATTTGAGCTGGGCAGCAAAAGAAGAGTAGGAATTTTTGAAGTAGATATGGGGGCTGGGAAAAGGGCATTCTGAGTAAAAGAATGGACATAAGAAAAGACACAGAAAGTCTGGTGAGTGTTATATAACTTTTTCATATCTACACATACAAAAATAAGCTATAGAAATGTAGCCTTATGGATTTATTTATTTTTTTTATTTAAATATAGTAAAGGAAAAGGAAGTAAGGTAAGGAAGCTTACTGAGCATGTACATTGTACAAAAAGTGTTTTGTGTATATTTTTCATTGAATTATAGCCTTAACTTTAATAGTATGCTAATTGGTACAAAGGTGGAAACTAAAGCTCAGAGTAAGTGATTGGCTCAGAGTTACATCACTAATAAACAATAGAATTCAGGTGTAAATTTAAATTTACATAAGCTAAAGTCATACTTTTTTCATATCACCAAGATGCAGTTGCTTAAAAATGGTTGTCTGGCTTGCTATCTCTCAGTGCAACTTCAAACAATAATATGGAGACACACATTTAATTTTACCTCAAATCAGGACATATTTTTGTTAGCTCCTATTATATTATACATACCAGATCCTGTGTTTATTTATTGGTCCTTAGTCTCTAAATAATTTGAGGGTAAAGAGTTACATAAGCTGATAAATCAAATATACCACATCAACTGCTAATAGAAAGACACATGGCAAATGCTGATGAAGCACAAAGTAGACACATTTAAATTAATCTGGGGACTCAGGGAAGATTTTCTGGATATTACCTCAAGCTAGCTTTTCTTGTACTAAAAGAGTTTGGCCAATGAATAAAAGTGGAAAATATGTTTGAACATAAGGAAGAGCAGACGTAAAGGCTTGGAGGCATTACATAAGAGGCTACAAGCAGTTAACAGGGAAATGAGGTATAGAGCCAGACCACAGGCAGAGCCTTAAGTGCGATTGCAATTTCCTTGGATTTCATTCAGTAGGTGATTTGGGAGTCATTTGACAAAGAAAAACTTCTGTTACCATTTGTATATAATGGGCATGCATGAGATTCATCTTCTTGCATTGACCTCGTTTCTTTTAATCATTGGATTATATAAAACTCAAAATGTGTATCCATTGTCTACTGTCGATTTACCTGGAGCCATGTGGTGCTTCCCTCTGTGGGCAGTAAGAAACTTGACAAAGGCCTATTTCTAAACTGCCTCATTTGAAATATGAAATCCATTGTTTTCCTTTATTATCAAAGTCAGTTGTCCTAGTGTACCCAGTTACAGTGAAACTCAGTCTGTCAATTATAAAAATAAAAATCAATTAGAATAGGCTGTAGATTTTTTATTTTTAATAACACTTCATATTATTAATGGAAGTTTTTACAGACATTATTAGATTAAAATTACTGTGTTTTGCGTGCAGTCAAGAGGATAATAACCAAAGATATCAATCTGTAAGAATAATAATGTGCCACCTGCTTGAATAATAGCTGAATATTGTGGCTTTGTGTAGGGTTCCATTGAAATGCTACAATCTGACAGTTTTCTTCTGTAGTAAGTCTTTCACCTTCCATACGTTTTATTATTTTAATAATGCTTCATTTTTCATTGGCCATGAAAGTTCTTTATTGGACTTGATCCCAATTTCTGTATCCAAAGCTAAGGAAAAATAAAATAAAATGAAGTATTTTCTCCTAGACTTTGAAGAAGAATTCTGCTTTAAAAGCTACATGCACTTTTAACCGCTGGCAAGTGTCATGATTTAGAGATTTATCATCTTCATTTCATGTATTTCTGCCCGTGATTTATTCAGTAAACTGACAAATAAAAATGTAAAGGTGAAACTAGAAAGACAAAATGGAGTAATTCACCCACTTTAGAGTACAAAAGGTTTAAAACATGTCAATTAAAAGAGGAAAGAATTTTCCATATCAATGCACTATTCCAAATTTTAAAAAATTGTAATCACTTAATCATACTTTAAAATGAAATGCACATTTGAAATAAGACTCTTACATTTGGTTTGCCTAGTACAGTTCATATTTATGCCTCTTGTCCTTGTGTAATTATTCATAATTCCTCTTTCACTCTCAAAAATGACCCAGTTTGGATGAAAAGTTGTGATCACAATGGTCATAAAGCAGAAAACAACTATGAAACAGAAATATGAAATGACAGTTTAGATTCTAGATGATAGTGAATCAGTTCATGCATGGAGTGGCTATAACAAAGCCCAGAAAATTCACCTTCATTATTGTAAGTCAGTATATTTTTTTTAATTTCATTAATTGATATATTTATACTCTGGATATCTATTACAAAGATTAAATGGATAAATTCATAACAGTTCATTCTCTCTGTTGCTAAAATATAATTGTGTTTCGTTTTCACCTATTTTTTTTTTTTTGATCAACAACTAATAGCAAGGGTCACAGTGATATCACAGACATTACTGTATCATGGGCTCTCTGATATTGTTACCCAGTAGCCTCCTCATATTGTCTAGCAGGCTAACCTTTAACTTCTTTTCTTCCACATGATGGGCATATTAAACCTAAGCTGTTATCAGTCACCCTGCACACTTTCTATTTCAGCCATACTAGGCCACTTGCAGGGCCCTAAATTCACCATGTCTTTTCTAGCCTTGAGACATTCATAGATAGTGTACCCTCTTCCTGAATCCTTCCTTCCTTCCTTCCTTCCTCCCTCCTTCCCTCCCTCCCTCCCTCCCCGCTTTCTTCCTTTCTTTCTTTTATTATATTAGCTTCAAGGGTACAAAACAACATGATTAGACATTTACACCCCTCACAAAGTGATACCCCGATCCCCACCACCAAGTCTACTCCTCCCTTTCTTCATCAACAGTCTAATTCACATTGTTGCTTTGTTTATGCTTCGAATGCTAAAATAATACTTTCTCTGGAAAGGCATGGAAACTTGTTGGAAGCCCCTCCTTGCATCTGCTTGTCTCCCTAGTGGCTCTGCTTACTCTGTATTGAATGTGCCTGTTACTTTTCTCCTGACCTTTACGTGAGGACAGATTGTAATATATTTCTTTACCTGGTGGCCCCAGCCCCTATCCCTATGCATGTAATGTGCATAGAAGGTACTCAATAAATATTTGTTTGTAATTGTTTTCTCCCTGGCATAGAAATCTTTTAAGGCTGCCGGATTTGGGTACTTACATCTTCACAGTGTTTTAAAAATACACATTTGAAAGTATATGTATTTTATACAATTTTATCTGTGCCTCTGTCCAGAATAAAGATCTGATGAACTTCTCAAATAAATTCAATTCTTGAAAAAAGTTCAAGACATATGTTAAGGCACAGTGTAAAGCCATTTATGAGTGGATTTTAATAAAAATCTCTTTTTTTTCTAAAGAAAATGTATATTTTTGACCCAGAAAATTAGCCACAGAATTGAAACTGGTGAGCTTAAATATTAGTGCTGAGGTGCCATTTCTTCTGGCAAGTTACTTTGGTTTAGAAATTTTTTAAAAAATAAATTTATTGGGGTGGCGGTGGTTAGTAAAATTACATAGGTTTCAAGTGTACAATTCTATCATTGTGTGCTCATCACCCAGAGTCAGTTCTCTTCTATCACCATATATTTGACCCTCTTTACACTCTTCTACCATCTCCCTCTCCCCCTTACACTCTGGTAACCACTAAACTGCTGTCTGTGTCTATGAGTTCTTGTTTCTTTCTTTGTTTGTCTTGTTCCTTTGTTGTTTTCAGTTTTATATCCCACATATGAGTGAAGTCATATGATTCTCAACTTTTTCTGTCTGACTTATTTCTCTTAGTGTAATAATTTCAAGGTCCATCCATGTAGTTGCAAATGGCAGTATTTCATCTTTTCTTATGGCAGAGTAGTATTCCTTTATGTATATGTACCACATCTTCTTTATGCAATCATCTATTGAAGGACACTTTTGTTGTTTCCATGTGTTGGCCACCATAAATAATGCTGCAATGAGCATCGCAGTACATATATCTTTACGGATGAATGTTTTCAGATTTTTGGGGGTATATACCCAGGAGAAGTTTCGCTGGGTCTTATGGTAATCCTATTCTTAATTTTTTGAGGAACCTCCACACTGCCTTCCATAGCAACTGTACCAATTTACATTCCCACCAACAGTGTATGTCGGTTCCTTTTTCTCCGTATCCTCTCCAATACTTTTTATTATTTGTCTTGTTGACAATAGCTACTCAAACAGGTTGAGGTGATATATCATTGTGGTTTTGATTTTTGTTTCCCTAATAGCTAGTGAAGTTGAACATATTTCCATATATCTGTTGGCCATTTGTATGTCTTCTTGAAAGAACTTTCTTTTCTTGTTCTCTGCTCATTTTTTAATTGGATTGTTTGTCTTTTTGTGTTGAGTTGTGTGAGTTCCTTATATATTTTGGATACTAGCCCTTTATCAGAGGCGTTGTTAGCAAATATCTTCTCCCATTCAGTTGATTGCATCTTTATTTTGTTGATGGTTTCTTTTGCTGTGTGGGCGCTTTTTAGTTTATATAGTCCCATTCATTTATTTTATCTTTTACTTCCCGTGCCTTTGAGGTCAAATTCATACAATCCTCTTTTAACTCAAAGTCTGTAAGTTTAGTACCTGCTCTTTCTTCTATTCACTTTATATTTTCAAGTCTTATGCTTTAGAAATTTGAAAGTCAAAGAACAGCAGCATCCGAGAAAGACTGAGAACTAAGAGAACAGCTACTACAACCGTTGGCCATACGTGTGAATCTCTAATGCCACAACACTACCAAATATTTAGCTTCTATTTGAATAATGATCTCATTTATACTGTAACTCACAGGGAACCAAAGTAAAACTCAGATTCTTTGTTTTTAAGGCATATGACATTTGCTAGTTTTCAATTTGTCAGATCCTTTCTGGGTGCCTATTAGGTGTCTGTCATTTTGCTTGGAGTTGAGAAGACAGAAATGTATGAAAGTTCTACCTCAAGGAAATTACAAGTATGGAAATTATGCTTTCAGACTTATAATATTTTTCTTCATGAATTCTACATCTATATTTGCAAGTACTAGCTACATACCTACACCTAGTATTGTACAATTGTGTCAGAATAAGAATGTAGTGAAATATACTCATGCACATCCTTTAAAAACCTTAGGCATTCTTTCTTTCAGTTAATACTATTACAATCAGCCATTCACCCAATCTTGGAGCTCCCAGTTCCTGTTAGGTATCTGCTCCCATATATCCCCATCCAGTTACTTTTCAAGTCCAATCCAGATAACTCTGGAATTTCTCTTGAATGTCTCCCCAACTCTCCATACTCATTGCAGTTCTCTAGTTCTCATCCTCATGGCCCATCATTTCACACATATCTCTCAAATCTTAGCATCTTTTCCTTGCATCCTTCCTATCTCTCTACATTACCAATAGAGTATTGCTAAAACAACAACAAAATAATTTATGGTGGCCCATATGGCCATGAAGCCATTTGAAAATTTGCCTCCTACATGAATTTCTGACAGAGAACTTTGTCAGTTTGAAATATCACGTGTCAGGGGCAGATAGAAAGAAAAACAAGTCACAGATCATCAGCCATCTCTTCTAAAATGAAAAGGACAGCATCACCTATGAAAATGAAAGAACTATCAACATCTATTAACTCTGTTAAGGAGATTGTGAAGTGTAAGTTCTATTTATTTATTTATTCATTTATTCATTAATTTATTTATTTTTGCTGTAGTATGAGTATTGACTATTCAGTGAGAGAGAGGGAGGGAGGGAGGGAGGGAGGAAGGGGGGGAGGGGAGGGAAGGGAAGGGAAGGGAAGGGAAGGAAGGAAGGAAGGAAGGAAGGAAGGAAGGAAGGAAGGAAGAAAGAAAGAAAGAAAGAAAGAAAGAAAGAAAGAAAGAAAGAAAGAAAGAAAGAAAGAAAGAAAGAAAGAAAGAAAGAAAGAAAGAAAGAAAGAAAGAAAGAAAGAAAGAAAAGAAAGGTGTGGACACTTCCTTTGGGAAAAATTGAATACGAGCCTTTAGTGAGCCAGTGTTAGGAGAGAAAAAAATAAAAGAGCTGATGTCTAGCCACAGAAAGCAAGACAAATACTATGGATGACATACTTTCATAATTCTTCAAATATTCTACACATGTACTCTTCTCCCTATTCTTATGAATTCCAGATGAAAGAATGAAACACATGTGTACCCCACATCTTAATTCAGCAGGTCAATAAAAAATAAGTTCCCTTCCTCTGCCACAATAGCAAGATCTCTAAGGTGAGGAAGTTTGGTCCATTAAGAGAGAAAATCCTTTATACATTTTAGAGAACATCATCACCCAGAAATTTCAGGCCTTAGTTCTTATTAGTAATAAAATAGCAATGCCTTCATGGATTTCTGAATGAATAGCACTTTCAGAAATGCATTGATATATTTGATACATTTGCTGAATGTTCATATTTTATTTTAATTTTATATTCCATTTTTTTAAAAAAAGTTTGTTAGATTGCCACATAAAACATTATTTTTGTTTCCTTAAAAAGAGCACTGTATCCTTTTATTTCATCCCGATTGTCCACATTTCTAAATATTCTAAGTACTAGGTTGAATTAATTGACTATTATGCCAACCATGGAAATAAATAAAAGGAATGAACGTTCGGTGTTCTCTTGCCTCATGCTGTTATTCATCCAGCTGGGTTAGTCAGAACAGAAATAGAATACAGCCGATGAATATGGTGACTGTCCAAATGTGCAAGCTGACAAAAGACACACAGAGGTGATATTTTACTTGGCCTCTTTCTTTCCTCACAAGGTGACCTGCAACTGCTTGGAAGAAGAAAAGCAGTTTATCAATTTTCATCTGAGTGCCTTGTTTTTGGCAAGACCCTCTTGTCTGCAAAGGTCATTGTAAGAGTGCAACAAGATTTCCAGATACGATAAAAATGTTCAAATGAAAGCTGCTTTCTGAGTAGGCCTGGCAATATCTTCCCACTACACACCCCTTCACATAAATAAACGACTTATCCCTACGTGATTGTTCCCAAGTCATCTTTCTTCATAAGCTTCTTTGGTTGTTGCATAGAAAACTAAAACTAAAAGGGCATATCTAAAAACTTGGAAGCTAAATAGGGCAAATTACCATTATTTTTCTCAAAGGCAGGCTCATGTGAGAGAAACATTGATTCTCACTCCCTCCCAGGCTCTGAAAATAGCCCATTTAAAGATCTACTTTTGACTGCGGTGAGGTGGTATCTCATTGTGCTTTTTATTTGCATTTCTCTGATGGTTAGTGATGTTGAGCATTTTTTCATATGTCTGTTTGCCATCTGTATGTCCTTTTTAGAAAAATGTCTCTTCATGTCCTCTGCCCATTTTTTAATTGGGTTGTTTGTTTTTTTGGAGTTGAGTTGAGTGAATTTTTTATAAATTTGTGATATTAACCCCTTATTGGGTATATCATTGGCAAATATCTTTTCCCATTCAGTACGATCCCTTTTTGTTTTATTGATGGTTTTCTTTGCTGTGAAAAAACTTTTTAGTTTGATGTAATCCCACATGTTTATTTTTTCTCTTACTTCCCTTGCCCGAGGGGATATATCGGTAAAAATCTTACTCCGGGTAATAAAAACTTTCTTCCTATATTTTCTCCTAGGAATTTTATGATTTCAGGTCTTACATTTAAGTCTTTAATCCATTTTGAACTTATATTTGTATATGATGTAAGGAGATGGTCCAACTTCATTTTTTTGCATGTGTCTGCCCAATTTTCCTAACACCATTTATTGAATAGGCTATGTGTGATGTCACAGGTATAGTGGATGGGGGGAGGGGGCTTGACACCGTGTGAGGGATATAAACGATAAATGTCTAACTATTACATTGTTCTGTGCACTGTAAACTAACAAAAAAACCAATAAAAAACAAACAACAATAACAACAACAACAACAACAACAAAAACCGAAAGGAAAGAGCTACTTTTTTGGATATTGATGATTTTTTTGAAATTAAAACATGATAGGATGGACTATTCCAGCCGACAAATGCACATAAAGCACTTTAGTGGGGTTTTCTCTTAGTTGTGAGAAAACTCTATGGGAATGGGATTAGAACCCAGCATAGGCCTTTGATGGGTAGGAAGGCAAAACACAGTGTGAAATAAGAGGAATAAACATGATCAGCAGAGTTCCAGAATAAAGTTACTACTTCGTTATTAATTTCGTCTCTGGCTGGCCTTGCCATTTATAGCCACGATGATTCCCATGTTCAAAACATCAGCCAAATAGTCTGACTAGAGTAACTAATAGTCTAATAGTCTAACTATCTATAACTAGAGAGAGTTTTCTGAACCTGTGGTCTTCCCAGAATGATTGAGTTTTTCTTCTTTAAATCATTCCAAATTTCTTTAGTCATGCTAGTGCCAGTTCATGTCTCAAACTGTAAGCAAAGAAAAATATTTGTATTACTGGAAGGTATGCAGCAACTTTGAGGATTCATGTTTACATTATAATCAATTATAAACAGAATGTACATATGCTTATTTCAAGTGGAAATCAAATATGCTTTACTTTATTAAAAATATTCCTTAGATGGAAAATGTGTCATTATTTTGTTGTCATATCATACACCCTGTTTGGGAGTGTGTTATCTGTATTCTGTCTAGTGAAAATATCTTTTGTGTCAAACAGAAAAAGTATTTCTTTCTAACTAAGAATGTATTTTTTTTGCTGTGTTTATTACATTACAAACAATTCAGTAGTATGATATATAAAACAATTAATTGTATTTGTGTGATAAATTATTGTACAGTTTTGTAAGTTCTTACATATTTTTAGTAACTGTCATAAATAGGCTTGTTGTCAAACTATGCATTTAAAAAACATTAGAGTGCTAAAGTTTAAATAAAGTTCCTATAGGTTTTAAGGAAATATAATTGTATAAAAAGGGTCAAGAAGCAATGAACACACTTATTTTTAATTATTAATTAGTATATTCACATGATTTTTGACCCAGAGAACACAGAATTCCCAACAGCCATCTCTCCCTAAGACATTTCTAAAGAAAAATGTGTCATAGAAAATGCCAGTTGTCTGAGCTTTGACCCTGAGCCCTTGTAGGGCTTTAGTGAACTGAGCAAGATCCTGCCAAGAACGCCTTTACATAAGTGAGGTTCCTCACTTTCATTTCCAACCTTCAAGTCTAATTGAAATTTGGAAGTTTGCTTAAAAGTGAGAAACAGCAACAATTACTTGCATAAAAGGCTAGAACAGAGTTTGCCTAAGTTGCTCAACATAGGCTAATTTTAGTGTAACAACCAGCCTGTACGAGGAAAGCCAAAATGCCAGATCCAGTTGATTCCCAAAGGACTACTGATTGGACATATCAAGATGATGTGATGTCCTTGTGCTTGAAAAGCAGATTTCAGTGTTCCACCCACTAGATCAAGATGCCTATGTGTTTGTAGGGCACTAAAGTGAAAGTAAGACCGATGCGATAAGTGTGTGTGAAGTGAGGGAGAGTATTTTAAGGGGGATTAATCGCAATGTGTCTTTTACTGTAATATATATTGTTTTTAATTTAAACATTCACCACATTCTTTGATCACACCTCATATCTTCCAAATTGCTGACTCAATCTTCTGCTACATCTATTCTGTTGATTCTCTCTAATGTATTCTTCATTTCAGTTATCATATTCTTTATTTCTGACTAGTTCTTCTTTTATGTTTTGTTTTCATTTTTGTTTTTCCTGTCTCTTTGTTGAAGATGTAATTCAGATAATTGAGCTTCCTTGTCACCAGTGTTTTGAACTCTGCACCTGGTAAATTGCTTGTCTTCAATTTATTTATTTATTTTTCTGGAGTTCTTTTCTTTCATTTGGGACAGCCTTGTCTTCTCATTTTGGCTGTCTCCTTCTTTGTTTCTGTGTATTGGGTAGAGCTGTTTTGTCTCCAGGTCTTGGAAGAGGGGCCTTAGGTACTAGATGTCCTTTATGGCCCAGTGGTACAGTCCCCCTGGTTATCAGAGCCGGGTGCTCCAGGTGTGTCCCTAGGGTGGGTTCTGTGTGCCTTTTTGTTGTAGTTAAGCGTTGGTTGCTGGTGGCCTGTCAATGGGAAGGATTGACCCTCCTTCCCAAGGCTGATTGGTTGTGAGGACTGTCCATGAATACAGTAGAGGAGGTGTTGTGCAGGGGCTGACCCTACAGAGCAAGATTCATTTTAGCAGGGGTCTGGTCCCTATTATTTCTTTCCTTTGGGTGTGTCATTTGTGAAAGTTATTGGGTCATGCATGCTCTAGTGTGATCTGAAGCTGGTCTCCAGATGTGTTGGTTCTGGGATCTGTTCAGAGGGGCTCTGGTGCAGGCCAAGTCCAGCCGCTGGCTATGCCCTGCCCAGGGGCACTTGTGAGCTACAAAGTCATCTGAAAATGGTTGTATTTGTACTTGGCATGGAGGTAACTGGGATAGGCTAAGCTGCAAACTGAGGCCGGCTGCAAGTGCTGGGTTTGAGGCTACTTAGCAAGTCTGACAGTTCACAATGAGGCCAAATGCTGCTTATTTGGATTTTTTGAACCTTTAAGAGATTATAGCAAAGCCCACAGCATGAGCCAAGATAGGCTGTTTACATGGAAAAGGCACTGGAAGCAGCTTGGGTGGGCCCACAAGTTGGGTCAGACAGCGTATCAGGGAATCTCTCCCTAGCACTTGAACCCTGAGCTGGAGAGTCTGGTATGGGGCTGGGAACCCTCACATCTCAGGGAGGTCCCTCTGCAGCCAAGATATTCCTCTAAATTTTTAGCCACCACATGTAGGATTGGGACCAACCTGTTCTGCATCTCCTCCTCTCCTTCTAGTCTCTATGTGGCTGCTTCTGTATATCCTTAGTTATTGAACTCTGTTCAGCTAGACTTCAGGTGATTCACAGTGATGGTTATTCTGTGGTTTGGTTGTTATTTTGATGTGGTCATGGGAGGAGGCGAGCAGAGCATTTACCTGTTCCACCATCTTAGCTGAAACCATTACTTTTGTTTCTAAAATGTTAAATAATTGGATTAAAATATCATGTTTTCATCCAAATCTTAGGAGCTTTATGCCCTTCCGCCTCCTTTTTTTTTTGTCCCTGTATATTTGTTATTTGTTTTTACTGTGGCTAACTTAGGAAGTACATATTCCGCAACCATACATTTTCCTTGTGTAAAAATACTCAGTAAAGATGTATTGCTTTTGTACAAAGAAATTTTTTGAATTTTATAAACATTTCCTTTCAAATGAAAGTCTAAGTAATTCACAGTTGAATTTCAAGACAAACATATCTAAATACCTAGCTCTTTGAAAGTTATAAACTAAAGACATTGCGAATGCTAATAAATTAATCAGTTGGTTGAAAGCATAGCTAGATATATTGTAACAATCTAAAGATTAGGAAAATTGTTAAATGAATGTAATTTTTAATCCAAAAGAGAGAATGGAAGTATAAATTTAGCCATCCAGAAAAATTTTCCAAAGCAAACACTGATCATTGTCTACTTGAGAGTTAAATTTAGAATTGGAAATAAAGGAATAAAGGGATCTCCATGAAACCTGGGTAGCTGGGTAAACCTGCCAGTGTTTCAGAATCAGCCTCCATGAAGGTTAAGTAAGCAGCCTGTATTTAGCTAGGAGAGAGAACCTTGAGAAATTTCATCCTTTGTGTATTGAAGGCTTCATTGAAAAGCAGGAAATCAAGGGGTATGGTGTCCAGGAAATGGACAAATCTTATTGAGTGAGAAGAGTGATATGATAAAAGAAGTAAGAGATCAGAGTCATATGGCCTGAGACAAAATGGAAATTATTGAAGGGTTTTTATGAGAGAAATGAAATGATCTGTCTATTATTGAACAAAAACACTGGTGGAAATTAGGAAACAGGCTATTGGCAAGAGTAGAAGCTTACAGATAAATTAAAATGATCCAGGTGAAAATAATAGTAGGTGGGATCAAGGTGGTAATAGTGGAAGAGATGAGAAGTGGTTAGAACCTGCATATATTTTAAAGTAATACTCAAGACAATGTCATTATAGATTAGATGTGAGGTGTGAAAAGAAGCAAGTAGTGCAGGTGACTCCAAAATTCTTGAGCAACTGAGAGAATGGAGCTTCTCTTAGGTGAAAAAGACTGTTTGTGGAGAAGGGTTTTGTTGGGGGACGAGAATTTCAATTTTGCAGAGGTTATATTTTAAATGTTTATTACATACCCAAACAGAGTTGTTATGCACAGAGTTGGATATTGATTCTGGAATTCACAGGAGGAATCTGAAATTTTTAAGACCATAAGATTAGATAAAATCAGCTAGAAAGTGACTATGATGAAGAGAAGTCAACTAAGACCTGACTCCTGGGCCACTCCAATTTTGAGAAGTTGGGGATAAAAGCAGAAGCCAGCAAATGAGAATGGGAAGAAATGAATAGTAATTTCAGAAGAAAACCAAGAGAAAGTGTTGTCATGAAATGCTAGTGAATAATGTTTTTGTTTTTCCACACTAATCATCAGAAAAATGCAAATAAAAACCACAATTAGATATCACCTCACACCAGTTAGAATGGCTATCACCAACAAGACAAATAATAATAAGTGAATAATATTTTAAGTGTTGAAGTCAGGTCAAGAAAGATAAGGACTGAAAGTAAATGTGTACTGCTTTTAGCAATGTAGAAGTCAGTGTTGATTTTGAAAAGAACAGCTATATTTGAGTGGTGGGGGCAAAAGCCTGACTGAAGTGGGCTTAGCAAAAAATGTTTGGAGATGAAAAAAGGAGAGCACTATAGATGCACAATAAATAATTCCTGACTTTCCAGGAAGAACATTATTTCTTTCCTTTTTTCCTAGAACCTATTTGTCTTTATTATTCTTTCCCCACCTAAATTATTGTATCTACTTGATAGATTTGACATTGGAGATTATGGAATTTGTTAAGTGGCTTGCCTTGAGACAGCAGGAAAAATGTTATTCTATATTCTCAGTCCTGTGGCGCAAGGAGCTAAGAGATTATTAATATTTGGTGGTTTTAATATTGAAAATGGAGTTGATTGTCTCTTCAATGTTTTGCCCTCCAAAGTAACCAAATCATGTTTTGTTTCTTTGGTTGGTTGTTTTTGCTTCTTTAACTTGAGTTTTATTTTAGTCTCATTAGTGAAAATGGAGCTTATGCCAAGATATTCTGCCAACAAAACCTGGATTTTAAATATAATGTTTAACTGGTTACTATAGATTTTATAGATATAAATAGCATTATATTATATAATTAATTTTTTTAATGCCACCTTGTTTCACTTGACCTACTTTGTTTGTACCTACTCACTAGTGATTACAGTAGAACAGACTTAGTGATTAAGTCTGTTTTTTGAGAATTCCTATTTATATTATATAAAAAAAGAGTATGTGGTAGAAGATTTGATACATGAGACCACTGAAGAACAAAGTATAATAATATTAATTTGTTTTTAGTTCCATATTTTACCTCTAATTCAATCTGGAATATCAACATTATTAATATTCTTTCCTGCTACTAATCCGTCTTATCATCTTACATTTGGATATTCATTTGTGTTCTCTAAATTAGAGAAACAAGTGGAGAATTTCCATGTATAGCCTCCCATAAATCAGGAGACCTGAGTCTGGGACCCATTGTATTACATACAGTGTGGCTTTGAACATAAAACTCACCTTTTTGCTTCCTCATCAATACAAAAGAGTATTTTTCACGTTTACAGGTCAAAATAGTATTGGGGTTAAGAATGTGGACTTTGGAGACAGATATCTGGTTAGCACCTCTGAAACACCTCAAATAGGACAAACTATGTAGTAGCAAACCAAAAATATCAGTCACATTAACAACAAACTTGAAGTAACAGACAGAAGTTTTACAGGTTATTTTTAAAGATATGGGGAATTAGATTGTTTTCATAGGTCTAATTTGACTTTTATTTCTCTTTTTCATTGGATCACTTGTTTTCATGATGCAAATAATACATGATTTTCCTGGCTTCACAGCAAGCAGTAAAAATCAACAACATATGAGCTGAATGTAAAATATAAGCGTCTTTCATTGTTATAGAACTTTGCTTCTTGTTTTTCCCTCAACATCCATAAATTGTGTTTGTGTATGCTTTATGCTTATTGGGTGAAGGGGACAAATAATAAATTTTGTGACTTTTCATAGCATTATTAGTATGTATAGGATGTGACATAATGGCTTTTGGAATAATTAGATATAAAATAAAGGGATATGAAAAAGTACTGTACAGAATGACCTGCGTGTATGAACTGTTCCTGCTTTAATTAGATCAAGGTCATTGGGTCAGAACCCCATATGGACCAATTAATTTTATCCAGTGTAAAAGTGATGTTTTCTAGTCATAGATTGTACCACTTGTTCTGGTCAGCTGTGTCCTACTATATGTCACAGAGGGAAACTCCTAGAAGAATACCCATGGCTCAGCACAAATTAATCACAACCACTGGATACAGAAAGAGCTCATCCATACTGATGGTGTAAGGAGCACATACCGTTATATGTGAAGAATTGTACATAATTCCAGGAAAGGATACACATTATTTCAGTACTGTTGTCCTTAGTGCATAGCAGGGTGTCATAAACATTTTGTGCCATAGACCACTTTGGCAATTTGCTCCCAAGTGAAAATTTAAATCAAAAATAAATTACATAACCTTATAAATGGAAATCTAATATATTGAAATGGAGTTATCAAAATACTAAAACAAATTATTTTTTTAACTAATGCTTTATATAATATTGTTTCACAATGGGTTTATTAATTATCATCATTTAAAATTAATAAATTGCTTAAATTATATTTCAAAATATCTTTAATATTAATAATAATATGAAGTGATAATATATCATGATTTTTCTTGGTGCAGTCACCAGTACTTACAAACATCACTGTGATTTGTTACCTATCCTTTTAATTGATGAAAATGTTAAATTACAATTAGAAGAAAGTGCAAAATTATCTTCTAGAGGCCGAAGTTCTTGCCTCTGGATTCAATAGAGACATCTGTCCGAACTACTGGTAAACTTTCATGGCCAAAATGTCACTATTTCATACAAGAAAACACTCCAGGATTTAATATAAAGTATTTAAAATTTACACTGAGTTGATTTAAAAAATCAACTATTGCAACAATGGGGAAAACGTCTCAATAAAAATTTATGACATAATTTGAATCTATTTCAATAAATGTATATACTATTGAATTGTAAGTGATTTCTCCTCAAATTTGGAGATTTTCTGGAAGTCACTTGTGATGAAATCTTCTCTTAAATGAAACTTTTGGATTGCTATATAGTATGGTAAAAACAAAACAAACAAACAAAAAGACAAACAAAAAAAAAACAAGGATTGGAGTTTCCCATTCACAAAATAACCATATGAAGATTTCCTAAGATAATGTATTGGAAATATAAATTTACATCATTTATTAAAAAACGGAACAAGAGAAAAATAAGAAAACAATTATATTCCTAGTACATAAGTATTAATTTTACTTGACTAACATTTATTGTTAAATATATTTGAAATTCTATAGGTACTAAAATATTTCATTGAAATTATTTCATGATCATTATACTTTGTTTCTTATATGATGCTTTTGAGGACTGTCCAAATGTAGCATTAATCTATTAATTTTACATAGAATTATGAATTATTTGGGTATTTAATTATTAGTGTGGAATGAAGAGATATGGATGAGACAAAAATAAGTATAATACTCTATTGGAGTTATGAATCTTTTTCTCTGCCTTTGTTTAAATATCTTATCATCAATTTACTCAACTATCTTCACTTCTCAATTTTCTAATTGTATTTAAGCATAGTTATCTCTTATAACAATATATAGTGGGAGCTACATAATTTATTGCAGTGATTATTATTATTATTATTTTTAAAATATACACTGGGTTTGAGGATTTCCATTTCCTCATTTATGTTTTCTAAATCCCTCTGGCTTTAAAGCTTTTTTTTTTTGTATTTTTTCTGCAATGATACCATTTCAAAAGAGATTCCCTACATATGGTATGAAAAGTGATACTCCAAAGAGATTGCATAATAATATTTTTTAACTTTTTAAAATTCTTTTCTAGGCTGAACAGGACAATGGTCATCCTCTTCCAGCTTTTGCCAGCCTACATATTGAAATTCTGGATGTAAACAATCAGAGCCCATATTTCACAATGCCCAGTTATCAAGGCTATATCCTGGAATCTGCCCCAGTGGGATCAACTATTTCTGACAGTGTAAATTTGACCAGTCCTCTAAGAATTGTGGTTCTGGACAAGGATGTAGAAGATGTAAGTTAAATATAAATGTTGTTCTTGTTGTGTTAACACATCTCTTCTTATGTCAACAGGAAATATTACAAAGGCATGGTTTACATGAGCTATAGAATAGAGGAAAAGTCCATATAAATGAGATTCTTAGTGCAGTAATCTAATTCCATACCAAGTATATTTTTTAAAAAGTATCTTTGAATTCAACAACTGTTCTTTTTCAGTTTACAGATATTCAGTATAAGAAAATGAATGTTTCACTTACAGTTAGCTAAATTACCAGGACACTCTTATTTATTAATATGGACCAAAAACAGTTTATATAATTGTTGATAGGAAAAAATAATGACATTAAACAATTAGTATACAAAATCACTATGGCAGCCCTGGAATGGGATTTGGGGAACTTTTCTGATAGTATGATCTTAGAGAAAAAACATGTAGGGGCAGCTGACCCACTTACACTTCTGCCAGTGGCTACAGTGATGAGAACACTCCTCCTCTCTACACAACATTGTCTTCTGTTTTTCTGTGCTGACACTAGAGTGGGAAATGGTCCCGACTGGGCAGATCAGAGTATTTTACATCCTTAGTGACAGTGACTATTATGAATAGTAGACAAGAAAATCTATACCAGGCCAGTCAGAGTCCTCCCAGAAAATGAAAGGAAACAGAATTGGAGCTGGAACACTTTGGAATCATGCAGTAAAGAAGTGGAAATGAATCTGAAGCCATTGTAGCCAAGTTTACTGACATAATGAAGAAAACCTATTATCAGTGGGAGAGGATCAGTCTGATAGACACGCAGAGGAGTCCTGTTGGGTTCCTGTTTAGGTTATGAGGTCCCCGAAGCTATACTAATCCTATATTTTTCTTTGATTCTGTGACTCACTACATTTCCCCACATATCTTTTTTTACTTTTTTTTTATTTTAACATACTTTAAGTTTGATTTCTGTCACTTGCAACTTACAGTCTTGACTCAGCAGTTTATCCCTCTTCAATAGCATTGTTCAATAGATTTTTTTTTATGATAATAAAAATGTTCTGTAGCTATGCTACCCTACATGGCAGCATATGTGGCACTTGGAATGTAACTTGACTGAAAACATAATTTTAGCATTTTGTTTAATTTTAATTAGTTTAAATTTTAATAGTCACATGTCACTAATTAGACAGCATAGCTCTATAATGTCTGTAAAATCTCATTACATGGAGAGTTATTATCAGTTTAGTAAATGAAGAGGGCACTTTCAGAGTTTTTTTTCCCTGGAAAAATTTTGTTAAACTTGCGTTGTAAGGGACTTTGTAAAGGGCAGTGGGACTCAGAAGGTATTGCTGAGATAAGGTAAGAAGCATTGCTGGGTCTAAAACCTTTAAGAAACCCTACCTAGAATTCTATTCTTGGAGACTTAATGCCAATTAAATGCTTCAAGCTGTTTCTCAGAGGTGGGGCAGCATGTTGTGGTCCTTAGGAGTTTGTGCTTTGCAGTTACCCAGCCCTGGATTTGACTCATGGTTGCACCATACAATAGCTGTGTAATACTGTGAGATTCATATTCACCAGCCTCCTCCTTCTATTCAATCAGCTGTGGCCCAAAAGGAATATGGTTGCAATCACCACTGCCTTGGCCTGCTCCTTTAGTTGGGGCTGGTGGGGATGGACATTACTAGGTTTATAGATCAAAACTAGCAAAATACAATTCCAAGGCCCTTTTCATTCACAGGCAAGAATTTTACTATATGGTAAATTCTTGCTGAATTTGAGTCAGAATTAGTGAAATTATTCAGAATAGAGGTAAAGGATTTAAGAATATAGACAGAGACATGTCACCGCGTGTTGGTCTCAGCGACAGAAATGGAGAGTAAACATCAGGCTTACTGATGCTTAATCAGAAGTTGTCACTGCAGAAATCGGTTCTCCTGAGTTTCTTCAAGAACAGCCATGCCAAAAGGCAAATGCAAAGAGGAGGTCAGACTTGATGTTAGTAGTCCAAAAATTAAGTGGCATTTCTTCCTTTAAAGCTGTGGAAAATAAGGCAATATTTTAAGAAATAGTGGTGGGGATTGGTGAGTTCTGGTGTTATTAGCAGTGTAGATTTTAAGTCGGAAAGACTCTTCAAGGGTCCTTCTGATAAAAAAAGTAAACAAAATTATTTTGACTAATGTTCTTTTTTTACAAATAAACAGATATGAACATATACATATATAACATATATGTCAATCACATTTATATATTTTCAACAACTTTTACCTTGTAGCTTCAAAATAGTCTGGTATATAATTAGAGAAGGTAATGCACAAGATTTTTAAGAGTCATGCCTGAGACCTCCAGAATTTCAGTAGCAGAACCACTAAAAGTCAATTATTAAATACTGGTTATAAAACAATAACAGGGAATAATAATCAACAATGGTTGCACATTGGTTTGTAGAAAGGCATTGATTCATTTACAATTCCATGTCAGTTCAAATCCCTGTATGGAGTATTACTGGTTCAACATAAAGGTATCTTTGAAATTTAATACAATACAATCTTAAAAATGTAATGTACTTATATGCTTTATAAATATTATTATGCTTTCATATATATGCTATGACATGTCAGAATAGTAAGAAAAAATATACCTTGTAAAATATTATTTTGTTGTTTTTGGTTGTTTGTTGGTTTTACTAGTGTACACTTGTACGCCGTATCTATGATTGTGGTCATTTATATTTACATTATTTTTTCCATGTTTAATTTGTACATAGGTTCCACCTGATGGAATTCCTGTAAGTACTAGATGTTGACTTTGTGTTTGTTCTTTTGTTAATTGCTGTAGTTCAATTTCTTTTACTTTTTCTTTTCCACTGAAACAAGTAGGCATTTACTCATTATTACCTATAAAGATGTCTATAACTATAATTATAACAATAACTATATATATATGAATGATTCAAACATGTTTACATTATAGTAGAACAAAATTATGTAGAACTCAAATTGCATGTAACTTAAAGATTATTTAATTACTAATGTTTTTTTTTAGTCCAAGACAAACATTAATAATCCATCACTGCATTCATTATAAAAGTGTCTAAGGTTGAAGTACCCTTTTAAACAGGTTACTTCAGACAATTACTGTCAATTCATTCAGATTGGCAGATGAGATTAATTTTTTGTAATTTCCGTGTTATGCTATATGATTCGTATGTATGCTCATAAGTATGTATGTGTGTGTATATATATATATATATATATACATTTCTGTGTTGTATGTGCACACATATGAGGATGCATATAATCCTGTGTGTGTGTGACATCATAGTTTGATTCCCATTGGAAACGAAAAATTGATTTCAAATGTGATATTTGAACGTATTTAAAATGTCATGTTTAAACACATTTCTTCTGTGTGATGGAAGTTTAAAATTTTACATTCATACATTTGTCAACCTTTACATTTGTATATATGTTTATTTTATCATTCATTTGTTTTTCTGTGCTGTGAGTGAATATTAGAGTTTATATTACCCTCCCAGAAAATAATCCAGAAATCAATGAAATAATATTTCATACTTTTGGTATATACTGAATGTATACTGTAGAGTAAAATAATGTTACTTACGTCAATGGGAAAAAATAATATTTGTTAACGATCCCTCTATGTACATATTGATATAGTAAACTGATATTTATTTTAAATAAATTTATAGATACAAAGACAACATAAAATTTATTGTCCCTATCAGAACATTAAGCCAGAGCATTATCTGTCCATTTATAATCATAATATACCACACCTGAAACGTGTTATGTCTACAGATAAATATAAAATTTTAAATTTGAGTAAATTAGCTGAACATTTCCCAATCTGCCTTCTTAAATGTTAGCACTTAAAGAAATGCAGAGATATTTACCAATAGCATCTTTGTATGCTATATATAAATATTAAAATGATACTATTTTTAAAAATCATAAATTTCAAAAGCTATACTTTAATCAGAGATTAACTGTGCAGAACAGATTAGAATATACTTAATATGCCATGTACAATGCTAGGTTTAAGTATTACACTATCTTCTTTACATGAAACAAATGAAGTACAGTTCTGGGAAAAGCTATTGCAGTCTCTAGCTAGTTATTATAAAAGGACTCAAGAAGCAGAGACAATTAAATTATCAAAAGTCTTTTATGTTTCTGGTTATCAAATATGAGAGACTCTGTTTATGGAGTCCTGGTGTTTATGTCATTTTCAGATGGGAAGCATTTCAAAAAGAAAATCTATGGCTTTCACAAATTGGCAAAATGAATGGTGTGGTTTATGACACAACCATGTAAGACTATAGTCATGTATACAATCAGTCATGTATACAACTGGTTCACAATTCAACACTCATTGCAGTATTGCATTGTCAGAGTAACTGACATAAAAAAAAAAATGGTTACACCATGTGGTGTGGGAATGAAAATATCTATCTCATTTACTAACGGAATCTACAGTTGAATGGAACAAAATAAGTTGAGAGAGAGTTAGTTTTAAAGCAGGCAAGGAATAACTGAAGGATTTTCATAAAGGGAAAGAAGTGAATATTTGGTAAGCAAGTTACATAGCCAAACTTTTTCAAATTGGATTACTGTTAGTGTAAAGGTATGAGTAAAGGAAGCTGTGTTCATTAGCATCATTATAGGTACACACAGAGAATTTAAAAAAAGAAAAAAGAAAAAAAACTGTATTTGAAAACCTAGTGATTAGGTAAAATCAATGATAAACACTAAAAAATGGCATTGATACTTATTTAGTTTTTATTAATTGAAACTGCATGCTAATTTACATTTTTGATCATTTAAAATGATTTAGTTTTATCACAACTGACTCTGAAGTATAACAAAATAAAAAGAATCCTCAAAATGTGGTTAAAAATATGTTTAGTTGTAAATATTTTGAACTTAATTTTAAAAATAAATAATTTAACTTTTTATCAACTAACATGTTTGATTAATCAAAATACCCAGCTTTGTAACTATGCTGAACAATTTGAGAAATGATACTGAAATAAAAACAACTGAAGTGCCTATTGGAAAATATCAGTATAAATCTTCTTGACTTTCTACATCTCTTAACAACTTTTATTATTTTATATTGACTAGACACATAAAAATTTTATCTATAATACTAATTTTTGTTGTTTCAGGATAAATATAGCACCCTGATCTTATATCAAAATCATGGACATAGAAGCTACCATGATATTATATCTAAATAATACCTCATAAGGAAATATTATAAACATACAACTTGTATCAGGTTCAAATGAAACTATTCACTTCAAAGTTATTTGAAATAAGCTCATATTGAAACTTTAGATGTATAAATTATAATGCGGATAAAATTATGCCTAGTTTTTAAATGTAGTTGTGTGCATTCCAATTTCTCATTTTCATAGAAATTTTTAGGATGTTAGTTCTGTTTTTTGGGGTTTTTTTTGCAAATTAGCATGTGTTTAACAAATTCCAGTCTCTCTACTCTGCCCTCAGCCCTTGATACCAAACTCAGAAAATCAAGCTATGATATTAAATCACATTCACATCATACTATACAAAGTATTTTAAAAGTTGCCATAATCTATAAAACACCTTAGCTTTCTGTATATCCTTTCTGCTATTTTTTTCCATAACCTTGCTCATAAGCCCACTCTTTCACAACATTCCCTTTTATTTGTTCCACCTGCTTTCCTATTCCACTATGCAGACACCAATTCAAGCTTCCCCACGTTATGTCCCTGTTCTTTCTCTGCACTGCACAGATTCATGCTTTGTCTTTCAGAGATGGCAGTAAGATTATGAAGGGTTTCCACTGCTCAGTAATTATCTCTCTTTTGAACTTTTGCCATCACTTCCTCATTATGTGTATATAATTTTTGTCTAGACTCTTTTATAAGACATGATATTTATAGGTAATGAATTATACATAACTAATTTTATTTTTATTTTACACTGAACACAGTAACAAGATAGTAATATGCATATGTGCAGTTTATTACTACAAATGAAGTAATTGTAAAATCCTACAGCTAAAATTCTTGGCTCCAATTTCATTTTTTTGCATTTATTTCTTATTTGTTGAGCCCAATGAAGTTTTGAAAAATATTGATATTAAATAACCAATAAAAGCAAAGTCAATCAGATTGTTATCTATTCCATCCTTCTTATTATTTTTCCTGTTATTCACATTAATTATACTAGTATTTATTTCAGTATTTTGTTTTCCACACAGTGAGTAATTGCTTGTAGCTTAATAATGAGTAAATATTTAGTGAAATATTTATTTTGTTTAGAAAAACCATAATCTAGTTATGTACATTTTTGTAATAAATTTGAAAAAATAATTTTTAGGCAGTGAACTAATAGCTGCATTATTTAGTCTATGTTTTAAATAATGGCCTTTTTTTTTTTCAAAGACAAAAGATCCAGAGCTTTACCTTTACCTGAATGATTATGCATCAGTCTTCACTGTCACACCGACGGGTATCACTCGCTATCTCACCTTACTTCAACCTGTGGACAGGGAAGAGCAACAAACTTACATTTTTACGGTAAAGAGACTTTATATGTATATATGTGTCTATAACAGAAACAGATATCTGTGTAAACCTAAAAAGTTTAATGATTTGGGAGGAGACATTCAATATTTTCAATGTAATACCATTAAAAAAAATCAATAATAATAAATTATTCACATGACTATCTCCTTTTTCTTTTCATAAGTTTGTGTAGCTGTGTTATCGTTCTTTCCAGCAGAAGAAATTTAATTTTCAAGATGATAACCAAAAAAAAAAAATGGGGATTTCATTTTTCACCATATACTCATGATTGACTTCCATTGAGATATTATGCAACAGAATCTACAAAGTAAACCATTATTTTATTTTCTAAACTTGATTTTATTATATTTCATTGTTATTACATTTTTAATTTTGTCATAGGGTTAGGCCAGTGGTTCTCAATGGGGGATGATCCCTGTGCTTCCCTCCCCACCTTATCTCCCCGCTTCTCCTGGGAACAGTTAAAAATGTCTGGAGACATTGTTGGTGGTCACTACTGTGAGGGTGTGCTATTGGAGTTTGATGGATAGACATCAAGGTTGCTGCTTGACATCTTATAATAATCTTATAATACACAGGATAGCCCCCCATCTAAAGAATTATTTGTCTCAGAATGTCAGTAGTACTGAGATGGAGAAATCTTAGGTTAATGAAGAACTCAAAAGGAAGATTATTAAAGATGTGAATCCAAATTTTTGATCTTCAGAGATAGGAGGGAAAAAAAGCTGATAGAAACTTACTGATCATAGCATTTACATAGTTCTTTCTGGTGAAACCTGCATAGGGGAAGACCTTAAACCAGAGCTTCCAAGAAAACCTAAAGTGACAGTTAAAACTGATACAGAGTGGACTTTAAAAAACATTCAGAATAAAGAAGTTGTGTTGTAGCACTGAGTTTTTGTTAGTCTTTCTTAAAATGTTAATGGGGTAATTAAGATATTACTATTAACTAATGCCAATTAGTCCTTTAAAACTTTTGTGAATTTCTAGAAAAAAAAACATTACATATCTAGAGCACCTACTTTCTTGACAGATACAGGTGTGTTGGCTATAAAAGCAACTGCTGCTAAGAAAATTCCTAAAATGTAAGAGTCATTCTGTACTGTTTATGTTTGCGTGAGTTCTCTATTAAATATGTTTTTCTACCCTCAAAGATTACGGCCTTTGATGGTGTGCAAGAAAGCGAGCCAGTTTTTGTCAATATTCGGATAATGGATGCAAATGATAACACTCCAACCTTCCCTGAAGTGTCCTATGATGTCTTCGTTTATACAGATATGAGCCCTGGAGACAGTGTCATACAGGTAACTTACCTATGTAATAAGAGGACACACTCCAAACAGCTCTGGTTAAGATACTGCTTAAAAAAGGAAAATGCAGTTCAGACTTATTGTAGGGCATACTTTAGCTTAAAAAGTTTTAAATTTATGTTTGCTCTTCAAATAAAAGTATATTAATATGTATTTTAAGGTAAAATAAGCCCGATATTAAATGTAAACATATTCATTTGGCCTGCTTATACATGATTATTAAAATTTAGTATACTGAATATATTTAAGTAATTAATTAAATGAGTGTATTTAATATACTAAAATACAGAGGATTTGAAAGAGTTGCCCAGCATCATGGCGCCAGCTCTGCCAGAGCCCACACCCAGGTCAGGACACAACCCTTTCGTCTTGGCCCCCAGCACTTTCTGTCTTCAAAACTGTTTGCTTCTATACCCTGAGAGAGAGCACAGGGCCCATCCATGTGGCACCTAGCCCCATGCCCGGGCACATGGCCTGCCAGTGAAGTACCAAGCTTCACTTATGGGGTGTGGGGTAATATCTCATTGTAGTTTTGATTTGCATTTCCCTAATAGCTAGTGAAATTGAACATTTTTTAATATATCTGTTGCCATTTGTATGTCTTTTTGGGAGAAGTGTCTGTTCAGGTCCTCTGCCCACTTTTTAATTGAATTGTTTGTCTTTTTGTTGTTGCATTGTATGAGTTTCTTATAAGGAATATACTTAAGTCTTCATGTCATGGTACTTGTTTTTTCTCTCCAACTTCATCTTTGACACTGTATTCCTATATGTATGCTTCAGTCCTACTGAACTATCTCTAGAAGTATCTCTTTCTCATTTTCTCATGTTATCTCATTTACCTTTATCTCTTTCCCTTCTATTTATGGCTTGATTACTTGTTTTTATCCTCTAGATTATTTTTCTTTTAAGGAAGCCTTTCTTCATAGTATCAGTAGCTAGTTCTTAGTAATTCTTACTCAATAGTTAACGTTCTTGCAATCCACCAAAAAGATAATAGTTTGTGTCCAAGATATTGTGATACAGTTGTGTTTCCTCATCTATGTGAGATGTGTGGAAAGAAATACATAATAATATGCCTCATGGCTTTTGTATACTGTTTTCTGTTAATCAAGAATGCTCTTCTTACCCCAGATTTTGCAAGGCTAACTCTCTTTCATCATGCAGGACCCAGTTCAAAATGTCACCTCTTAAGAGAGAACTTCCCTAAAAGCTTAGTTTCAATAGCCTCCAGCACACACACATACACACACAAACACACACACACTCACACATTCATTCTCATCACCTTACCCTCTCGCATCATGTTATAGGACTATTACCATCTGAATTATTTTTTTTCTTTCACGCACCCTAAATTGAATACTCCAAGACATCAATGGCTGTGTGTCTTATTTTCCAGGACGTGCCAGCCATGTTAGTCCTGCAGAAAATATTTATTTGAAGGATGAATTATTACAAAATTTGCAGGATACAATTGTTAATATAAATTAGAAATGGTTCAGTAATATCCATATTGCATAAAGAAATGCTTTCTCGAACGATATAGAAAGGGTGACATTATAGCTGAAGCACCAACAGTTCACCTTAAAGTGTACCTCATGTGTAAATATCCTCTGCTGCGTATGTGGTAGTGAGAAAGCTTTCAAACAGCCACAATACATTTCATTCATATCTTGGTTATGACATTTGTTATATTGTTAAAATCCATCTTTTTACCCATTTGCCTTGAGAGTAAATATGTAATTAGTTTATTTCTGTATCCACGACATCTGCATCCATAGTGTCTGGCATACAGTAAAGACTTAATATAGTAAATGCTTTCTAAATGTTTAGTTAAGTATAAAAGAAAGGAAGACTTACAGACAAGTAGGAATAAGTGAATGGGAAGGTGGAAATGCACTGACCTTTATAGTAGTCCCCATTTATCTGTGGTTTAGCTTTCTGCAGTTTTAGTTACCTATAGTGAACCACAGTCTGGAAATATGAAATAGAAAATTCTCTATATAAATAATTCATAAATTTTAAATTGCACGCTGTTTGAATATCCAGATGAAATCTTGCACCATCTCACTCTGCCCTGCCCAGGATGTGAACTATCGTTTTGTTCAGCATATTCACACTCTGGACAGTACCCACTTGTTAGTTACTTAGTAGTCATCTGAGTTATCAGACCAACTGTCATGTCACAGTGCTTATGTTAAACACTTATTTTATAATGGCCCCAATGCACAAGAGTAATGATGCTGGCATTCAGACATGCCAAAGAGAAGCCATAAAGTACTTCTTTTAAGCAAAAAGGTGAAAGTTCTTGAATTAATAAAGAAAAAAAAAGTTATGCTGAGGTTGTTATGATCTATGGTAAGAACAAATCTGTGAAATTGTGAAGTAGGAAAAATAAATCTGGGCTAGTTTTGCTGTTTAGCCTCTACAGCAAAATTATGGACACAGTTTGTGACAAATATTTAGTTAGAATGGAAAAAGCATAAAATTTGTGCATGGAAGACATGACAAGAAGACAGTTTTTTTTTTTTTTTATTAACAGCAACATGTTGTGTCAGAAAACATTGAGCCTATATAAAGACTCCAGCAAGAGATTCCTTGAAATGAGTGACACAAAGCTATTTACTGCAAGTAAGGGAGGGTTGTACAGATTCAGGAATAGTTTTGAATGGAAAAATACAAAAAAAAAAAAAATTACTGGAGATGAAGAAGCTGCTGCCACATTTCCGGCAGAGTCGAAGAAGTTGTTTTTGTTTTTGTTGTTGTTGTTTATCCTTTACTGTACTTTATTTTTTTTATTAGTTTCAGGTGTACAAAGCAATGTAATAGACATTTACGCCCCTCACAAAGTGATAACTCATCCCTCAAACTATTACCCCTCTTACATCTTATATAGCTGTTACAGTACCATCGACTATCTTCCCTATGTTGTACTCCACATCCCGTGGCTATGTATACTTATATGTTTTGTTATAGTTGACATTCAATATTATGCTACTTCAGCTTCAAGTGTATAGCGTAGTGGTCAGACATCTGCACAGTCTATGACGTGATCCCTCTGTTGCTTAGGGTTCCATACTATCTGAAGTTTTGGTCGTCTACTGGGAGGTCTTATAACATACACCTCACAGATAAGTGTGGACTACTGTATTTCTAGTCAATTGATGAATTCAGAGAACTACATTTATCTTTACTGTGGCACTCACTCATAGGGAACAAAATTATATAGTTCACACAGATAAAGAAATGACAGTTATTGTCATGTTCTTAGTCTTAATTTAATTAGAATTGATTCTCATCTCTATAATTGGAAATAAAGGTAAGTTTATATAGATAAACAGCCAGCAGAGAATGGGGTAATATAAATAAGAAAATGGTAGCGATTATGTGGTAGGACCGCATCTCAAAAAATGTTTGCTTTACGGGATCTAAAGCTTATCTTTGGCATTTGCAGGCTACGAAACTTAATTTCCCTTTTGTATCTCTTTATAAAACAGATCTCGTCTTGCTTTTAAAGAGTCTCATGTTATGTATTGCCCTGAACTATGCAGATTATGAAGATGGGGTGTCGTTTGTGTCCATATGCCTCTGATTTAAAAAAAATACTAAATGCCAAGAAATGAAGCTTTATCATTAGTCCTTTTAATATTATTTCTGGTATGCAGTAGAAGAGTGGTATGGCTATAAAACATCCACCAAGGACCTTGAAATAACAGAATGCAGATTTCTCACTGAGAGACAAACTTTAAACTATAATGATGCAGAACTACTCGTATGATCTGCAAATGCCTTTTAAGGGTCATAAACTAGGTTCTTAGGCTCTACCCACCCATAACCCCACATCGATTCTACCTTTCCCCATTAACCCAACAGAATACCAATCAGATTCCTTTTTGGTTAGTAGCCTGATGTCAAAAAGAGTGAAAGTATTACAAACAAAGGTGACAATGAGACCTCTTCCACAAGGAGAGTCTTGGATACCAGATTTTAAGTATTGTAATCAGATCGTTTTCAATCTTCATTTTCAGTATAGCCATGAGACTATCTTGGCCTGATGTAAGTGCCTACTTAATTATTTGAGTCCACTATCTTCTTATATGAGGTAATTCTCCTTGCCTACAAGAAGTTGATAACTTGGTCGTAAAGATGTAACTAACTAGATCCTTGTTAAAAGTTCTCAGTTATAAATTGGTCTTCTGACTTTATCTCTATCTCTTATGCTCGGTTATTATAAACAGAAACAGAGTGTTTCTGATGTCTATGGTTCATGAACCACACTTAGGGGGACACTGCCATAAAAGAGCATCAGCATCTTTTATAACTGGAAATTAAGTATAATTAGATTATTAGCACATCTTGTGTTTAGGGGGACATTACTAGCATGCGTGAGAATTATTTCTTTTTCCAGCGCATGAAATACCATTTTGTAGGCCACCAGTGAAACCTACAGGTTGACACTAATGGATATCATGCTCTATCGTCTTAAGGTCTCATTTCACACACAGCTAGTTTTCATGAGAAAACAATTGTTCTATACTATAAGATACAGGTTTTGATATACAATTTTAATATTTTAAAGATGTAGATTTTAATAACCGTAGTTAACTATCCAATCCATGCTCTATAGATGCTATTTCCAAATTTCTGCAATTCTCTTAAATCAATGGCTCTTAATCTTAATTCAATATCATAGTTCTACCTGAGGAACTTCTATAAATATGGGTGCTGGGATTCCACCTTGAGATATTTTTATTAAAATATCTGGCCACTCATAGCAGAGTCACTTGGAGAAATTGTATTTAGTAAAACAAAGCAGCTCTAATAAACAGCCAATTTGGAGAAAAAATGACTTAAACATTTACAATATTTTTTGTACCTATGAAAATTGTAATTCTTAATTCATAAAGAGGGAGTCCTAGATGGAGCTGAGTCCTTTGCTTCTCTTCCCATCTCTTTCCATTTTCCTCATTCTTCAATTCTTATTCTCTTTGATCAGGCTTCGTATTTCTTTTCAATGCTTAAAAGTCTACAATTTCCTCTCACCTTCACCTGTGCTCCGGTAATTATTCCCTTCCTTCCTTCTTTCCTTCCTTCCTTCCTTCCTTCTTCCCGTTCTTTTTTACTACAATAATCTCTTCCTCTCTACTGATTCTTTCTCTTTAGCCTGTAAACATTCTTAAAGCTTTCCACGTCCTGACTTAAACATCTTCCCAGATAAAGTGCCATGTTGCTAGTCCACTTTGATATTCCACTCTGATGTATTCAGGATCTTGGACTGATTGATAAATTTAGGGAATAGATTAGTTGTTATTGAATAATTATTTTATTACATTAATATACAGTTTAATAATCTGTGTTTTACTCATACCATTCAAATCATATAAAATCATAAATCTAATTAGATCTATGTCTCATTGTCAAGTACAAAAGCATTTCTCAATCCCTAATCTATGTAAAACTGAACTTTACCCTTTTATGGAAAACTTCTCTGGTTTTCATCTTATCTCTGTGGTAGCTTTGTTGCTGTCTCCTTGTTGAATTTTCACTCTTTAAATATTAACATTTTCCAAAAGTCAATATATAATTCTCCTTTACTTCATCTATTCCCAAATTTTCAATCATCACTTCTATATATACTCATGTCTCCCGATATTAAATGCCCTGTGATGACCTGAACACAAGGTGACATTACAGGTGTCTGCTGGGTATGGCAATGTGGATTTTGAAAGGCACTTCAATCTATATATATTCCAAGATAAATTAATCCATTCATTATCTTTCATCTAATACAGAAACACAGATACAGACACACGCAGGAACTCAAACAAGCATATTCTGTTTTCCAGGAGGCCAGCATATTATAAAGGGCCCAATTAATCTTCGGTTCCACAGACTTCAGGAGAGCAACCTCAGATTTATGTTTCCTATTTTTCTCTTTCACCTGCACACATCCACCTGATTGTCCAGTTTCTGAAACTGCTATTTCAAAATGTATCTGTCTGTCATCATTTCCTTTCCCATGCCTATGTACTGCTATAAATTATTCTACTACAGGAGACTCTGATTACCATATTTCTGCATATTCCCCACCACACTGCTGCTAATGATTATTCTGAAACATGAGTTAGAACAGGTCACCATCCTTCGTGAAAACCTGCCAAAGGAAGTGTCCAATCTCCACACGTGTAGTCCAGAATGTCTATGCACTCCATCTGTGTAGTCCATCTTCGTAATACTTCAGATATTTGTCTCATCTCCTGCTACATACCTCCATGTAACTGACTTTGAAATTATATAGAGGGTTTTGTTTTATTTTAGCATGGAATACCCTCCCCATTCTATGACCCATTGACATCTTTCTCAGGTTTTAAGGTTTGATCCAAAGTACCCTTTTTGTCTTCTTTAACATACAGTTCAAGTGTTACTTTCTTAACAAAGCCATCATTTTCCTAGCAAGTCAAAATCAGTGGCTCTTTCCACCATACTCCCACATACCCAGCTGGCAACTCTATCTCCTATGCATTGTACTGTACCTTGCATTAAGGTTAGTAAACAAATATGTCCACTAACCTTATCTATCCACCTAACTGAAATATAAATCCCTTTCGGACAGGAACTCAGTGATCTCTATACCACCAGTGGTCAGCCCAACGACTTCCACACAGTAATGATTCACCAAATACTCATCGAACTTACTCCCTCAATTAATGCACTCTCAGCCAGTTTAGAAAAAGTCTCATTGCAGGAATGCCTTCTGCTTGGCTTAAGAGTTCTCTCTGCCATACACAAAATGTTACCTCCCATAACCTTTTCTCAGAATGCTCTCTAAATTCACGGCCTCAACCAGGCTACACTTACACTGCTCTAGATAATGGAAAAACACTTTTCATTGAAAATATTCCTGATACATTTCTCTTGGTAATGCTATGTAGTGGGCCATTAAATATTAGAGCTACAGATTACTTTGAAAATAGTTCTTATTCATGCCCCATTTTATAAAGAAGTTGAGTTACTACATTGATGTATATTTGGTTCAAATTCACAAAGTTGATAAGTGGCAGAGTTGATGTCGAATCCAACTTAAAGACAATAGAATCGGGGACCAGCCTATCTAGTTGTGTCCACTTTGGTCACTTTGTGCACTATGTGACTTAGTCTTTTAAAAATTAGAAAACACGTTAATCTTTAAAATGGTTAAAATAGCAGTACCCGCCCTTACAAGTATGTTGTGAGTATTAAAATGGTTATAAAAAATACTACCACATGTGTACTTACAAATAAGTCTGGTGTAAATGTTATCTAGCTATTATTATTGAACCAGTTTCATGAGTTATATAAAGCATTTATGATTACAAATATTCTTTACTGCCTTTTCTGTGTATATTTGGATGTGTTATGTATATTCTTTAGTACTCTGTAGAGGACACATAAATATTACATATAAATTACATATTAAAATCATTTTTAAATAATTTTCAGCATTATAAACAAAATTAGGATATGCCTATATAGTATTTTATTGCTTTTTGACTATTTTATATCAAATAATCATATTGTTTTCTGTGATAAGTATGAGTGTGTTTGTGATAGCATGACTACATTTTGAGCATTATATTAATATAAGTTCTTGGTGTGGTTTATTATTTCAGCAAATAACAAATCAAGAGCAGATAAGCAAACTTTACAAAAATGTAAACATAGTTTTACGTTTGTACTTAATTTTATTTCTGATATTTGAACATATTAATTTTACTAAAGACCAATTTATTACCTAAACTAATTTGCACTAGAATCAAAACATAAACAAAATAATGATTTTTAATTCATATAGGTTACTCATGTTGCAGACTTTAATTGAATTTGAAGTTTTATTACATCATCCACATTTTGTCCAAATGTATGATATTCCCCACCTACAAAAATAGCAACACTTTCCATTTAATTGCCCAACCTGGAAACCGGTTATTTCTGACACATTCCCATTTACTCTCACCTCCCAGTCTGTCACCAAGTCCTGCCAATTTTGCCTCATATACTTACTGTATAAATCTACTCAATTATCTTCCCACTGCCACTATCCCAGTAAATCTTCAATTTGTACTGGGACCACTGCAGTGCTTTTACTTGGAGAAATGTAATGACCTTCTTTGGGCTTTATTTACATTTCCTCTCTCCCTCTTCTCCATTTAGCAACCCAAGATAATTTAAAATTTGAAAGCAAATCACTAATTCCAATTCTTGATCCCTTCAATGATTTTCCACAGATAGAAGAATAAAGTCACAAACCTGTATGACCAGTCTCCCGATTACTCTCCAATTTCATTATTTACCATTCACTTTCTCTTTGTAATGATCATTATAATGCTACCACTCTGACTAGATAACTCCTATTCATATGCTTTTCATCATTTAGATCTCAATTCAAATGCCAGTTCCTCAAAGAAGCCTTACATGACTCCCTTGATAAATGCTCCCTTTATTATCCCAGAGCACAGGATGTTTCTTCATGGTGCAATCGAAATTTCTAATTATAATTTTTAACTATCTGTTTCTCCTATTAGATTGTGAGCTCTAATGGAGTAAAGACTTTGTCAGTTGCTCTCCTTAGTTTCTTCCTTTTTTCACTACTATTGTATACTTAACATCTTGTATAGCACCTGATACATAGTAGACCCTTAATAAATTTTTGTTTAATGAACAAATTGATAAAATAACTAATGGATATAGGTTAAGGAAATGTTACATAATTTCTGTATGAATGTGGGGAAATTATCTATATACCAAGTTAATATATTTTTAAAAATTAATCAGCAAAGCTGCAGATATAATGGTATAAGAACATAGAACATTAGAACATAGAACATTTATCCTTAGAACACAGAACATTCGACCTTGATTATCTGGAAGAATCTTTCCCATGAAAGCTCTTGAAAGGATAAATAATCTGACTGAAAACATATCATGGGAAATTAATTATAGATGCTTTTAGAGAGGCGAAGTTGAATAATTGACACATTTATTGGAAAGTCATTTATTGTGTCAAGTGTTAAAATTGCCAGGCACTGTGCCAAATCATAGGGATTAAAGGAACGACTAACATGTATTTCTGACCCTAAGTAACTACTGGTGCAATAGAGAAGAAAAGCATATTATATTTTAGCTTTATCACACATGACAAATATGACTCATATATCAAATTACACATTATGAGTTTTCAACATCTTTTTGAGCTTTCCCATTTGATAAACTTAGAGAAAGTATTAATGATATCAATATAGTGATCACAAACATCTGCATTTTCATTTTGTATAGGAAATAAAATAATTTTCACATTTAGATTTTACATTATTTTTCAATCACCATCTGTCTTTTCTGATATATTTAGAAGAACAGTTGTCGAAGAAAATGTATTTGTAAATGTAATTAAATTAATTTATTTTATGTTCGGTCTGCATATTTTTGGGTTTTCACAATGAAAGCTGTCTATGGTCCAGTTTCAATAGTTAATGCCTCAGTGCTTGCATTTTTTATGAAACCTTTGTTTAATTGTATGTTATTGTTTTTAAAATCATGCAAGTTGTGCATTCATAATGTTGACAATATTCTTTTTAGATATAATATTTCTAGATATTGTTGGTTTACTAGATAATTGACTTGAAATTTGATATTACTCTAGAAGAGATACAAATGTGCAATAAATTTTGTAAATTTTTTTCCTTCACTATATATCACCAAACTAATTTAGGTTTTATTTTCAGCTATTGTTTCAAAAAACAGATATCTTTTCCTCTCAACACCTACTTGTACATAATTATGTCACAATGTCAAAGAATAGTCATCTGGACAAAACAATACTCAGATATTGAGATGTTTCAAAGACAGGGTAGGAAAAAAAATCTAAATAGAGCAGTAGGTATTTCTTGGAAGCCTAGTAAACTTGTTTGCTCAGTTTGGCAAAGTAAACAAACAAACAGAAATGCTGTTGGACAAGTTCAGATATGTTACAAACACACGTTATATGTGTATTTTCTTGGACAAATTATTTAATGTGTATAGATTTTGATTTGGTTGGTGCTTTAAGCAGATGCTCTGAAAAACAGAATGAATGAGATATAATCATAACCTCTTATGATATATTTTGTAAAGGATAGTTGTTCTGCACAATGAAATAATCAGAAAATATCTTCACCATCATTAAATTGCTAAATTAGGTGGAGCATTCTAAAATATTATGAGAGTATCAAGAAGTGAGTGGGGGAGAATATCTGTTAGGGCTTGAATAGTTGGGAAGGCTTCATTGTTGATTAGAACTTCATGAACCTCTATGACTACTTAGTACTCAGACAGGCAAGTGAAGAAGATATGATGGTATTGGATGGAATGACGTGACCACAGGCATGTTAATTTCATGCAGTCCTAAGGATACCAATTTGATTGACATTTGAGGGGAGGGACTGAATGGTAAAAAAAAAAAATGTTTATTCTTTTCTTTTACTAAGTCAAATACACATTCACTTATTCTTCCAGCTTCCTTGTCATTACAGGCTTTTCTCTACTTTTGGAATTTTTTTTGTTCCTTTTTATTCTTTTCAAATAGCACTTCTATTAAAGATATGTTTCTTTCCTGTCTCCTTTTCTAGACCACAAGCTGTTTGACAGTAATTATTCTGTCTATACTTTCTGCACTCTGCATTTTTCAGACACCAGTGTCTGAATTATGTATCAGTTTATGCATCAATTAATTAAAGAAGAAATATCCTGCATAGCAGAGTCATTTAGATTTGGCATTGTATACAAGATAAGATTTCTTGAAAAAGTATTTAAGACCGGATCTTTAAATTAACAGGTTAAAGCCTGTGATCTGGGAATTGATGGAAGCCAACTTTGAGGAAATCTTGATTTGAGGTAATGAGGGTAGAAGTTGAGCATGAGAGAACGCAACACCATTAAAGCAATTAAGGTTCCCGTTTCCACTCTCCGAGTCTGAATAATGAAATTCAATGAACCTTTACAAAAGGATGGGGAAGTTGCCACAGAAAAGAAACAAGCCCTCCACATTCTCAAGCAATATAAAGAAACAATTTAGAAAGTCTTGCTGTTAATGTTCTATTTGGATTTTTATCAGGAAGTTGAATGCATACATAAGAGATACATCTCCAGTAAAAATCCTTTAATGGCCCATAAAAAAAAAATAATGATTATGGTTAACGGTGATAATAGGAGGAGTCCTGGATTATACACCTGAAAAATAAATTTGCCAATCACCTATGCTACTAAAATGGCTGCCATCTTAGATTATTCTAGGATATGCTGAACAGAAGAGGGGTAACTAGTACTCAAGTATGCTTTTTAGCTTCAAAGCATCACAGGTTAACATTAAAGCTCCAGAGAGCATAAATCTGGAGATGACTAAATGATGCATTTCTCAATATGCCTGACCAGCAGGAGCAGACTTGGGTTCAGCCTGAAAGCCAATCTGGAAAGACTCAATAGGCCTCTCGTAACACTAAATTTATTTAGCTTTAAGTAACAATACCGGACAGGCAACTAGATAACTTTTACGGCAGTAATGTAGTGGAAGTCTTGTGCCCTGTAGACGTAGCTTCTTAAAGTCTTCTAAATCATCTGCACTCAGGGTGTATTATTTCTTTGTTACATATTTCTGAGGCACTTTCTTAAAAGTTTTGTTATAGCAATCTCTATCATATCTAGTGCATAAAAGTGAGCTTACTAAAACACTGGTAATGATCAGAATATATTTCATCCAGTAAAGAGCTGGAATTCCCTCTACAAATACATTAACAACCATCCCTTTTCCTAAGTTGTCTGATAGTTCTTTAATATTTGAAAGGTTATTTCATTCCTTCATCTTCTTACTTATACATTTGTATAAGTGTTGATAGAGACGTTCAACTTTGTATGTAAATTTTCCAAATATAAATTAAATTCTTCCTTTGGCAAATCTGTCTCCACAGTTATTACGTAGCTTGTTTTAGGTTGCTTTCCCAAATAATCTCTCTATCCAGGAGATCAATATCTGCTTAACTTTCATTTTCATTTAACTGTATGTGAGTCAGAAATTCTTTATTGTATCATAGAGATGAGACAAAGAAATTAAATGTTTAGTACAAGACACTTTAATTAATATTGTCATGTTATTTTCTCAACTTCCCCAACAATTGTCTTGTTTTGAGCCTCATTCTTAGTGCGACCCAATACAGACAAGAAGATCAGCATAAACATCAGATTGTTATTTTACCAGTCTAGCCATAGAAAACACTAGAGCCACTCTTTTCCAGTAGTTTTAGCAGTCATCCTCACTCTAGAAACTTAGGTAACTGCCTATTTTAGAATCAAACAATGTCCAGGCCTGAATCTCACTCCCATCTCCGTAGGTAAATGCCAGTACCACCCAAACATAGAGTGTAAAGGGGATGAATCACTCCCCAAAGGAAAATGAGGGACTCATTAAAACCAAGGACCCAGGATGCCCAGGAGGTAAAAAAGCCAAATGGTCAACACACTTATTCATGATCAATTTTGTTTCTAGTTAAAACATACTTATTAATATGAAAATACTATGTTCACATTTTCTTTTACAGTTTAGGTATGATGATTATTTCTGTATCAATTATGACTTTTATTCTACCCCACTTCCTTTTTGAGACTCCAACTTGATATTTTTTGTTCAGTTTATGATCTGATATTCTTTACATCTGTCCTTTTATGTAAAGCCATACTTTGGCTTCTCTATGTAAATCAACATTTCCTTCAATCCCTTTTTATTTAGGAGTCAGAATTCTCCTCTAAATTAGGAATGGGCTTCATATACCATCATCCATCACCTAGATGACTGATCATAGTCATTGAGTTGCTATTGAATTAAAACTTTACCATAGTTTAGTTTCAGAGTCTTTCATGAGAGTTATTACCATTTTATGCATATTCAGAGTCAGAGTCTCAGATCCCTTTTTTTAAATTTTGAACCACCAATGATTATTAGGTTGGTGCAAAATACAGTTTTTGCAATTATTTTTAAACTTTTAACCTTGAAATTATTTATACACCAACCTAATACTTCAAAATATTTTTTGTTTGCATATGTGGGGCTCAATTATGTTGATTCATAATCCACTATTTTATTTTTAAGTAGTAAAAGACTGAAAAAATAGGGTAAAGTTATTTAAGTAACCTAAACAAAAATTTATTTTTGCCTTATTTGTTAAACTTCTACTTCTGTGTTTCCCCAAAAATAAGACCTAGCCAGACCATCAACTGTAATGCGTCTTTTAAAGCAAAAATTAACATACGACCCTGTCTTATTTTACTATAATATAACACCGGGTCTTATAATATAACATAATATAATATAATATAGTGTAATGTAATGTGATGCACTACAGTATAGTATAATATAATATAATATAATATAATATAATATAATATAATATAATATGACTGGGTCTTACATTAATTTTTTCTTCAAAAGACACATTAGAGCTGATGGTCGGCTAGGTCTTATATTCGGGAAAACACAGTTGCTAAAGGTTTCTGCAGCACTAGTTGTGGTCCCTGAATCTATTAGCTTTTCTGTGGTTGGATGGCTCTGCAATTTTAGGTGTGTTTCTATCACCTGTGCTTTACAGTGCTATTTGGTATTTACGGCACCTCCCAGATGGGTGCCTTCTTCGATTTAATTATAATCCAGTTTATTCTTCCTTCCAACCTCATTTATGAAAATGTTAAATAAGACCAGCCAAAATACCTACATCCCTGAAGCACGCACCTCAACACTTCTTAACTTGATACAGTGCCATTTATCATTAAATTCCTTTATCCAATGTAAGCCCCTGAAAGAATGTTAATATTGAGTGCAATTTGCACTAAATTTTAATTAAGATTCCCTGAGACATTGAGTTAAGTAATTTACTATAATCAAAATTGATATTTCCTCTGCTACCCCCATCTTCTAATTTTATCCACACACGAAAGAGAATGAATTTGTCTGGCATGAATAGTTCCCCATAAATATGCAACGTTCATTTTAACTGTTTTTGCAAGTAGTTTCCCTCCCTTTTGCCTTTCTGATTATGTCTGTCATTCTCACAGAAATCCCAGAATCATTCCATGAAATGCCTTTCTTTCTGGCAACCGCATCTGTCCACCTGCAAATACCTAGTCTTAGACTTAGCTGAATGCCAGTTTCTCAGATTTCCTTTTTTCCTCTCATTTGTTTTTCTTGTCCCTGCTATTTCTATGCATATTATCACTCTAAAGTCAGTGGATAATAAAAATAGAAATAGCATATGCACAGCACATCCACTTAAGCATGATGACGTGTGTAAAGCACTCTGTTTACATTTCATGGGGACAGCAAAGATGAAGTTCTGAATGGACCCATTCATTAACACTGGTTTTCTGAAATTGAATTCAAGTTTCAAGGTAAATAGCACATTCACATTTTATCTAGGGAGGTCCACCAGAGTGGCCAGTAGTCACCCACAGGCGTGAACAATAAAGAACTACAACTTTATAGAAGTGAAATTCAGGGATGAGAAATACCTAAGAAAATGTCAGTAAATAAGATAAAATTTCTACAGTTTATTTACTACAATCATGTGGGTTTTTGGGGGGTTTTTTGTTTGTTTGTTTTTAATTCAACAGAAAACTTTTTATTATGTTTCTCTTAAGGTATAAACTTAGGCCACCTTTATTTTCCCCATCCATCACTTTTGATATGATGAAAAAAGACAATTCTGTGAATGTTTGTGAAATGCATGTTACAAGATTTCCCACTAGAATTCATTTCCCTATCTCAAGTAAACATATTTATCAGGAAGTCAAGGATCCCTATTTAATAAATCATTACTGCCTTAATTTTGCTATATGAAATTAATAATGGTCATTCTCTTTTCACACATAATGACTCAAATGTAGTCTTTAACTAATTAGGTACCATTTGCTTCAAAATAATTATAAACGTGCAAATTAGCTTTATAGTTGCTTATGTAGTATTATTTCAGAGACTCTGAATTGAATTCCTTTCTTCAAAAACAGAAATTTCTTGGACTCAATATTCTAGTTTTCTGATTAGATAGTCTACAATTGAAGATGCATTTGTTTGATTTTGAAAAGTTAATATTCTAGGCCATATCAGTTCTTTATAAGTCAGTGTGAACAAGATCATAAGAATCTTTCCTAAAGCCAATGTAAATAAAAAGGAGGTGAGAACAAGAGAATCTGAGAGACAGGGAAGAAAACATTAATCAGTAAAAAAATGAGAGCAAAAGGATGGATGGTAGTAATAAAGACAAACTTCACTTATTTTATTTTTTCCAGGCCTCAGTCTGCAGTGATATGTGCTTATGTGTGAAGAATAGGAAGTAAGATAGAAAAAAAAAATTGAATTTCCTATGGGGATATTCAATTTACTTTAGAGCTTCTCCCCCCACCCCATATTAAATTAAACATAGTCTTCAAGATCCAAAAACTTTTTTTTTTTATCATTCTCAGAAGAAAAGAAAAAAAAAAATCCTTCCTGCTGCGATTGCTTCAGTATCATAACAGAACACAGTAGCCTCAATTCATGAAAACAATAGTATATATGCCAAGAAAACTTCCTTTACTTATTTTTTGTATTTGAAAGCAAGCTGCTTGTGTTGGGGAAAAACTGACACAATAGTGAAAAGTTAGGTCCCAGAGGATTTATGCTGTGATTTTCAATTTCAGCTCACTGCATTCGACGCAGACGAAGGGTCAAATGGGGAGATCTCATATGAAATCCTGATTGGGGATAAGGGAGACTTCATCATCAATAAAACGACAGGACTTATCACCATCGCTCCAGGGGTGGAATTGATAGTCGGGCGGACCTACGCGCTCACGGTCCAAGCAGCGGATAATGCGCCTCCTGCAGAGAGAAGGTAATTTATATTAGAACCAAAGCAGTCTTTTCATCGTTCCTATTTAACACCATAATTAAATTTAAGGAGCGCAGCAAGCATTCTTTTATCCTATAAACATCTAAATTAGATCAGAAAATCAGAGAGACCGGATTCTCAGTAACTGCATATTCTAATTTCCTTAAATTGTGGGAAAATGACAGTAAAGACAAGATTAAACCACAAAATAATTAACTAACTATGATTTCACTGAAGGATGCAGGTCTCTGTTTTGGGGTGGGGTGAGGTGGAGGGAGACTGGGAAATATCAGAGGCATGTATCTAATTTATAACTGAAAAGCAGGGTTGATGATGGTGAGAGGTCACAAACACAGCAATAACATGTAATGTCTCAGGGTTTTGAAGCTACTTCTCAGTGTCTGAGTAATTATCCAAATCTATCTATGTATCTATGTATCTATGTATCTATGTATCTATGTATCTATCTAGCTAGCTAGCTACCTACCTACCTACCTATCTACACACACACACACACACACACACACACACACACACACGCTATGTATGTATTCAAATGGAGAGAGAGAGAGAAGGTAAAAAGAAAGAGATTTTCACTATTACAACAGCATTTATCTAGTCCCCCAACTGAGATACCCCTTTTATTAATTTCAGGCTCATTTCCAGATTTTCAGTATGCATTTCAAGAAAATATGAATAAATATCGATACATTCCTGCACCTCGCTGCCCCCCCTTCACAAAATATCCTGGTGATATCTTTCTATATGAATACTGGATCATTCTCTCAAAACTTTTTACAGCTATATAACATTCCTTCATACGTATGTAATATTGTTTAAGAAATTCACTGCTGATGGAATTTTAAATTTCAGTCTCTTTTTACTGAAAATGGAGAAATAAATAACATTGTACGTGCATCATTTTCAATGTGTAGGTTCCCAGAATTGAGACCAAAGGGTATATGCAGTTTTACATTTTAGAGATAACTGCCAAATTGCATTCTATGGGGTTTAAAACAATTTAAAGTTCCAACTGCCAAGTTAGGAATGATTAATTCTGCACAGTCTCCCTAGCTGTGTGTCAAAATGCACATTTGGATATTTGCCAACCTGATAGGTAAAAAATAGCATCTATTTTTTATCCATTTGTTTAATCAGTGAGTTTGAGTATAATTGTTTCAGAGCAAATTTTATTACTTTTTCTGTAAAATCTGTGTTCACGATCTTTACCCAGATTTCCATTGATATTTTAAGCCCAGTTTACAATTATTCTGTTTTCTACTAGTGATTTTGTGTATTTCTGTTATATGTTTAAATGTTTTTTGCACTTGAGTATCACCCTAGAACAGTAGGAGATATTGACCCAGCAAAATTTTCACCACACAACATATTGCATAGGTCATCTTTTTCACACTAATTTGAGATGTGACATTCATTGTATCATACATTTTCTTACGTATTTAATTTTGATTCTACACTTTCTCTTGTATTCCATTAGTTCACATATCTTTTCATGAGCTATCATCACACAATTTTAGTAGTTAAGGTTTTAAACTATGTTTTATGGTATAGTAATGCTATCTTACCTCAATGCTGTTTTTTTTTGTTTGTTTGTTTTTGTTTTCTCCTAGAAAACTCTCCTGGTTACTCTTTCTATTATTTATTTTTCATTTGACTCTCTATATAAGGTAGTTCAGTGTTTTGTTTTTTAAACTACATTTTTATTAGGAACACATCAAATTTATAAATTCATTACTTAGCGTTAAATTGTGTACCTTTGATGTTGATGTCGTGTCCAAGAATTTTCTGTCTCTATTTGTCCATGCTTTACTTTATATTCTTTAGTAGTTTTTTTTGGTTGTTGTTTTTTCTTTATATGAGTCCTATTATTTTGTTGTTGTTGTTGTTCGGTTTCTGTATCTTTTGTTGTTATTGTAAATAGAGTTATTTTTCCTGATTCTTCTCTCTGGTTAATATTTATATATGAAAGCTATTTATCTCTTTATATTGATTTTAACCTTTCTTATTTAATTCTCTTTTGTTTTTGCAGTGCCCAATTTATTCTATATCATCCAAGAATGTATTTTATAAATAGTGATAATTTTATATTACTTTACAATTTTTTATGCTTTTAATTACATTTGTTAGTTCTTTCAATAAAAATGCTTGCCTTGTTTTTAACTCAGGTGGGAATGCCTACCATGTTTCCCCATTATATCAGATCACCACTTAAAAAAAAAAAAAAGGTATTTTATTATGTTAAGAAAGTACTTATTCCTGACTTTTGAAAATAAGAATGGTGGTTTAGTCAAGTCAAATAAATATCTTTGAGAAATTTTTATGAAGATGTTATACTCTTGTTATAATACCTCATAAAAGAAATAATTAAAAAACCACAAAGAAATACAAGAAATAATTAACAAGTATGAATGAGTTGTAAACATCTTTAAAACCAATGCATAAATCCAAATTTGGTTCTCTGAAAAAAAAAAAGGAAACATAATTAAATGGATAAACCACCAGCAAATCTAATCAAAAAGGAAGAAATTACTATTTTATATAATAAATTCTAAGATGAAAATAATACAGAAACAGAATAAAATAAAAGAATCATAAAATACAACTTTCCTTTAATATATGTACAATTTTACTACATGAATGGGATAATTTTTTTAAAAGATAAAATTTACCAAAAATTCCAAACATTAAGAAATATTAAGATAACAATGGATAGAATAAATAGATAAAATGCTCATACAGTTACTGCCCAAAACTACACAAGGGCCAGGGAATTCAAGAGAAGAACTGTAAAAATAATTATTAATAGTGTATCATTTCTTTATTTTTTACCCTCTCCCAGAGTGGAGAAACGGGCAGTGTTTCCTCTGCAGCTCATCTACATGAGTTTTTTTTTTTTTTTCTCTACACCCACTTCTTATCATCAATCATGGAGATTTGGCAGGTGGATCCCTAGTTTCTCATTGGTATTTCTAGACTATTCTTTCACCTTCTGCTTAATACTCTCCCTTTTTAATCTTTTTTTTTTCATTTAACTTTTTTTTTATTAGTTTCAGGTGCACAAAACAATGTAATAGTTGGACATTTATCATTTCTATCCCTCACACAGTGACAACCCCCCTCCCCCCATACACTACCCCTCTGACATCGCACACAGCCATTACATTTCCACTGTCTCTATTCCTAATGCTGTACTCCGCTTCTTGTAACTATATATGTATATAAAATTGTAGTTGACATTCATTATTGTTCAGCTTCAGCTTCAGGTGTACACTGAACTAATAAGAAACAGTCTCAGAGACATAAAGGAAAAACTGAGGGTTGCTAGATGGGAAGAGGGGTGGAGATAAGGGGGAAGGTGAGGGGATTAGAAAGCACCAGTTGGTAACCAAAAGATTGCCATGGGGATACCAAAGTCAATCTGGGGAATGTAATCAATAATGTTGTAAAGATTTTGTAGGATATCCGATGGACACTTGTCTCGTTAGGGAGACTACCTTAGGGATGATGTAGATGCCTGATCGCTTTTTAATCTTATAAGAATGTACTATCCATTATTCCCCCTTGTGATCGTCACCTTCAGAGGACAGGTTTCTCTTCCATTATCTCCTCTTATCTGGTCTTCTGCTCAGTACTACTTCTTTTAGTCAACTAGAGTTATCAAACTACTCTCTGCTCTGTCTTTGAGACTGGAAGCTACCTTTAAACCTTTGAACTGGACTTTCAGCTCCTCTCAGCCTTTATAGGCTCCTCTCTCAGATATCCCCCTGGCTTCATTTCCTCCAGGTCATTACTCAATCACCATTTTTCTCTGTGAAGACTTTTCTGACAGACTGTTTACAATTACCAACAGCTTCTCAATACTTTTATAACACTTTCTTGGCATTATTTTTACCTACTGCACATATCATCAGGCAGTATGCTATTATGTATTTTCATAAAGATTATGAAGTTTATTGTCTGCCTTGCCCCGTCTTCCCCCAACCCCCTCAGAGTGCTAGTTATCTAGGACTTGAATCATTGTGGTTTGGTAGTCTCATGTCCAGAAGCCAAAACAATCCCTGGAATGCCCTTAGGTTCTTAACAAACATCTTTTTTCCCTCCCTAGGTTCTTAACAAATATCTTTTTTTTTTTTTTAAATAACAAAGTAAAATAAGGAACAGTATGATATAAAACTCAAATATCTTCTTAAAGTTCCCAAAATGAGGAGGCAGATTTGAAATTGTTCTGCCTTCCCTCATAGTATAAATTAATTCTGTCTAATTTTGTCTCCTAATAAGTCGGAGAAATAGTGTCGATGCCAGTAAGATTTTCTATTCAGTCCAACAAACCATTTATTATATAACTGCCATTTACAATGTCCTGGGATTGCAAAGATAAACATAGTATCATCATATGCAAGCCTAATAAATAAATAAATGCATACATACATACATACATGCATGCATACATGCATACAGTGGAGTGTACAAAGTAGCAATATAAATAATTAATTTCAGTTTAGCATGATCAATTTGAGAATGAGGTAAATTCTCAGCTTTCCGGGGCATTGGTGAGGACACTTGTCATAATGAGGGAGTGCTTAGAAGGCCTCCTAAACAAGATGAGTTTAGGAGAATTACTAGATGTTAATCAGGTGAAAAGAAAGCACATCACATTATTTACACAGCCTGAGTGGTCTGAAATCACTTGATGCTTATGGATAATTACAAGTCAGTCAGTGTTACCAGTGCATAAACTGTGATTAACAGCGGGGCAAGAGAGTGAAGGACCATATCACAGAGAATCTGCTTTGTTAAGAAGTTTGGATTTATCTAGTAAAGGGAAACAATTTTTGGGAGAGCTTTAAATTAGAAAGTCATGTGAAATGATTTCAGTTTCAGGAAAATCACTGATGTCCCTATAGAAGACAGAGGTGGGGACAACAAAACTGTAGGCAGAGAAATTAGGTAGGAGAGCCCCACTAGAGGAGTCCACGGAAAATCTTGCTGATGGCTGGAACTGGGCATTTTAGGAAGAATGGGGAGATGGAATTGTCAAACACAAAATAAAACAAAAATCTCCCGTGTCTGTAACTAAGATGACTGAGTGATGGTGATGTCAAGATGACGCTCATGATTTGGGTGAAGGGGATGGTTTCTGTTTTGGACTGATGGTTGGACTTGGCCATAGTTTATATACAAATAAAAACTTAAAAAATCAGATGTATAGGACTACATGTGAGAAAATGGTTAAGAGTGTTTCTTGTGAAGAAACGTACAGAATACTTTTATAGAGAGAGTAGTTACAGAATCTAAAATAAGAGTCAAAGTTTAAATGAATTTTAGTAATAAATTGATTCATGTGGAGGTATTCTGAAGAGGAATCAAAGATGATGGATGCATTTAATTACCATACACTAAGGCCAGACACCTTGCAAGCTAATTTATATCCATGATTTCTGATCTTAACAACATTGACTCTTGCTTAACTGTATTTGTTTTTGTAGGCCAAAAATCTGTGTCTGAAAGAGAATAATTAATGTAGCTATGTGCTCCTTTGCCCACCCTCTCATCTACTCAGTACACAAGTAGTAGAACCATGACTTGAACTCAGGACAGTTGGATTCAAAAACCTTCTCCTCCACTCTATTTCATATCCATAACCTTTTGGAGTAATTATTCTGGAGAAAAAAAAAAAAACTACAATTACTCAATACAAATAATGCTAATTATAAGAATAAAGGCACCTGTTTTTATTATTTAAACTTTCGTTATAGCCTTTTAATAGTCATTAATTTATTTTATGTTTTTATATTGAAAATATTGCTGGGCTAAATAGATTTGGTCTATTATATGTGCTTATATATTATGATCAATGTGTTTTAACCACAGTATTTTTTTAATGAATGAGATTTTATAAGCCACTTCTTATTCAGTTCCTATATGTAAGTCTTATCAATGATTTGTCTAAATAACTCATTGTCTGCAATAATCAGTACAATACAGTTGACTCTTGAACAAAGCTGGAGCTAGGGGTGCTGCCCTCCTGCCAGTGGGAAATCCATATATAAGTACAGTTAGCTCTTCTCTTATGTGGATTCCTAACCATGGAGTTGATGCTGGAACAACAAAGGCATGAAGAGTATGGGTTGATCAAACTGTGGTCAATTGAAGAAAAATAAAAATCTGCATATAAGTGGACCCACTCAGTTTAAGCCTGTGTTATATCAGTGTCAGCTGTAATACGTTTTTACTTGAGCAAAATTGTATTCCACTCTGGGAAACAAAGTGTCATCTTCAGAATCTGAAGATGCATGTCTTTTTCAGTGACACTAGGCATTTAGTTGACCTAACCTCAGTATTCTCTTTATAGACAATGATTTGGGCACTAAAAAATCACCTTATGATGTTTAGTCAAACATCAAGTGGGACCTACAGAGAATGAAATCTGTGTACCTCCAACTCTACCTGCTTCGACAATGTCAAGTTCCCTATAGGATAATGACATTGGCTGTGTCCTGGAGGAAAATTAATCCTTCAAATTGAGTTGATCAATGAACTGCAGATGAAGGCTTTACTTTCAGTATTTCCTATGGAAGGAAGATTATGAACAAAAATATATATAAATTGACCCAGTCAGCAACAGTGACATGTAAACCTAATTAAATAAGAACATTAAAACAAATGACAATTACATGTCTTATTTTTAGATTGACTACTTAAATTCATAAACTTAAATAATATTAACACTCAAAATAAGATCCTTATAAATTAAATTTATGTATGTGTTATTCTAATTGGGTAAACTGGCTAAATATTCAGAGAGTCAGAAGAGCAGTAGTCTGTAGTGTTTTTGCTTGGGGTTTTTTATTTAAGCTTTTGAAAAGCATAAGAGGACAAATAAAAACTATTTTTTTAAAATAATAATATATTAAGAAATAGTACTTTCCTCTATTGGTATATGTAGGTTTCCTTATGCTTAGTTAATTGAATTAAATTAAGTACATATGTATTTAATCTTAATATGAATAAAGTACTACTATTAAGTATTTCTGAAGACATGGAGAATATAAGACCTTCCCTTCAAAATATTTTAATAACATAAAATTATTATATTAGGTTGGTGCAAAAGTAATTGCGATTTTTGCAATTATTTTTAACCTTTTAAACTACAATTAGTTTTGTACCAACCTAATAAAATGATTGATGCATGGCATGTTTGATTCCAGATCTTTTTCACTAAATCTAAGGCTGTATTTAATTAACAGTAGATTAAACCATTCATTTGCAAATAAAATTATTTTCCATTGCAAATATATATTCTTTAAATTAACTTCACATGATATATTTAACTTTAGTAAAAAAACAAAAAAAAATGATGGTGGTATTCACTTCAGCAAAAATTTGCTGAGTTCCCACAATACCTAGTCCTTTGGTGAGGCACTAGAAATAGAAGGCAAGATGAGATCTCTGCCCTCAAAGCATTCATTTGGAGGCACAGGTAAATCTGAACATGCAATAGTAGGGAATTACAAATGCAGGATAATTTGGATAGGAATGATAATGGTATATCCAAGCAGAGAACAGTAAAAGCAAAGACACAGAGACATGACAAAGCATGGAGTGTTGGGGGAACTATCACTTGGCACGTGTGAGCATATCATTACCCTTCTTCAAATTTATCAACCAATCTCCATTGCTGTCAAGGTAAAATTCAAATCAGTAAGTATAGTGTATGAGTTACTAAATGATCTGGTCCTTGCCCATCTCTCTAGTCTTAACTCCGACCATTGCCCTATTTACCTCCTTTTATTTAGTCATATAAAACTTGCAGTTTACTTGTTTATTGTTCTGTGTATTTACACATACGTTTTTCCCCTGTCTGTAATGTCCTGTGGTTTTTACACCTAAGTGCATCTTGTATCTTAAAACTCAAAACTCTGTTCTTATAACTTCCCCTGAGAAGTTTCTTTGACCTCCTATGTTGGTTTTAAATCTGAAATATGTGCTTCCTATGGATTCTAGTATGTACTTCTGAAACAGTAAAATCGAATCTGTGAACACTGAATTGAAAATATAACTTTTCTAGCACAATAGTGGTAGGAGACAAAGCAAAAAAGAAGGTAATTTCTCTATCTTAAGTCTACTAGAGAAAGCAATATAAACACTCATAACCTTTATCTTAGAAACAAGGTAGAAATGTAAATTTACAACTAAACACCTTGTAGCATATGTTGACACATATAGGAGAACATTACAGTGTAACTTGTACATTCCTCTAAATGCCAGGGACAGTATCTCATTATATACTACTGATACTATTGTCACATCAGGAAAACAAAAAATGACATTTTATGTTTTTAAATTGTACCATTTACAAAGTTTAAGAATTTGAATTCTGTTTTCCCAACCTCTTCTTTACTGATATTTTATTTGGTCTTATGAAGCAAGTGCTGTGTATACAGTTTCATTCATGATGTAAATAATTATCTTGAGCCCAAGAGATGAAATAATTTATGATTTCCTGCAAGGTAGCATCCTTCATTACAAACTGACGATGCTTTATACTCACACACATAAACACATACATCAGATGGGTAAAAATTCTCCAATTTTTGTCCCAAATTTTTTCTTGTGGAATGGGGGGAGAAAGGGCAGGCAGATTTTGAATTCAGAAGCCTTGCCTTTAGTTTATTGGCTGTTGCTAATTAACTTTATAACCTTGATTCAATCATTGTTTCCCTCATTTTCTAATCCTCTTTTGTAAAATGAAAGAGTTAAATTAGATGGGTTCTAGAATCTTTTAAAAATCATAAGATTATCTGAGAAAATACATTACCTTTCTCATTCTACTTTGACCATAATTATCAAACGAGAAACAGAAAAGCTTTAGGATTTTTATTTTTAGAAATGTAAGTTTATCTGCATTACACTGGCTATATTATAAAAATAAAATTGGGTTATGTAGAAGCTCAGTTTTATGCATTTAACACTAGCTATAAAATGTAAATATAAAATGTTCACATAAAATATTATCTATTGACTATCCTGTTTTTTTATGGCTTAACTGATGCTGTTTAGTTACTACTAGTTATTGGAGCATTATTGATATCATTTCATTGTTAATACTATTGGTATTTGATTTTAGGAAAGCTAATTCTGACTCTATACTGACATCAGGGAGAAAAAAAGGAAATAACATTTTAAAAGGCAATAACCCCCAAAAGGTTGGTGCTTATTTAAACACATTGTAGGGAAGTGCCAGAATGTTGAAGATGAAAAATGCAGGACCTTGAAACATGATCTTTCTTGAGTAACACTAATATCTAAGTCCAAGTAGCAAACATATTAGCAATTCTAGCATTTGAATTATTGTGGAAAGGAGGAGAGGAAGCAAAGAAGTAAAAGGGGATGAAGGAGATGATTATGTTGAACCACAGCTCTTTGTCTTCTGCTTTGGGGATCTAAGGTCCTTTCTGTTTGGTATTTTAAAGTTTTCTTCTCTGCTGCAAATATGCATGTCTTATCTGAGTTAGAGGTCTTCATTGCAGAATTGTGAATGTTTACAGTATATCCCTCTGAGGGGAAAAATAGTCAAAGAGGGGAGGAATTAAGGAAATACATGCAGCATAGTGAATTTAGTGTGAAAGATTCTTTCACAAGTGCAAAGAGACTGATATTCCAGTAAAGAGTCTTATGAAGTACTCCAGACCAGGAAGCTGAAACTTTAAAGACTATCAAAAGCAAAAAGGGCCTAACTTTTTGAAAGTAACTTTTGAATTTGGAGTACAGGTGTCTTCTAGGTTTAAAACAAAACAACAACAACAACAACAACAACAAACAAACAAACAAAAAACCCCGTTAATCAACGAGGGGATCTCTTACCTCCAGGGTTATTAAGGGGAGCTTTAGGTTAGTTTGTAGAGAAATATCTTGGGCTACTAACTTAAAAAGCAGGTGAGTATACAAGTTATAGCTTCTATGGCAGTAGTCTTCAAAATTGAGTGTGTGTAATTAGAGCCTTGTATATCTATGGAAAATAGAGATTCGTATGTTCCACACCAAAAGATTCTCATTCAATGTCCAAACCCTAAGACCATTACACTCCATCCTGGGGAAGAGAGAGGGTATACCATGCCTTACAGGTATTATCAATAATAACTGATAAACATGTTTTTTATGTGTGTGTGCATGTACATATATAAACATGCACATACAAGTGTGCAAACGTGTGTGTGTGTGTGTATATATATATAGTCTTATTTAAGCCTTATGCTAACCTTATGAATTATTATTCTCATTTTAAAAGCTCACTTGTTAAAAAAATATGTATTTTGAAAAGAAAAGAAATTAGACTTTGATTAACTTTATTATCAAATTTTAATAATAAAGTGATATAAAATCAGAGACAAGAACTAATACAGTTATTTTAACTCAATGTTAAAATCTAAGAGATGTTAATTTAAAATATTACTTTGGAACAATATTGTGATAAACATGTATACATTTTTTTAAAGTCACTGCATCTTTTCAGAAGGGCTTCATATGCTATAGATATCTAGTCTATTGAGGACATGTTTACACAAAATTTGGATCTAGGTATATTATAAGACAATAAGCTAAAAAAAAACTTTATCTTAAATACCATTCAAAAATTAGACTATTTTAGTATAATGAGCTCAGAAAAATGTTTTTGGTGACTATGTCTCTTAATTGAAGCATTTAATAAAAAGTGCTTTGAGCTATTTTAAGAAAATTCTAGCCCCCAAATAGAAATGATAACAAATGTGTTTTGAATGAAAAGTCATGATTTTGTTAAAATAAAGTTAAAGCATACATCTTAGGCAGTGGTATTTTGCTTCAAGATAGAAGACTAACTTTGTAAATTGCCAGGTCTCATGAACATATTTTAGCCATTGTTTCTTTTGTACAAACCTTGGACATCATGCTTCTTTAGCTTTTGTTGTGTAAAGAAATTTCAGTGTTGAGAGATATAAAGGGTTGATTTATATCTCAATTGAAATATTTTTGTTCTTATAATAATAGACTATCCTTCAAAAAATTTCCTATCAATGTAAGGTTTTATTAAATATAATTATTAGCTTGTCATAGTATACTCTTTAAAGATTTAAAACACATTGAATTTTGTTACACAACTATTTGTTACAACTATTTTACACAACAGTAACTTTAAGAATTCTGACCCTTGATATGCATTTACATTAAGCCATTGATGTCAGCAGCAGAATGAATAAAACAGAGCCTATATTTTTGTTCTCTGTGTTATTTTAATCAATACTTTCTTTGCTAGTTTAATAGAAAGAGAGCCCCAAGGACAGCTCATATTACCAGATATTTACAGAATGATTTTGGCATTAGAGAGATATTAAAAAATAAAGTCAGAAGTCAAGGCAAGTTAATTTATTAGCTTCATTCGGAACTATTTATTTTTAAGTCACACTATTAATGTAATGAGGAATAATCAGTCCCTAAGGCATTTCCTTTCCATTTATTAAGATACTTTCGTAGAAACATTGTATTTTAGTGATTGCTTATTTTTTCATGTCCTTTTATTCTGAAATATTTATTTTCTATAAAAATTCAAAATGTCCTCTCCTGTAAACCCAACAGCAGGATACTGAATGCAGTCTGTCATCAAATGTGATATAGATTTTTACCCATCTTGTTCTGTTCTGTTCTCTGCAGGCACTCCATCTGCACTGTGTACATTGAAGTGCTTCCTCCAAATAATCAAAGCCCTCCCCGCTTCCCACAGATGATGTACAATCTTGAAGTCAGTGAAGCCATGAGAGTTGGTGCTGTTTTATTAAATCTACAGGTATGCTCCTTACTGTGTGTGTGTGTGTGTGTGTGTGTGTGTGTGTGTGTGAAGTTCTATAGACACAATCTTGAAGACTAAAGGGTTTTTGTGTGTGCATGAGGGGAAGAACTCACACATCTGCTTACACTCTAGTGAATGAAAATTCCATCTGGAAAGGAAAGCAGAGGTAATATGGATGGAGGGTTTCCACAGCTAATTTAGTCTATTGATTGCCACAATTGAAGAATTTATGTTAGCTGGCAGGGATTAGCTGCAATCATTACAAGAGAGAATGCAGGGAGCAGACACATGCACTTGAATATTTTGTACTTTGCATCCAAAGAGTCTGCAGCTGACTATTATTTTCTGTCTTGGATTCTTCTGCCCTAGCAGGATTTATTTTTGCCGCAATGTTGTGTAGAGAAAATAACTTTAGGTTCACAGGCTGATGGTAAGCATTCTAACTCTGAAGCACACAACTTCATTCTGTGGCCATTGGCAAATCTTGTAATTGCTGTGCCTTGGTGTATTCGTTTAGATGTAGGGGGTAGGTTTGGCTGATATTTTCATTTGCAGCTTCAGATTCATGGGCATATGAGTTACCGGCACGACAGTAGCTTAGTTTTCATTATTTATATATTCCTGACTTAAAGCATATTTGGCCAGGGAAGGCTGTATCCTCAATTGAATCAACAACTTCAAGTTGATAACTGTCACTCGCTGTAAAAATCGTAAGGACTATACCATGAAATATTATTTTACCAATGCATGTTCAGAAGATAGAGAATTGATCTTACTCTGGTGTTAGATAGGAACGACAAGAATTTCTGATATGAGAACTCAGGAAGCTGGCTGTGAAGCTTAGGAGAGATTTTAATAGAATGGCTTAGGAAAATCCCTGCATCAATCTTTACTATCAAGTGATGTCACATAAGGCACAACTACATCGTGTTCAAATCCCGTTTGAGTATCCTCTCACTCAAACCATGATGATGTAAAAGTGAAGATAAAATGTTTGTACTGGAAAAGATGTAAAAATAATGAAACACAGTAACCTCACTGTCCAGATGTGGAAAGTGAACTCCATAGAAAATAAATGAGGCCTAAGATCAGTTGATTGAATCCGCATTATTTCCAAAACAAGACACATTCCATCATATCCCACCTATTATCTGAGGCTGTAAAAAATTTGGTTGGCATTACCCGCTATGTCTCTGTGCCTCTGCTCCAGTATCTATTTTGTCTTTTCTCTAAGGAATTCAAAAGAATTTGCTTTTGTTCATTTACTATTAAACATATGGGAACAAAATTACATGAAAGTAGACATATTAGCAATAAGGAAATCTGGGGGGATTTTACAGACAAAATGAAAGAAAGAAAAAAACACTACAGTTTCTTTAGAAGGGAGAAAACAGCAAGTTAAATCATTAAAATGATAAAATGTGTAAAAAACCAAATATTAAGACAAGTACATTTAATGGGATAATAAAATTATTTTATTTACAATTATGGGGATTTATTTATTTAAACGAGGAGAAAAGAAAAACAAAGATTTGTAAAAATCAGACCAAGAAATTTTAAATGTTTTACACTTAAATGTTCCTCAAAAATGTGTCTTTATATAATTTAACTTTTTATGAGGTAATCCTTAATTTTACTTGTAAGATGATTCGGGTTTTTTTTTCCCCCATACATCCCAGAGAGATCTTGGGATCATATTATAGGAGAATAATTTTACCTGAGAGTTAACGATGAAAAGGGCTTGGCCTTTTTCCTGTATAAAAATTCCCCAGTACAGATGTTGCGGAAAAGCGGCAAGGACCGAGAGACTCAAGCCGCCCGCAGAGATCAGGGAGAACACAGCTTTATTACACCGGCAGGCTCAGCGGGATTGTTCCCAAAGACTGAGCACTTTCTGGGTCCGGTGCTTTGTTTTATAGGGTTAGGCCTCTGGGTTCGGGGGGATTCGCGCTATTGAGACGCTAGGGATTGGTTAAATCTGGCCGGGATGCCGGGGAGGTCTGTCCCTAACAGCTGTGATCGCTCAACATTGTTTTGAGGGGAAGGCCTGTAACTGTGGTGCCCCCCCACCCCCCCAGACTGCTCCTATAAGGTATTGGAGGAGGAGGGAGATGGAGCTCCCAGCAGTGCCCGCAGGAAAAAACGTCCCAACACAGAAGCTGAGAAAAATACTTAAAATAGCATTTCTATTCACTCTTTGTGCTTCTGATAGAAGCAAAAGAAAGGGTGCCGACTGCAGTGGAAGTCTCTATTAGAAAGGACTAGGGTTATGCCATTAAGGCGTTTTTTTCATGGGTCACCAGCTATCCACTTTTGCTTATGATCAACTGAGATTGAATTTAAACCGGTGACCTAAAACTGGAAAAGCTTCCATTAAATTACTCTTCCAAAGACTTGTAATAACTGAATGCATTAGAGGTACTTCTAGCTGCATCCTCGTCTTTTTCACACACAGCACTACCCACTGCTGACTCACTGGCTCAATTTAGAAAGACAGAATTTGTGGGGAAATATATTTTCTGAAGATAACAGCCGACTGACTTCAAAATAATCGGTTTTGACTGATCAAAGTGGTTTCTTTTCAGACAACAACCCTATTTTAGTATATGTGCTGCCGAAGCGAGCACCAGACAACAATCCTTGTGTCTCCCTTTTCCTTCCTCTTTTAAGTTTGTCTGTTTGTTTTTTCGTTCCATCTAAAAGTTGTTACAGAAGTGTAATTTTCCTCAGTGTATTAAGGCTGCTTTGCCTGGCTGCTGTGTTGAGGATGTTCAGCAGAGGAAAATGGTGCCCAACTCTCCTTTTTCAAATGCCTTATGCTGAATTGTGTTAGAAACGGATGTTTGGTTTTGTTTTTTTCCCAAGTTGGTCAGATTTTGCGCTAGAGCATAATTCTGTATCATTCTGACCTGCCAGTGAAACCTGTTAGAACGGTGTGCTGGAGCCAGATTGTGCACTGGAATCAAGAGAGCCAGTTGTGTGCATCTGTCCTGAGCTCCATGTTCATCATGTCATATTCTTAGCTTCACATCGGCCATAGTGGGTGTATTCATGTCACTGAAATTGGCAAGTGCAACAAATTATTATCCCCCACTCCAGAGCTGGTTAGTAAACTTTTACCAGAACTGAATATGTAGCCAATTTCCTCAAAGATTTAACTCATTACAATGAGTTACCTTCAATCAACAGCTCCTTCCATCTTTGCCCCTCTGAAATGTTGATCTACTTTCATCACTCTAAAGATGAGCCAATGCTACAAAATGGCACTATGCATTTTACTCAGCTATGTCTCAGCTTTCTGTTGTCCTCACAAGAACATGATTGTCTTTCAAATTACACTCATAAATGGCTCACGTTCCCACTGATGTTTGGCCCATCCCTATCACCATTAGCATAATCCTCCTTTCTCATACATTAAGGCTTGTATCATCACCAATCCTCATCCCCATATAATAATATGATCCAACACTTAAGTGGCACTTAATAAGTCAGGCACTGGTAAAGCTCTTTACTTACTGTATCAGTAAGGATAGCTAGGTGACACATAGCGGAATTCAAAATTTCAATGAGCTATAGCTAAAAGGTTTATTTCTCGCTCACACTGTATGTCCGTTGTGGATCAGTTCCACCTCTGTTCTTCATTTCACTCCACGTCAGAATGATGGAGCAGCCTCTGTCTGGGACAATGTTGTGCTTCTGACACACTGAAAAGTGAGGTACAAGAAACCATAAACTGGCTCTCTAAGTTTCTTCCAGAAGTAACATGTGACCATTCTGTCCTATTTCACATTTTAGCAAAAAACGAACAAACAGTGCTTGGTAGTCCAGGGTTTTTCTCAGTCCAAGACTAAGAGAAGAAAAGCCAAAATGCTCGCAAATAGGGGAGATTGACATCCAGTTCTCAATTGAATGGCTGCTTACACTTGAGTCAGGACAACTACAACAGGGAAATGAGCATTGGAAAGAGTGTCATGGTAGACTAGGCAGTCAGCCTGAGGGTGTGAACTGCTCCCTTGAAGACTTTGTCCAATGTTGCAGGTAACATGGATCCAGCTTGGGTAATAGAGCTCAGAGTTGAGGCTTCTAAGTGTAAACAAAAATTAAGAGGACTGCATTACGTAGAGAAGAGAAGCATGCCCATCAGATATATGTACTAGGCATATATCTAAGGATTCGGTAGAAGGCATATCAGAATTTCACAAGGTATCACCAATTCCTAGGATTGGTGCTTGAGATCAAGCCCTTTAACAATGGAGTTTGTTGGTGCCAGTCTTCTTGCATACTAATCCTGGCTTAACACTGATACAGGCAATTATTATTATTGTTTTTCTGTTTAGTTTGTCCATTTATTCTATTTGTTAAATTCCACATATAAGTGAGATCACATGATATTTGTCTTTCTCTGTCTGACTTATTTCACTTAGCATAATGTTCTCTAGATCCATCCATATTGTTACAAATGGTAAAATTTCATTCTTCTTTAGGACCAAGTAATACTCCATTGTATAAATGTTTATTTTAAGAAATATAATTTCCCGTCTCCATCCTCTCTATTCCAGCATCACAGGGGAAATGAAAGGAAGAAAGATAAATATGAGTGAGAAGACCATACTCACCTCACTCTAAGTCCTAAAAACAAAATTAGTTTTAAAATAGAGAGGAGTGTATCACACTAATAAATATGAGAGAGTTTTATGAAATAAGAGTCATAGATTTAACACCAGGGGTGCCAAAAAAATGTATTCAACGGGACACTTTGGTCAATGTTGCTCAAGCAGAAGTTCGCTGTAGTCAGAAGTATCTGGACACTGATGGTAACCACTGTGAGCACCTCTTGTAATTGCACAAGTCAAACGTGACTTGTATTCATCTTTTATTATTGGTATATATTGAGTATTATGATTTTAATAGTTTTTTCCTTTTTTAAAATGTGTATACATTTTTTGGCACCCTTTGTGTATGTGTGTGTGGATAGATAGATGGATGGATGGATAGATAGATAGATAGATAGATAGATAGATAGATAGATAGATAGATAGATAGATAGATTTAACTCTGCAGGTATGCAATATACCCATAGATTTAAATATATAGATTTATTAATACATTGATGAAGTCAGCTAAGCACCACACCAGAAATGGTGGTGACCAACAATACAGCCTGGTAGCAGTGTGAAAGTAATAAAACCATTTATTTTATGCTCCAGGATTTAAGACTCTATTCAAACTGGCTATAGGGTAATGCAGGTCTGAACTTTTGAACTTATAATAAAATCAGAGAGTAAGAATATATTTAGGAAATTTCATAGAGCTACAGATCTGTATTGTTTGGAATTTAAAACCATCAACGCTGGCCCTGCCTAATTCCATTCTGAGATTCTTAATCGTGATACTTTTCTGCATTAGATAAAGTGCATCATTTTCAAGTCCTTGACATTGTTTCTAAGATGGCTGATTCAAGGTTGAACACTTAGATTCTTTCACTCTACTACAGATAGTCAAAATATCCAGCTATTAGAAGTAAACTTCTGTCTAACTGTAAAAAACAAATCTTAGTTATGAACAAGTTTTTAATCAAATGACCTGTGCCACTATTGCTGGTAATATGCCAAAGGAAACTTCAACCATGCTTTATAAAGTAGATAACAAACACATAAATGGGAACAGAATAAAGGTATGGCCCTCCTTGCCCAGACTGTTCCTTTGGGGGGATCCAAGATTGGAATTTGGGGGAAAACAAGTACAGACAATTGTTCCTTGATTTAAAATGTCTTTCTCCTTGCTCTCTATTTTATTGACACTTGGACATATTTCTGAAAATGAGTAGTAATGAAAACAATAATTTATTTGAAGTAATGTCAGTGTTGATGTTTTTAACAAGAATGGATATACTATTATAGCACAGGTTGATAAACTATAGCCATGAGCAAAGTGGTCTCTTTGTATGACTAATGAAGAATAGTTTTCACATTTTTAAATGGTTGTGCAACAAATAAAAATGAAATAAACAAATAATAATATTAAGATACCATAAGTAGCACCACACAGCCTAAATGTTTACTGATTATATATATATATATGTATATGTATATATATATATACATATATATATATATATATATATATATATATTATAATATATAATACTCCTGCAGCATGAGTACCATTCAAAAACAAGCCAATAAAGATTTTATAGGGTATTTGATGGACACTTGTCTTATTAGGGAGATCACTTCATGGATGGTGTAGGTGTCTGACCACTGCAGTATACACCTGAAGCTGAAGCTGAATAACAATGAATGTCAACTATAATTTAATATATATATAAGTCACAGGATGTAGAGTACAGTATATGGAATACAGTCAGTGGAACTGTAACAGCTATATACGATGTCAGAGGGATAGTTGATTGGGAGCGGGCTATCACTTTGTGAGGGGTATAAATGTCTATTACATTGTTTTGTATACCTGAAATTAGTAATTAAAAAAAAACCCTACCAAATTCCCCTTATATTTAAATAATGTATGGTCCCTCTAAAAGAGAAAGATGTAAAACGTATTTACGCCCCTAAGTTTTATCATTAGTTTAAGTATATTCAATTCAATTACAGGATCCTTTATTTAAACTGTGTCAAATGCTCTGTTATCAGAGGTGCATCTTACATGAGCTAGCTAAAAATAGAATCAAGATTAGTTATCACAGTATCTTGTGTGTATGTAAATATTTGGGTCAGTAGTTATTTGTCAATAAATATTTGTTAAATAAAATAATGTGGATTAATTTATCCTCTGGTATATACCAGAAAGCAGAATTTTAAGAACTTGAGAAGCAGGAGGGAGATTGTTGTCTTTGGGGTATAGGGAAGCAGTGATTAAAAGAGATAACGTGGAAGTCGCAGAGTTCAGTGGCTGAAATGAAAAGTGCTTAACTTATGGTAGATATTGTTATTCCTATTCTCCATGAAGAACATTACTGTTCTTGTTTTTCTGATAATTCATACTAACATTTGGGATCTTAAAAGTAAACAGAAGTATTAGGCATTTAGAATAAAGAGTAGGAAAACAGAATGTCAAAGAATATGGAAGAATGGATACATTTCAAAGAAATTTACATATCTCTCATAATAAGTGACCTTGAACATCTTTTCACATGTCTATTGGCCACTTATGTGTCCTCTTTGAAGAAATGCCTATTTAGGACCTCTGCCTATTTTTTTTTAATTGGAGTGTTTGTGCGAGCCCGTGTGTGTAGGTGTGTGTGTTGAGTTTTATGAGTTCATTATAAATTTTAGATATCATTCGCAAATATCTTCTCCCATTCAGTAGGATGTCTTTTTGTTTTGTTAATGGTTACTTTGCTATGAAAAAACTTTTCGGTTTGATGTAGTCCCATTTACCCATTTTATGATTTTACTAGCTCTTGTATTGCGCATGAATGATCACTTGCAATTTAGAGACTCTAGTGACACTTTGGAAGCTCAAGAGGTATGTGGCTAAGAAATCAATATTAACAATAATAGCATCAGCATCTAATACTAAATGAATACTAATATAAACAAGAATGACACTAAGTACTTTGAAGCTTCCTTCTCTTTTATACTGTCAACCAAGCAGAGACGTAACTTTTCTAATGTCAAATAGAACCCTGTTGCAGAGTGGGAATTCTAAATCAAGCCATATGACCCTAGAGTCTGTGTGCTAACCATTGTTCCATTCTAGCATTCTTCCAGACTGAGGTGTCCTCAGTGCCCCCAGCTTTGCTCAAACTTGCAAACAGTTCCTTCAATAGCAGAGTAGCTCTGCCCACAAAACTACTCATTCTTTTCTTTCTAAGATCTGCTTGATCAGCCTTGAGTTTATTTTCTTGTGATTGCTTCTTGATACTTCACAAAAGTGAAGAAAAAATATTGTACAGATAATGACCATTGACAGTGGGAAAACTTAATCTAGCCACTGCTTTAAACTTCTGATTCCACCTATCAATGAACTGATTGGTTCTGGCAATATGAACCTCTTTTCTTTTCCTTTAAACTGCAGTAGCAGGTAAAGCAGCTCAGACAAGGACAGCAAGAGAAAAGAGAAAATGGTGAGAAGCGGAACAAAAAGTTGAACATTACCACTTCTTACCTGAGGGGGAAAAAACAAAAACCAAAAAACATGCATTCTCCTAATGAACTACTTAAGTATATCAGAGGGTGCTTTGGTCAACCTGCAACATGCATTTTCTTTTCTTCTTTATCCATTGTTCTCAAAAAGCTGTAAAATTTAAACTATATGCTTCAAAAAAAAATTTTTTTAATCCTGAGTAAAAATGCCTGTTGCCTTGATCTCACTACAGAATTAATCCATTTCCAGAACAGTTTGAATGAAATACCAGCCATCATATAGCCTGCCTTTCTGCATTACAGATCTTGTCGTAGGTACTCGTTTGTTTTTCTGACATATTTCAAATATTTAAAAAGGCTTGGAAGCTATTTTCTTTCTTTCTTTCTTTCTTTCTTTCTTTCTTTCTTTCTTGATGAATAAAGTTCAATATATATATAGTGTATCGGGGGGTGTCAAAAAAATGTATACAAGTGGACACTTTGGTCAACATTGCTCAAGCAATAGTTTGCCATAATCAAAAGTGCCTGAACGCTGATGGTAACCACTTTGAGTACCTCTTGTAATTGCAGAAGTCAAACATGACTTGTATTCATCTTTTGTTATTGGTATATATTGAGTATTACAATTTCAATACAGGTTTTTTTTCCTTTCTTAAAATGTGTATACATTTTATTATATATAGAGGGAATCAAAAATATGTATACACATTTTAAGAAAGGAAAAAATTGTATTAAAATTGTAATACTAATATATACCAATAACAAATGATGAATAGTAGTCACATTTGATTTCTGCAATTACAAAAGGTGCATATATATATACATATATATACATATATATATGTATATATATATATATAAAATTTACCCCTGATGATGATCACAGGATTTTATGATTTATGAAAGGGTCACAGCTTGTGCAGGTACAGTGTACATGAATCATAGAACCTGTGCCATATAATTTGCAGTGTCATTTATAGTACAGGGATCACTTTGGATGTATTACTTGGAGTTTGGCCCTTCTGCCACTAAAGAAGCTTTTCTTTGAGCATTCAGATTCTTTAGTGTGTTACTGCATAGATTAACAATGCAGATTGTACTAAAAGATAATTTTCCCTTTAATTTTATATGACTTACCGTATTTAGTAGGTTATTACCGTGATTTTGATAAGTGTAAGAAATGAAAGTCATTCATTTTTCTCTTCACTTTCAGTTCATGTAGTTGAAAACATATTTTCTCATCTTGCACTAGATTTCAGGTGGCTCTTTCATCATTCCCATTATCTCAAAACAATAGTATCACAGTGAGTGTACATAAGAAAGTTGAAATACATTGAACACTGGTATTGGTTTTCTGGTTCCAAAATATAATTTGTATTTTGTCTGAAGGATAGATAGATATATCTAGATAGATATGTCTAGATAGATAGATATATAGAGAAAGAGAGATACATATAGAGATATTTGAGAGAAAGTGAGAGAGGGAGGGAGAGAGAGGGAGAGAGAGAGAGAGAGAGAGAGAGAGAGAGAGAGAGAGAGAGAGAGAGGTTTTACAATGCCAAGCGTCTGCTTATTGCAAAAATTAAATCAGTATTGTAGTATAAATTTTTCCTCCTTTAAAGCAGATGTCCTCTTATGTATGTTTCCAAATAAAAATGTTTTGTACCCTTGACACTAATGGATGCGTATTACATAGGGATGTTTTTTCATGTCTAGGGATGTAGTGCTGTCAAAAGCGAGGAGAATGTATTTTTCTGTATTTTATATTCATATATGTATTTTCCTCTTCCCAAAGAATAACATAGCCCCATGTATTTTTCCAATGCGCTCATATGCTTATGTCAGAGAAGCGTGAGGGAGATTAGGGAAAGGAGAACCCTAAGTCTCAGACATTTAAATAGGCTATCTCCTAAGACATTTTTTCTTTGATCTTTCCTTCCCTAAGAAGGAAATAAACATGATTTTAAAAATGTTAGATTTTACCCCAGAAGAGTTGCAGGCTATGACTTAAATGCCTGTTTTTAATGGAGTTAGACTTCACTTCTATCTCTGATTTACGTACTCTTTAACATGAAGTAGGGCATATAGGAAATGGGTGAAAATGATCTTATTTTTCACTCAGAAAGGATTGGTAGCATAGAAAACTTGATATGGTGCAAGAAATAAAGCCATATTCTCAAGTTATTTTAAATAATTAAGGACCTAAAATAAGTTAAGAAGATGAAATAGTCTCTTCTGATATCACTGAGCATAAAGCAGAAGTGGTTTGGCTGGTTGGACAGGTGGACACAGATAATGATTTGTGGTTGTGTTTATCCTAGAGGCAGAAATTAACTGGCAAGACAATAGCTTTATTATGGCACCTCTCCTGCTGTATGTGTTCATCAAACACTTGGATGAAATCTTTTACAGCCTTTCATCCCCTCATCTACCAACCTTTTTACTCCTGTATTCATGTTTTGTTTTTAATTCTGTGATTAAAAGTTAACATCCCTTGTTCCTATGTAAACCACTTCCTCCACTTGCATAGTAGATCAATGCTTTTCAAGTCTTTGTAATGTAGCATGCTCTTAAAGGAATTACTGGAAAAATGAAATATAAATAACAAGCAAGCCCCCACCTTTTTTTTTTTTTTTTTTTTTTACTATTAGATTCAACAGATATAACCTCACCCTGTCGAATCACCTTAAAAATTTCTAAACTACTCAATTTTACTCTAGAGAAAGTTACTCTAAATTTCTTATATCATCATGATTGGTAACCACTTTGAAGAATGACACTGCTCCATGGACCACACTGAGTAGCACTCAGGACTGCTGCATACTTTGCAAGGCCCAGTGCAACTTTTAAGCTTGGGTCCTTTGTACCAATCCTGATGGCACCCTACTGGATCCTGTCAACTCTGTACTACTCACACACATTGCTCCAGAATCTCCATTTTACCTTTCTGCATCATGAACTTTCTTGTTCTATCTGTTCATTGCCATCAGCATGAAAATCAGCTGTGATATCTCTCAATTAAAATACAAAGCCACAACAACAAAACTTGCCCTTGATTCCATAAACCACCCTAGCTACTTACCCATTTCTGTGATTCTCTTCATCGTGGAAACTACTCAGATAAATGTTGTCCATACTTTCCTGGAAAACGTCTCGGTCATTTTTTCTCCCATTCTCTCTTGACCTCATTACCAGGATTTCAGTCACATCAATCTATGCATATGGCTCTTTTTGTGATCCCAGTGCCCATTTCTTTGCCAAGTCCATTCCTGATTTTACTCTGTCTGTCAGTAAGATGTGATAGAATTGATAATTCCTTCCTTAATTAAAAACTCATTTAGTTGACCTCCAGAATACCACATTCTCCTGAGATGTTTTTCCCTATCCTCTCTGGCTGTTCTATCTCAGTCTATTTTGATGGTCCCTCTTCGTTCCCCTGACTCTTAAAAGTAGAAATGTCCAAAGGCTTAAGCTTCTAATCTTATTCTCCTATTTGCGTTCACTCCTAAGATTATTTCATGTGGTTTAATGGGTTCAAATTGTTATATGCTCACGACTTCTAATTAGTATCTTCAGTTTAGCTCACTGCCCTAAAACTCTAGACCCATGTCCAACTATAAGGTCAATATTTACTTTTTGGATATTAAGTAATCATCTGTATTATGCTGAGTTCCAGAGAACCAACTTTGGAATAAAAATTTAGGTGCAGGGTGTTTATTAGGGAGTGTTTTTGGAATCAACTTTTGTGGAAAGGAGAAGAAGGAAGCAGTATTAGGTTTAGGGAGAAACTGAGCTTCAGTGCATTCCCAATAAAGTCTTCAGCTGACCTCCTGGAAAACGCTAGGGCTGAGGCAGCCTTTTAGAGTGGGAAGGTTGGTAGAAGAAGGTAGGCCATTTATATACCTGGATTGATAAGTCTGATGAATATTGCCTCAGAAAGCAGTTCGAACTTGGCAAGGTAGCTCTCTTTAGATGAGGCTAAAGGACAGAAAGCTAAAGCCTCTCAGCAGGTAACATTTCCAACATATAGGGGAATAATTTATTTGTTCTGTGAAGGGGGATTTGGGAGGCATATCATAATATTATCACAGCATCCTGAAATTAATGTATCCTATACTCAAAACGCTGGTCCTTACTTTCTTCCCCCCTCCCCCCAAAACAAACAAACAAACAAACAAAAAAAAAAACAAAAAACAAAACACTGGTCCTTCTTCATTTTTCCATATTCAGTACATTATGACCTGAATTATTCCAATTCTCAGCCCAAGAAGCTTCAAGCTCTGACCTTTCTCTTTCTTCATAGCCCCTTCTCTTATTTGTTGACAACAAATCTGGTTGGTCCCAAAACATCTCCAGAATTTTACTATTTCTTACAGCTCCCACTGATCCTAGCCACCATCAACTTCTGCCTAGATTATTGCAATGGATTTCTACTGGATTTTACTCTCACCCCTCCACAGTCTATTACTCACACAACAGAGTAATCATTTTAAAAATTACGTCAGATAACTTCACCTCTTTGTGAAAATCCTCCAATGGCTTCCCAAAACACTCAGAAAAAAAGCAGATGTCCTTCTGATACCCAACTGACCACATCTCATACTTCTCATCCTCTCAGTGATTCTGTTCCAGTGCACTGGACACTCTCTTTGCTCACTGAGCAATTCCTGTCCAGGGCCATTTCAATTGCTATTTCTACTACCTAAAATGTTCCTTTCTCAACAATCATATGACCTACATCTTCCCTTCCAGTAGCTTTCTGCTTGCTTTTCCTCTTAGAAAAATGGCCTTACATCACCACCTTATGGAAGAAAGGAAGCAAGGAAGGAAGGAAGGAAGGAAGGAAGGAAGGAAGGAAGGAAGGAAGGAAGGAAGGAAGGAAAGAAAAATAAATACATTGTCTCACTGTGTTCCATATTCACTTTATCCTGTTTGGTTTCACCCTTTGTGCACTCTTGCTTATTCATTTACTGTGTGTTTTCTTACTCATTGCTATTCCATATATTATATTAGGTCCACGATGACAGCCTCTGTGTTTTATTCACTGTTGTATCCTCGGTAACAAGAACAATACCTGGATTATAACATATAATCAATAAAGATCTGTTGAATGTTAAAAAAGGCTAGAACTAGAGTTTCAAAGAGTGTCATCAGTCTCTGGCATTTTCCCCCTCTTCCTACTGATTAGCTCTGTAGAGAATTTGCTGTCATACAGCCTCTGTAATTAGAACATAGAGATGATAAAGCCATCTTGTTCTTGATTAAATCTGAAATGAGGACATGGGTTCATGCAGCCTCAAGATGAGGTAAAAAAGAATGAATGGATAAAGAGTTTTTTAAAAGAATAGACACTCAAGTGATGAAATGTCATAAATAGCCCCAAGATATTCCAACAAAATTTAAAAACACTTCTTAAAAAACGTTTTGCATGTTTCCCCGAAAATAAGACCTAGCCAGGCAATCAGCCCTAATGTGTTTTTTGAACAAAAATTAATATGAGATCTAGTCTTATATTATATTATATAAGACACACTCTTATAGTATAGTAAAATAAGACCAGTTCTTATATTAATTTTTGTTCCAAAAGACACATTGGAACTGATTGTCCATCTAGGTCTTATTTTCAGAGAAACAGGGTATTTAGAAGTGGAAGGACACATTTCAATAAGACTAATTTTAGTATTTAGTATATACCAAGGGCGCCAAAAAAATGTACACAAGTGAACACTTTGGTCAACATTTCTCAAGCAGTAGTTCGCCATAATCAGAAGTGTCTGGATGCTGATGGTAACCATTTTGAGCACCTCTTGTAATTGCAGAAGTCAAATGTGACTTGTAGTCATCTTTTGTTATTGCTATATATTATTACAATTTTAATAATTTTTTCCTTTCTTAAAATGTGTATACATTTTTTGGCACCCTGTGTGTGTGTGTGTGTGTGTGTGTGTGTGTGTATGTGTATATATTTTCTGTTCTAATAATTGCAAGCCTTTACAAATGATTCATTGCTATGCTTTTCTAAACTGCTATGTGGGGTTGGGGGAGGAATACAGTAGTGCAAAATTACCCTTCCCAAGATTTTACGTTTGCTGAAACTGAGAAACCCTGGTTTAGAGGAATATCGTCACCAGGTACAATAAGGTAGAATATGAGATCTTTATATTTAGTGGGATTTTATGCACAACCACTTGGCCTTGTATGAGTAAAAAAGCTGTATTTAGGAGATCTGGGCAAGAGATAATACAAAATGACCTATATTCCCTATTTATTGTTGTTTCAAATCTTTACTCTTCTTATTTCTATCATGTCTCTTCTTACAGCCCTGGCAGATTCTTTCTAGTTTTCTAGGTGATAGTCAACTGATATTTCTCAGTTTATTTTAATCAAATATGTGGAAATGGTAGAGACCTACTTTTATCAAACTCCTTGTTATTAAAGATCTTGAAACAAAAATTTATAACTATAGTAGAAAATGAAGATTTTCATTTACTTCATGCCAGAATACTGTTTTATGATCGAAAGAAAAGTTTATAATTCCTAAACTTGCTTGATAAAGAGTTTTTGCTGTTTCTTGTTTTTCTTTTTTCTTATTAATTGTCCAGAATTAAACCATTCTGCTCCTCCTAAACGTTAAGTAAATAAGGAGTAATTTGAAAACTGTCTTTGAATGTGGAATACTTTTTTGGGCAATTATTTGATAACTACTGATATTTTAATAGCATTAACCATTATTACCTTTAGTAACTTGGCAATAAATGATTCTCTGTGCTGTTTTTAAATAAACCTCAGCATTTAGTGCATGCTTTGAAGTTGTTTTCTGCTTTACATACTGGCAGCTATTGTTTAAAGATTAAGTATGCAAATGCCATTATTTCCCTGACATTTTGATAAATAGAAAGAAATAGAAACAGTGTTACTGAAGTATACTCAACAAACAGCTAAATAGGCATTTGTTGTCTAGGGAAAACAACAGGCAACCCAATTGATGTTGATTATGGTGATTCTACACTTAACTACCAGGAATTGGTTGATTTAGAGCTAAGAAAACAATTTATTTTAGATTTTAAAAGTAAACAAAGAATATTTGCATTAGAATAATTAAGAAAACTGAAGAGTGAAAAGTCTCTTGTTACAGTTTTGAATACTTATTGTTATACATGGTCTCACTAAATCCCACAACAGTTTTTAAAAGAACATAAAGGAATCACATTTCTGTGATTTCTCCACTCAAAGACCTTCCTCACTCACACAAAAGAAAAAAAAAAATTTTGTTTTAAGCTGCAGATTAAGAAAACATAATGTTTGAGAAATGGAGGCAGAATTATCTAGCAATGAAAGTTAACTTAGCTTTGCAAAATAGTTATTCCCTACCACCTGTGCCAAAATAAAAGCTGTTCATTTTGATTTTGATAAACATATAGAAAGAGCAGCAAAACATGATTGCCATGGTAGTTCCCCTAATTTAATCAGCCTGTAGTGAGTGATTTTGAATCAGAAGTGGACTTTGTGAGACAAAAAGAAAACTTCAAAGATTTATGCCAGGAACAGCAAGAAAAGACCCAGATATTTGTACATTTTCCCTTGTTTATTTTTATTTTTTAACTTTTTAATTTTTTTATTAAAAATATAGCTAACATGCAATATTATGTTAGTTTCAGGGGTACACCATAATTATCTAATATTTATATTCCTAAAAATGTGATCGCCATGATAAGTCCAGCAACCGTCTGACACCATACCACGCTATCACAATGTCATGGATTATATTCCCCATGCTGTACATTACATCCCCATGACTTGTTTTATACTTGGAAATTTGAACCTTTTATTCCCCATCACATCTCCCCTTTTTTTAATTTTTCAATTGCAGTTGAAATTCAATATTGTTTTATATTAATTTCAGTAGTATTGCATAGTGGTTAGACATTTATATAATTTAAGAAGTGATTCCCTGACTAGTCTAGTATTTACCTGGCACCATTCATAGTTATTACTATATTATTGACTATATTCCCTATGTTTTACTTTACATCCCCATGACTATTTTGTAGCAGGTTGGTGCAAAAGTAACTGTGGTTTAAAAGGTTAAAAATAATTGCAAAAAACACAGTTACTTTTACACCAACCTAATAACCACCCATTTGTACATCTTAATGCCTTTACCTTTTTCACCTTGACCCCAATCCCCTCCCATCTATCACCCAACAAAACTAGTGACTATCTGACACCATACACATTTATTACAATATTGTTGACTATATTCCTTATGCAAATTTAAGGCCCTTTATTTTTTAAATATTTGTTAACAGTTATGATTTTTTTTAGTGGAAGGGGGTCCACAGTGCTCTGCCCTCTACCATTCCAGAAGTGTCTCTATTTTCTGATCCATTCGTGCTCATATTGAATGCAAATTTGTCAACTGAAAAAATAAAAAACTACTAAGAGAATAGTCTTGACAAGTTGCGCCTGTTTACTGGCTTAGAATAATGCATATTGGATATTGCTTATTATTGATTATGTGTTTCAGTGAATTTGTCCTTTTGAGCTTCAAGTTTTGGTGAATGATTTTTTTGTTTTTTCTTTATGACCCTCCCCTACCCCAGCCCATCCCTGCCTCTCCAGGATTGACTTACTAATTAACCAATGTGAAACTTTCTGATAAGGGTTTCAGACTTGACAGGTGATTTTGATTTCCATCTATGAAGATGTGAAGTGGATATAGAAAAAAAGCAGTTCTAACATATCCACACATTTTTATAGATAAAAGTTTTTATAAGAAAAACTAAGAAAATTTAATCTTCAAGTGGTTAGAGGGAAATCTTATATTTTACCTCTTTATTGATATGGTAACATGTCATCTGTTGTACATCCTTGAGTCTTCCACAAAAGTAAGTTATGTTGTTGACTGAAGGATAGACTTTTTAAAAGAAACCACTGTACAGACATTTTTCTAAATTGTATTGTTATTATTTTTCTTTCTTAATATCTACATTACTAGTATTTATTAAGTATATACTATGCACTAAGCTGCATCCTAGATATGGATTATTTTATCATCATGAATTACATGCCATTTTATTTCAATATTATATGTGGATTTACGGAGACATAAGTAGTTATAGTGACTGGCCAAAAAAATTATATAGTTAACAAGTGACAGTCAGATTTTATCCCTATTTTTTTTTAACTCCAAAGCCTAAGATCTTAGTTACTAACTTAAATTCCTTAAACAATACTTTCTATTTGAATAGAATTCTACAGTTTTATAAATATCTTTTGCCTCATCTGATTCTATATCCATTATATATAATATACATTTCAAGTATCATTTACCCATTGTACAGTTGAGAATATAGGTCAAGTGACACACCCCAATTCAGGTAGTTAAAAGTGAGATCATTAGGATTAGGCCTTCAGTCTTATGATTATTAGCTCCGTGTTATTTTTACAACTGTATACTTAAAGTCTATTGAACATTATTGAACACTTTCTCAGTGTTTATGTCATAAACAATAGGAATTTTCTCAAAGGTAGGGACTATATTGCATAAGTTATATCATTCCTGGTGCCCACCATTAAATATTTTGTTTATAATGATTGCTTAATACCATTTTTTTAGCTTATTGAACTCAAGATACTTGAGTAGTACATTAGATTCCATATGCATATCAATAGTACTGTGATCTGTGAGACTTATGGAAAATCGGCCTCTGATCCCTGTATTTATTGTATCATACCTTTTTTTTTCTCCCACGGTCTATTTTTTTGTTTTTTCCAGGACTAGAAAAATAGAATACAAGGTCTTTGTATTTGCTGGCATCTACCTACTTTCTGATTAGTTAGCCAGTGTCCTCTGGTTTACCAACAGGAAAAAAAAAGGAGTGTGAGTAGCCCTTTGGCAACTGAGTAGGGCCCTTGGCTTATGAGACATCCCAACTGCTCATGTTGGAGCAATATCAACTCTGAAATGGAATAGTAATATCAGGGGATGACTAGTTCATGGAATAATACGTGAGCCTTCACTTATGTATGATTAACAATACCAGCACCCCAAAATATGCTGTTTTCTTCTTAGTCATTAATGATGCCTTAGTAACATAAATACATCACAGTTAATTTCAGTTAACATCAACAAAAAATACGTCAACAATAAGAGTTCTTATGCATATAGTCAATGAACAACACGTAAAAAAAAAAAGACCAAAAACAAAAAACAATAAAATCCATTGTTTATGGTAATGAACATATCCAAAATCTTTCGTTGAATCAAAATATCTTTTTCCCAAGTGAGCTTCTTTTTTCAAGGATACAGTTTATCATTCTATATATAGAAACTTACTAAAAACAATAAAAGAAACTCTAGGAACTGAAGCTCACAGGTATATCCTATTTTTTTAAGGTAGATTTTTTTTTTTTTTGTCTTTTCCTCTCAACACTCTCACACCCTTATCTATATACTTATTTTTTTCCCAGTTTTTCTAAGGCAATTAACTCCATTATTTTGAAAATTGTTTTGTTTTTTATTTATTTATTTGAATTGACATTCAATATTATTTCAGTTTCAGGTGTGAATTGTAGTTGTTAGACATTTATATAATTTATGAAGTGATTCTCCCAATAAATCTGCTTCTCAACTGGAGTTATATAGTTATAATATTGTTGACTATATTCTCTGTGCTGTAATTTATATCCTGTAGCTATTTTACAAATTCCTATTTGTATTTCTTAATTTCTTCTCCTTTTTCCCAGAGCCCTCTAACTTCCCTCCCGTCTGGTAACCATCAGTTTGTCCTCTGTAGCTATCAGATTGTTTCTGTTCTGTTTTTTTTTTTCTTCTTCTTCTTCTTTAAATTCCACATTTCAGTGAAATCATATGGTATTTCTCTCTCTTTCTGACATATTTCACTTAACATAGTACCCCCTAGTTCTATCCATATTGTTGCAAACGGTAAGATTTCATGATTTTGTTTTTTATGACTGAGCAATATTTCATTGTATATACATACCACATCGTCTTTATCCAATCGTCTATTGATGGACTCTTAAATTGCTTCCATAACTTGCTTCTGTAAATAGCGCTTAGTAAACATAGGGGTGCATATGTTTTAAATTAGTGTTTTGGATTTCTTTGGATAAATTCCCAGAAGTAGAATTGCTGTATCATAAGACAGTTCTTTCTTTAATTGTTTTGAGGAACCTCAAAACCATTTTCCACAGTGGTTGCAACAATTTTCAATCCCACCAAAAGTGCACAAGAGTTCCCTTTTCTTCATATCCTTCCCAACACTTGTTATTTTATTCATTGATTGATTGATTGATGATAGCCATTTTGAAATGTGTGAGGTGATATCTCATTGAGGTTTTATTTTACATTTCTCCGATAAGTGATGATGAGCATATTTTCATATGTCTACTGGCCATCTGTATGTCCTCTTTGAAGAAATGTCTATTTAGGTCCTCTGCCTATGTTTTTTTTTTTTTTTTTTTTTTTTTTAATTATTGGTTTGTTTGTTTGTTTTTCTGCGATTGAGTTGTATAAGTTCATTATAAATTTTGGATATTAACCCCTTATCAGATGTATCATTGGTAAATATCTTCTCCCAGTCAGTAGGATGTCATTTTTGTTTTGTTGATAGTTCTTTTGCTCTGAAAAAAACTTTTTAGTATGATGTAGTCCCATTTGGGTTTTTTTGTGTGTTTTTTTCCTTTTATTTCCCTTTCCCAAGGAGTTGTATAAGTAAAAATATTACTACAGATAATGTCTGAGAGTTTATTTCCTATTTTGTTCTAGGAGTTTTATGGTTTGGGAGGGTCTTACATTTAAATCTTTAATCCATTTTGAGTATATTTTTGTATATGGAATAAGAAGGTGATCCACTTTCATTTTTTTTTGCATGTTATCTGTCCAGTTTTTCCAACACCATTTATTAAATACAATGTTTTTACCCCATTGCATATTCTTCCCTACTTTGTCTTAGATTAAATGACCATATAGATGTGGGTTTTTTCTTGGCTCTGTATTCCTTTCCATTGATCTCTGTTTCTGTTTTAATTCCAGTACCATGCTCTTTGGGTTACTATGGTCTTGTAGTTTAATTTGATATCAGGTAACATGATACCTCCAACTTTGTTCATCTTTCTCAAGATTGTGGTGACTATTTGGGGTCTTTTATGGTTCCATATAAATTTTAAGATTATTTGTTCTAGTTCTGTGAAAAATGTGATTGGTATTTTGATAAGGATTGCATTGAATCTATAGATTGCTTTAGGTAGTAGGAGCATCTTAACAATGTTAATTCTCCTATCCATGAGCATGATATATGCTTCATTTGTTTTTACCTTCTTCAATTTCTTCAGTGTCTTATAGATTTCTGAGTGCAGGTCTTTTTTATTCTTGGTTAAATTTATTACCGGGTTTTTTTTGTTTTGTTTTTCATTTTCTTTTTCTTTTTTGATGCAATTATAAATGGGATCATTTTCTTAATTTCTCTTTCTGATAGTTTGTTATTGCTGTATGAAAATGCAACCAATTTTTAAATATTAATTTTGTACCCTGCTACTTTACTAAATTCATCTATCAGTTCTAATAACTTTTAGTGGAATCTTTGGGATTCTCTCCATATATTATGTCATTTGCAAATAATGATAGTTTTATTCTTTTCTAATCTGGATGTCTTTTATCTATTTTTCTTCTCTGATTGCTGTGGCTACAACTTCCAGAACTATGTTGAATAAAAGTGGTGAAAGTGGACATCCTTGTCTTGGTTCTGATCTTAAGGAGAATGCTTTTAGCTTTTCCCCATTGAGTATGTTATTAGCTGTGGATTTGTCATATTTGCCTTTATTATGTTGACATATATTTCTTCTGTTCCCATTTTTTTGAGAGTCATTATCATAAATGGAAACTGGATTCTCTCAAACACTTTTTCTGCAGCTATTAATATGACCATATGATTTTTATTTTTCATTTTGTTAACGTGATGTATCACATTAATTGATTTGCAGATATTGAACCAACCTTGCATCCCAGGAATGAATCCCACTCAATCATTGTATATGATCATTTTAATGCATTGCTGAATTTGATTTGCTAATATTTTGTTGAGAATTTTTGCACTTATGTTCACTAAGGATATTGGCCTATAGTTTTCTTTTCTGGTAATGTCCTTGTCTGGTTTTGGAATCAGGATAATGGTGGCCTCATAAAATGAGCTTGGGAACCTTTTCTCCTCTTGATTTATTTTGAAATAGTTTGAGAAGAATAGTTAATTATTTTTTAAATGTTTGGTAAAAATCACCTGTGAGATCATCCAGTCCAGGACTTTTCTTTCTTGGGAACTTCTTGATTACTAATTTAAATTCATTAGTTCTAATTGGTTGGTTCATATTTTCTGTTTCTTCTTGATTCAGCTATATAAAATTGTATGCTTCTAGGAATTTATCAGTTTCTTCCAGATTATCCAATTTGTCAGCGTATAGTTGCTCATAGTATTTTCTTAAAATCTTTACTATTTCAGAGGTGTCTGTTGTCACTTCTTTGTCATTCTGATTTTATTTATTGGGGTCCTCTCTTTTTTTTTTCTTAATGAGTCTGTTTAAAGGTTTGTAATGTTGTTTATCTTTTCAAAAAAACAGCTCTTGATTGGACCATTTGTACTTTTGCCTCTATTTTGTTTATTTCCACTCTGATCTTTGCTATTTTCTTTCTTGTCCACACTTTGGGTTATGTTTGCTATTCTTTTTCCAGTTCCTTTAGGTATAAAGTTTGACTGTTTATTTGAGATTTTTCTGGTTTCTTGAGGTAAGCCTGCATTGCTATGAATTTCCATCTCAGGACTGCTTTAACTGTGTCCCATAGACTTTGGGTCATTGTGTTTTCATGTTCATTTGTCTCAAGTTGTGTTTTGATTTTTTTCCTTGATCTCATTGTTGACCCATTCATTATTTAGTAGCACATTATTTAGCCTCCAAATGTTTGTATGTTTTTCAGTTTTGTGTGTCTTTATTTGTTTGTTTGTTTGTTTTTGCTTTTCTCCTTGTAATTGATTTCTAGCTCCATACCATTGTGGTCAAAGAAAACACTTGATATGATTTCAGTTATCTTAAATTAATTGTGACTTGTTTTGTGGCCTAACATATGGTCTAACTTGGAAAATGTTCCATGTGCTCTTGAAAAGAATGTATATTCTGCTAATTTGGGGTGAAATACTCTAAAAAATATCAATTAAATCCATCTGGTCAGTGTGTCATTTAAGGTTGCTGTTTCCTTGTTGATTTTCTGTCCGGAAGATTTGTCCATTGGTGTCAATGGGGTGTTAAAGTCCCCTACTCTTACTGTATTATTGTTGATCTCTCCTTATATATCTGTCAATATTTGCTTTATATACTTAGGTGTTCTAATTTTGGCTACATTAGTGTTTACTAGAGTTATATCTTATTTGGATTAATGCCTGTATCATTATGTAATGTCCCTCTCTGTCTCTTATTATAGGATTTGTTTTAAAGTCTATTTCTCTGATATTGCTCCCCAGCTTTTTTTTTTTTTTTTCATTTGCATGTGGTATCTTTTTCCATCCCTTTACAGTCAGCCTGTGTTCGTTTTGATCAGAAGTCAGAAGTGGGTCTCTTAGTGGGTCTCCTATATACAGCATATGTATGGGTTTTGTTTTCTTATCCATTCAGCTCCCCCTATGACTTTTTATTGGATCATTTAATCCATTTACATTTAAAGTGATTGTTGATAGATACGTAGTGCCACTTTATTATTCATACTTATGTTGTTGTTGTTTTTTCCTTTCTTCTTAAAGAAGTTCCTTTAACAGTTCTTATAATACTGGCTTGGTGGTGATAAATTCCTTTGCATTTGTCTAGGAAGCTTGTTATTGTTTCATTTTGAAATAACAGTATTTCTGGGTACAGTTTTGGTTGTAAGTCCTTGCTTTACATCACTTTGAATATTTTGCTCCACTCCCTCTGGCCTGCAAAGTTTCCGTTGAGAAATCAGCTGACTGTGTTTTAGGAGCTCCCTTGTAAGTAACTAATATGTATCTCCTACTGTTTTTAGGATTCTCTCCTTCCATAATTACAATTTTAGGATTCTCTCCTTCAATAATTACAATTTTAATTATGATGCATCTTGGTGTGGACCTCTTTGGGTTCATCCTGTTTGGGGCACTCTGTACGTCCTGTACTTGTATGTCTATTTCATTCACCATGTTAGGGAACTATTCAGTCATTATTTCTTCAAATAGGTTCTTGAATTCATCCCGTGCTGTCTCTTTTCTTTTGCTGGTTTTTTTGTGATGCAAATGGTGTTATGGTATATGTTGTCTGAGAAGTACTTTAATCTATATTTTTCAATCTTTTTAAAAAATTTTTCTCATTTTGATTTGGTGTTTTTTGCTACTTTGTCTTCCAAATTGCTGTCAATCTCTGCTTCATCTAATCTGATGTTGATTCCTTCTAGTGTATTTTTTATTTCAGTTCTTGTATTCTTTATTTCTCACTGGTTCTTTCTTTTATGATTTCTGCGCCCTTTTTTATGCTTACTGTTATTTTGTTGAACTTCGTTGATTCACAAGAAGTGCAAATGCAGGCCCAAACTGTAAACACTAAGGCATATCAATAACAAAATAGACAACAGATCTGCCTTCATAGAGTTTACATTCTAGTAGGAGAAGCAGAAAACTAATAGAACACATAAGTGAGTTACACAGAATTTTAGGTGATAGATGCTATTTGGAAAAAAATACTAGAGGGAAAATGGAGAGGGAGTACATGGGAGATAACCATTTGATCAGTGATGATTTCACTGAGGTGACATCAGGAAAAAGATGAAGAAAGTGAAGGTATGAGTCTTGTGAATATCTGGGGAAGAGTCTTTCAGGTACAAGTATAAAAGCCCTGAAGTTCAGGCCTACCTACTGTGTTTAAGGAAAAGCAAAGATACTAGTGGGACTGGAGTAAAGTAAGATAGGAGGAAAATCATAGACATGAACTAATCCAGTAAGGAGGTGTTGAGATAACTTCTCTGAGTGAAATTAGGGACTAATAATTGGAGGAATTTGAGTAGAGCAGTGACATGAATAAACTTAAAAAAAACAATTAAAGGATCATTATGGATACTCTGTTGAGAATAGTTTGTGGTGTATGCATGTAAGAAATAAATGAAATTAGTTAGGGTGTTATTTTAGTAGTCAAGATTAGGTCTGGAGTTTTATTTCTGGAAATGGTGAGAAGTGGTTTCAATCCCGTTATGTTTTGTAGGTGGAAACTATAGGATTTTTTTATGATTGGACAGGGAGAGAAGATAGAAGTCAAGAATGGCTACTAAGATATATCCTGAGCAACTAGAAAGATTGCATTTCATTAACCAGAGTGAAAAGAATGTTGGAGGAAGAGTGAATCAATTTTATACATATTAAATTTGAAACGTCTTCTGACATCAAACTAAAGTGTTGCTTAGATAGTTGGGTATGAATTGCGGAAGAAGTATAAACTGAAAATATACATTTGAAATCTTGAACACTTAAGTACTGTTAAAACTTTGATATTGGTGAGGTTCTTAAGGGAGTTAGTGTAGAAGACAATTGAAGACTGCTTTTAAGATCCTGAAGAGATGAGGAAGAACAGTACTGGAAACCCAGGGAAACATTTGTCCTGAAAGCTAAGGGAAAAAAGTGTATCAAGAAAAAGGGAGAGATCAATTATGTCTAGTGCTGCTGACAAGTCAAGTTAAAAATGTGCAAAGGGAAAAAAGAAAAAGAAACATACAAAACCAAGGGTGGTGAACCAATCAGTGATTTTACCAAAATAGAATTTACTGGTGGTATTGAAAAGAGCAGTTTCAGTGCAATAATTGTGGGAGGGTTTAAAATATGATTGAAGTGGTTTTAAGAGAGAATGAGAACAATTAGAAGAAACAGAATGCAAAATTATTTCCCAAAATTTTGTCCTAAATCGGAGTTTATACAGTATCTTATCAGTAATAGGAGAAAAGATAGAATGTGTGGTATGTATATGAAATCTCAGAAGCTTTTGGAAAATTGCTTCAATTTTTAAGTGAAATAGTAATCAGGATCACCAGCTGAGAATAAAGATGGGGTAAGATGAGAAGGAGACCTGAAGAGGAAGTGTTAAGTAATTGTATATTAAAGAGGGAGAGTAAAAGAAGTAGGAAAATGAAGTATAATAGATGGACAAGGTTAAAAGTCATTCTACATTAGCTGCATTTCCAAGTTTCAGATATACCGGGGGTGCAAAAAAAAAAAAAAACATATACAAGTTGATACTTTGGTTAACATTGCTCAAGCAGTAGTTTCCTGTAATCAGAAGTGTCTGGACACTGATGGTAACCACTTTGACCACCTCTTGTAATTACAGAATTCAAACATGACTTGTATTTCTCTTTTGTTATCGGTATATATTGAGTATTACAAATTTAACACAGATTTCCTTTCTTAAAATATGTATACATTTTGTTTGGAATCCTCTGTGTTTATATATTATTTATCATGATATTTTTTATATATTTTAGAAAATTGAATGAACTGACATTTTTACATAAACTTATTTCAAAAAGAAAATCTTATATCAGAATCATAAATGACAAAACACTCCTTGACATAATAAGTATGCATTAATTCATATTGAAATATATTTAGAAATATTAATATTTTATTAAAGGACAAGCAGTTTAACACCAAGAGTACACACAAACATTTTTAGAAACACTGACATACTAAACTGAAAATTTCAGTTCTTGCTTTCAGTAGTTTAATAACATAAATCAGAACTTGTTTGCCTAAGTGAGACAAGAAAAGATCATCTAAATCCATTGATTTTTATATACTTTAGAATCCCTAAGGGCTTGTACTTTGTCTTAATGTCCTGTGAAATGTGTAGAATCATTCTGTGTGCACAGTGTACTCTACCAGATAGTATTTGACAGTTGTGTTCATCTTTAACATGAACAAAATATTAGTTTAGAGAAGATTTGTTTCTTTTTTCAACATTTCTATTTCCCTGTATCTAAGTACATTGATTAATATTTTTGTGTCACTATTGGTGCTTCTGAAAAAAAAATGGCGGCTTAAATTTTGATACAGTGACTAATCTGGTTGAGCAAACTAAAAAGAGATCTTCAAAGATATTTTTTGTCCTGAAAGCAAATATTAAAGGAGAGATTAGCTTTAGTCTCATCTATCATGATGTTAAACTTGTATCAGCAAACAAGTGACTAAATTCCATTATGCAGTAGTTTTCCAAAGTGAGCTTCACTCAATCATTTAACCTGAAGAATATGGTGAATGTGTGAATATATATGTGTGTGTGTGTGTGTGTGTGTGTGTGTGTGTATACATATACACACACACACACACACACACACACACACACATATATATATATATATATATATATATATCTACCTCAAAATATCCCCTCTTGTTTTGAAAACCTTATCCCATCCTTCTTGCCACTTTCTGAAGCAGTTCTGAAGTCTTCTTTTGTGACTATCTTTAATTGCTCTGTCATGACTGCCTCAATTTCCTGAATCAACTCAAAACATTTACCTTTCATGGTCAATTTGACTTTGGGGAAGAGCCAGAAGTCACACGGTGCCAGATCTTATGAATAAGGTGGATGAGGACACACCCATAATGTTTTACTTGACAGAAATTGCCATACCAGAAGTGATGTGTGACATGGAGCCTTTCCATTGTGAACACAAAATATGGTGAATGCTGCCGCCGAGTGCCATCCAACAGAAAGGCAGGGATCTTCAATACAGGAAGCAGCGCGCTGAACCTTAGTAACAGTGTGTGACAATTTTCAACATGTTCAGTGCAAGTCAGCTGGTGTGAGCTACGGTTGAGAGATTGTTTTAAAGTATGTTGTAAATTATCCTCCATCATGACAATGTTGTGTGTCACACATTGTTTCTGGTATATGGCAATTTCTGTCAAAAACATTGCGGTGTGTCCCCATCCACCTTATTCACCGGATCTGGCACCGTGCGACTTCTGGCTCTTCCTCAATGTCAAAATGATTCAGGACATCGAGGCAGCCACAACACAGCAACTAAAGACACTCACAAAAAAGGACTTCAAGAACTGCTTCAGAAAGTGGCAAAAATGATGGAATAAGTGTATATGAAATGAGGGGGAATATTTTGAAGGGGATTAATGACAATGTATCTTTTACCATAATAAATATTTTTCTATTTAAACATTCACCATATTGTTTGATCACACCTCATATTTAACCTCAGGTTGTTTACCTGAGGCCAAATAAAACAGGAGCTAGTCTTCTGTCTACTACTGTTCCTCAACTCACTAGTTGCTTTTCCAACTCATGGCCTTTTCACTTGTGATGCCTTCTGCCTAGAATGCCCTTTCCCACGTGACTTGCTGTGTCACCTTTTAAGAACTTTTGCCAAATTTTCTCATTTTCCTGATAGCTTTCCTGACAACCTATATATAAACAAACTCTTTTACCCTGTGCTCCCTATGTGTCCCTCCTGAATTATTTTATTTTTTAGTAGCACTTATTTGGATCTGAAAACTATGTATTTCAATTTTTTTTATCAGAGTCCCCCTACTATAATGCAAATTGCACAAAGGAAGATTTTTTCCCTCTGCGGTGTTCACTTTTGAAGTCCCAGTGCTTAGCACAGTGCAGATATTCAAAAAATGTTTGTTGTATTAATCAGCAAATACTACACTACTATTATTATTACTACTACTACTACTACTATTATTATTATTATTAGTGGTAGTAGTAGTAGTAGTAGTATTTTCCTTTTATAGTTAAGTATCTTGCCTGGGAATAGATGATAGAGCCAGGGCTGGAACACAGGTGGCTGGCTCCAAAGAGTACCCAGTTAGATCTATGGTAAGCCCAGGGAAAATGAGTGCTATCATACTTCTCTCAGACCTAGAATAAAGGACTCAGATTTGACTTGACAAAAAACAAAAAAAAAAAAACAAAAAAAAAAAACGTAGGAAATATTTTTGTACTAAGGATGAGTAATCTTATGTGTCACATGATGAAAAATACTAAAAAAAAATTACACTCTGCTTTTTAAAGACAAAACAGTTACTATTGTCTCTAGATTAAAAAAAAATGTATCTTCCAATTAGGTATATTTTAAAGACCTCTAATTAGAATCATGTCAGAAAAAGTAATATAATTGAATTATTTTGCATTTTCCTTTTACCTATCAGGTTATGATGAGGCTTAAATGAGAAAAGACATGCAAATATAGTTTCTGACATGTAGTAAGGAGTCAATAAACTGTAACTTAAAGATTCACTCTTTGATATCATATATAAACTTCTGCTCATCATTTATATATATATAAATTTAATGATTTTAGAAACATATTTTAGGGCACATATATGCACATGATCAAATATTAATACTCCAAGAATCATTGCTTCTGCTGATTTCTCTGTTTTATTTTAATGTGTTAGTTCTCCCTTTAGATATTGCAAATAGAGATACATGGTATTTCTACTTGAGTTAACACTTGTAATAAATAGATTTAAGAACTCTAATCCAGATAGCACCAACCCCCTTTTTATTTGACTGAGAAATTATAATCCTCTCTAATTACTATATCATTTGCCACAGATTCTGAAACAAAAACAAAGAATTGGCTAAGAGGATAAAAAGAAGTAAACAATCAAATAAGGAAATCTTGGGTCTTCAACGTTTCCAATATGGGCATAACCTCACATAAGAATGAAGTAGTCAAATTATTTTATCTCACAATGCTTAAAAGCCTGAAGTATTTTAATAGTCAAATAAAACAGGAAAAATATTTCAAGATGCTTCAGGCATTGAAAGTAATTAATTTGGCTAAAAAAAAAATGAGAGTCCTCTAGGAATTCCTCTCTGTTATTATTGTCGTAGCATAACAAAATTCACAGTGATCTAATCCACATGAAAATAATGTTAAATATTAGAGTAGATCTGACACATTGCAAGAAAAGTTCAACATTACTGTGTACTTAAAATTATTTATACAAAGCAAGATTGCTTCAGAATCTATTTTTTTCTGACATTTATGAAAACAAAGGACAAATTATCTGTCAATAAACAACAACAACAACAACCACATAGCAAAAAACAAACAAAAAGAAATGAAAATATCTGTAATAATATGACAGGTTACAATAATTGAAAAAAGAAAACAAAAATAGTTTAATGTGAGCTTTTTAGTGATAAAATACAGTCTCCTTACAGTATACTTATGTGTTTCTTCAAAATTTAACTGAGTATTGTGCTCGCTTCGGCAGCACATATACAAAATTTAACTGAGTATCGTTATCTGAATTCTATTCTATCTTCTTTACTAATACTTTTCTGGCAAGTTAAAAAAAAAAAGCAAAGCGTCTACTATTAATCCCATTGAGCGCAATTTTTTAAAAAATACTTTGTTTCTTACTCTCTTCTTTTGACTTTCATTATAATTAACTTAATGAAATTAAAATTTTAGATTTAGATTTAAATGGAATGTTTCAAAGATATTACCATTGGTAGTTTATTATTTCATTGTATTTTACTATTTAATTCCATTTGTGGTGTGTGTGTGTGTAATAATGCAATAGTCTTACCCAAAAGAAATGAAACCCTGGCTCGGAAGAAACAGTTATTTTGTCTTCTTAATCAGAAATTGACTGCAGTGAGGGTACAAGGGAGAAAGCAAATCCACTAGTTAGATATCTTTTGCCATAATCCATGAGGAAGATGGTGGTAGGGAAGGACTTCAGATACAGCCAGATATCGCAAATATTTTAAAGATATCCAATGAGATTTGCTGATGGGTTTCAGTAGGGAGTAAGAATGATCAGCTAAGGTCAAGATACGAGGTCTGAGCAACTAGGAAGATGTAGCTGCTGCTATTTACTGAGATAAGCAAGGTGTTGAAAGCAGCAGGTTATTGTTTCTTGATGAGGGGAGGGGTGAGAAAGAGATCAGGATTTGGGAGTTTTAACATTTTAAATTGGGGATGCTTATAAGTCATCTGATTTGTGATTCAAGTAAGCAACGGAATATGTCTGAAATTCAGAAAAAGGGCTAGGTGAGAAATATTAGTATGAGAGTCTGCAGCATATAAATAGTATTTGAAATTCTACAATTGGATGTAGTGACTAAGTAAGTGAAGTCCAAGGACAAAACTCTGGGGGTGATTCAGTGTAAATATGTTTTATAGATGAGGATAAATCAGCAAAGGAAAATGAGAAGTAGCTGATAAGGTAGAATTAAAAGCTGATGGATATGATATTATGGAATCCACATGAAGGAAGTGTTTCATGGAGAAGACACATTTGTGAGACACAGATTAAATAATCCTGCAAAGCTTCTCCCACAGAACATGGCACTTTGTAAATATTATCTGTTATTATTCTGTTGTCCCTGAACTCTGGGGTTTATGTATTCCAAGAGAGGCTTCTGGCCATCCACCAATTGTGGTAGCTGCTAGAACTCAGTCTATGATCGGGGTTGTGTAATGCATGTGAAAGCCATCTCATCTACCAGGAAAAAATGCCTCTCTGCTGGTCTGGACATGGGATTTCACACTCAGGCTCTTATTGCCAGGACAGTTATTGTTATTAAAAGGACCAGACACAATTACCCCGATACCAACTCAAGGTCAATACCTATCAGTCAGAGAGGTTGCTAACTTTGCCAGGCCAGTAACCTATAAGTAAAAATTCCTCTAGCCATTTCTCAGACATTTCCTCTCTCCCTAGGATATACTTAGAGAGATCCCTCTCACATCTCTTTTGTATCATCCGCATTTCTTTCTTCACCTGTATCTTCCATAATTAGATGTAAGGGCTCATTGGAAAAGGGAATTATTAGATGCTTTACAAGATAAAATTCAAGCATCCAGTGCCACAAAATAGAGTGTGTGTCTTTATTTTGGGTAAGAAAAACACAGAACTCAAAGTCAGAAGCTACAGGTTTTATCTTCTCTGACTTGAGTGAAGGAGGCGGGGGAAAGTATAATATTTATTGGAAACTTACAATGTGCCAGATGTTAGTCTTTCTGCCTCAACATAGACTATGTTAATTAAACCTCCCATTATCTATTAAATTTTGTATTGTTATAGACTTCATTCTATAAAGGAAGACATTGAGAAATAATTACACAATTGATAAGTGGAGCCTGGATTTAAATTCAGGCTCTCTAGATCCAGATTCAGGATTCTTAACCATAATGCTTTCCTGACTTGGTATATTCACAATACAGCAGAAAAAGAAAAAAGAAATATTATACTGTAAATATTTATGTAGAGTTTAACACACTTGTTTAAATTATAGAGACAGACTCATGCAAAATTAGATGCATAAACCTTAGGGAAGTCATTATTGTATTTCCCCATCAGGTAAGATTATGTTCAGAAGATATTATTCTTATTCATTGTTACTACTGACATAAAATGACAAAAAAATTGGGGGATCAGATATGATAGCTTTTGTTTTACATTGTGCTATTTGTTCACTTTTAACCTTAATGCTACAAGAGTATTATGGATATTCTGTGCTTTTTTTTTTTTTTAAGTTTCCATATTCCACAATGTACTGAATCGGAGCCATATCAATTACTTGTTAAGTGAATTATGTTTTCTCTCTTGAAGGCAACTGATCGAGAGGGAGACCCAATAACATATGCCATTGAGAAAGGAGATCCTCAGCGAGTTTTTAATCTTTCTGAAACGTAAGTTAAAAATGATTGCTCTTTTTTTTTTCTTTTTAAACGTTAAACAATGTACTGGTAGCAAAAGAACAGACTTCTAACCAGAGGCTTTCAGCTGTTTGTAGTTTAATTTTAATTTTTTTTTTAATTAATGTTAATGAGAAAAGGGGGACAGGTAATTCTTAATCCAGAAATTTTACCCAGATGACTATTTATTTATTTTTAATATTTTTACTAGGTAAAATCCACTGAAGTGGAAACATTTCATTTGCAGGTATAACCTGGGATTAATTAGAACCCTTTAAAATTGTCAGCTACTCATAATAACAAGGACATTTTTACAAAGAGTAACTTGGGTGAACTAAATCGTTCACTCAAAGGGAATTTTGTAAGACAAAGTGTAATTAATAAACATTTAAAGTACCACCAAAGGCCATCATTCAATTTTTGGGTAATATAGGCATATTCTAAAAAAGTTAACACAACAATATTGAATGTCCATGCTAAGCCTCTTTGTTGTCTGTTTAAATGTCATTCACCTCACCTCTCTAAACATATCAGAGATAATATTAATCATAGCTATAGAGAAAACTGGGAGCAGGCATTAAGAAGGAATTGATGTTTGCAGCGAGATCATATGCTTCTTTCTGCAATAGCAAATAACTGTTCTGCTGTCACATGTGGCTGGTCGTTAAAGAGTTGTACTTGTTCCCTCTCTGATGTTTTCTGTGTTTTCATGAGTGGTTTTTCTCCCTGAAAGAATGGAAACCTGAACATAGCCCATAATTATGAGATGAAAAAAAATGGCAAATGATCTAGGCTCTGCTTCAGTCTCAGAAACATGTGGTACATGATGCCAAATCAAGGTAACCTTGTGTGGTCACTTGGCCTTGAGAGGGAACAGCTGCAATTTCACATCAAATCAGTTGTTACAACTGTGAGTTAGTATGCCTAAAAACAGGATTTCACAAATTTTTAGATTTCACAGATGAATAAACTTCTGTTTAAAAAATGGAAAAACTTAACTATTTTGAATTTCCCCCCATAGATAAATACAAAGCATAAATTAGCTATAATTCACAATCATCATTAAAGAAAGGAAAGTTTTAAAAAGAGACAATTTAATAGGAATCAACACTGTGTGATACTCATATAAGCAAAGATGGATAGTTCACTATGATAAACTTAAGAGTTCAGAAATAACTCCTAACATTTATGGCCAATTGATTTCCAAAAAAGAGAGCCAAGACAATCCAATCAGGAAACAGGAATCTTTTCAACAAATGAAGCTGGGACAGCAGCAAAAGAATGAAGTTAAATCTTTATCTCATACTATTTGCAAAAATTAACTCAAAGTGGATAGACCTAAATATAGTATAACTCTTAGAATAAAATACAAAAGTAAATATTTTTTATTTTGATTAGACGATGCTTTCAAAGATATGATGTAAAAAGCACAAGTGATTAATTAGAAGACTGATAAGTTGAATTTCATCAAAACTTGGGGAAAAAATGCTTTGAAAGACACCATCAAGAAAGTGAAGGACAACCCACAGACTGAGAGAAAATACAGAGGGTGCCAAAAAATGTATACACATTTTAAGAAAGGGAAAAACAATTAAAATTGTAATACTCAATATATACTGATGACAAAAGATGACTACAAATCACATTTGACTTCCGCAATTACAAGAGATGCTCAAAGTCGTTACCATCAGCATCCAGACACTTCTGATTACAGCGAACTACTGCTTGAGCAACATTGACCAAAATGTCCACTTGTATACATTTTGAAAATAACGCTGGTATTTTCAAATAATGTGTTTCATAAGGGACATACGGGTATATCAAGAATATGCAAAAAAAAACCCAAAAAACTATCACAACTCAAAAATAAACAAAAATAATCAAAATAAAAATAGACAAGAATTTGAATACACATTTCTCCAATGAAGATATACAAATGGCCAATAAACAGATAGAAATATGCTCATAGTCATTAGTCATTAGGGAAATGCAAATGTAAATCATGAGATACCACTTCATATGCATTTAGAAAGGCTATAATGAAAAAGAAAGGAAATATCAATTATGAGTGAGGATGTTGAGATATCAGAATCCTCATGTATTTTTTCTGGGAATATAAAATGTTAATTCTGGAAAAAAAATTGTAATTTCCTCTAAATGTTAAACATAGAGTCACCACATAACTCAGCAAATCTACTCATATATACTCAAGAGAAATGAAAACATACATCTACATAAAAAGTTGCACAAAAATGTTCATATGGAATTATTTACAATATCCAAATGTGGAAACAACTCAAATATCCAATCTACAGATGAATGGGTTAATAAAATGCATATCCACGCAATGGAATATTATTCATCAATAAAGGAAAATGAAATACTGAAGCATGTTGCAGCATGATGAACCTTAAAATTACTGTGCTAAGTGAAAAAAGTCATTCACAAAAGAGCACATATGGTATGATTTCCTTTGTATGAAATGTCCAGAATGGGCAAATCTATACAGACCAAAAGTAGACTAGTGTTTGCCTGAGTCTGGGGGTGGGCGAGAAAGGGAAGTGACTGCTAATGGATACAGTGCTGAAAACGTTCTAAAATTCATTCTGGTTATGGTGGAACAGCTCTTCAAATATACTAAAGTGTATTGAATTGTACACCTTAAATGGGTGAATTTGATGACATATGAATTATATGTTAAAAAAAACTGTTATACACACACACACACACACACACACACTCTCACAGTCACACACACACACACACCTGGTATGCTTTCACTTGCCCTAGTAAGCAGGAAACACAGGTCTTACTCTCGCTGTTAAGAATTTCTATTTCTGTGTTTATCTGTTCTTCCCTTGACGCTGAAGGTTTTTACAGCTGCTTGTTGTGAAATCTGATGACACCAATTTTACAAAATAAATTCTCCACTTGTGCTGCTACCCTAGCAACCATTTCTCTACTACTTCTTCATCTCTACTTTTGAAACCAGAGACAACCTAATGGGATCGCAGAAGTTCTTTAAGGTCTGAAAGATGTCAATGCAGCCTCCTCTGTCTAAATTGACCACAGTGTGTTTATTTGCTTGCTTGTTTGTTTGTTTACTTATTTGATTTTTTTTTTCAGTTAAAATTAACCACAGTTCTTAATACTATAGTTTTTAGGTCATTTCAGACAGCCATCTCTTTAAATGCAAATTGTTTCCAGAACAGTGTGGGGCAGTGGAGAATTTCCCCTTACTTCTCTTCATTCTTCTGGCTGGCCTAAGAATTGAATTGACATGAGATAGATTAACAGGATTAAATAACCAAATTTATTTCTGTATGTACCTGTAGAGAGTCCATAGAATATGGGGCCTGCAAGCAAATTAGATTGAGGTTTAAATGCTATTTTGAACTAAGTAGAAAATGGGGGATAGTGGTCTGGGATTTCAAAGGGGCTAAGATAATTCACATAGAGATAGAAAAGGAAATGTTAAGTAAAACAAATGTTTGCTGGGCCTTCTTTAATAATGAAACACAAGGAAGACTTTGATCAAATGGGCTTTGAAAAGTTCCTCCCTGTCTATCACACCTAGTTTCATATTAAACCATAGTTTTATCTATGGTAATAGCTCCCTTTCTGGAAGAGGTCCTCTATCTAGATTTTTTTAGGCAGTTAAGGGAAAGTTTCTTCCTGAGCCATTTGTTTCTTAAAAATAAACAGCTTGAAATAATTGATATCCCAAAGAAGCATATTTTGGGGTGGCAAACATTGCTCTCCTTCGACAGCGAGAATAGGGCAGATGCCTGCAAGAATTGCATGGTATCTTTTGGTGACCATTGCTGATTTAGGGTCCAGTGCACTGAGCCCATTTCTTTCTATCCTCTGGTCATTTAATTTCGGCCTCCTCATTACTGTTGATCCCACTGATATTTATAGGCTAGCCTAGATCATTAGCAATATAGTTCAACACATTTGAAATAGGGAAAAATTGAAATTTCAGTCCCTCCCCTCTTTGAAACTTTTGGGGTATTCGTGCACATTTGCACCACCACTTCTATATAAGAATTTTAATAATCCAGGTACTCTTTCAGAAAACAATAGGAAAGAAATTGTGTTCTGCCTTATCAGACACTTCAGTTCATGAAAATTGTGTTATTGGCTGCATTGTCTTTCTTAAAGCAAATTTTTAAAATGTATATCATTGTTCATTTTAAATATTATTTTGTTATGATGTCAATTTTAGCAATAATCTTCATTACAATACCATTACTTTACTTTTTTTCATTGAAATAAAAATATGCCAAAACATGTTCGTAATTCTTTAAAAAATATTAGTAGTGATGAATCATTTTAATGTGTTGAATTGTTATATACATTTTAATGAATAGAATAGTCATATAGCTAAACAGAAACTCACTCTTTAAAGAACAAGACCTTGTTCCTTAAAAATCATAACCATTTGTTATGAAAATCATTTAATATCATGTATTACATGGCCAGATCTCTGTGGTTCTGCATCATTTTAATTTTTATAGTGTCTGTGTTGATAGTTGCATATGATTCAGCAAATACATATCCAGTAGATATTCACATATAACTAAACATTTAAACAAGATGTAAATAAGCATTCTTTATAAGAATAATGGCCAAATATTTAAGTAATTTATTTCAATAAGTTGATGAATTCTTATAGATTGTCATCATTGGAGCATAGAGTATGTGATGTAACATAAAGGCTAAGTGCTAAACAAAAGAACCTCAATGAGTTATTTCTGCCCCTTGTTAGAATTTATTTGAAATGTGTTTTATCTTCACTGGCACTTTTTTTTCTTTCTACGTGACTAAATTTATTTTGACATTAAATTCAAAGCTTGATTATGTTTTTCCATCAGTTCAGACTTTATGGTTACATTGGAGATTAAATTACATATAAGGAAGATTCTACATATTTTCTTTTTTGTCAACACTGCTTTCAAAATATATACTCAAATCAAACTACTCACATCCTTCACTCTACCAGCTTAGTTTCTGCTACCATCATTTTTTCCCTCTAAAATGCTACTTATACCTAACTGCTTCTACTGGTCTGTGTTTGTTAATTTTTAATTACTGTTTAACATGGAATGCCACATCAAACTTGAAGCAAATCACACATTTTGAGGTATACTCTAACATCTCTGTCATTTTAAGACCTGAAACATGATGCCCAAAAGCAACATGATAAATCTGTGAAAGATTCAGACCCTTGTAAGTGTAAATGATGTTAAATCACACTAGTAGAAAGTAGTGAAAACGTTTAAAGGAAGCATTGAATATAAATCATGAAACCTGTGAGGTCATCTCTCTCAGTCCATAGGTGTGGATGCTGCGGTGTTTCTTAATAAACAATGCAATTTTCAAAAATGGTTACTTATAGAAGCAGGTTTTAAATGATAGCAGGTTGGTTTTTGGAAGTAGATACCCTCTACTACTGTTTATTTGCATTGTTTAAACAGTATTTGAACACCATTTTTGTGGTTAGGCAATCTAACTCATTGTCTAAAAGGACTCGATTTCGTCTATCAGAATGCATTTTAGGAATATAGCCTTCAAGTATGGTAACAAAATCCTGTTCAATATCATTAAAATAATTGAGTTGAAATTCACATAGCATAAAATTAACCATTTGCAGTTAACAATTTGATGGCATTTGGTAGACACAATGTTGTGCAATTACCCGTTCCATCTACTTACAAAGTATGTTCATTCCAAAAGGAAACCCTAACCCTAACCCTAACCAGTTGCACCTGCTTACCCTTTTCTCGCTTAACCAAAAAAGCGAGTTCTATTTCTATGGAATTATCTATTCTGGATATTTCATGTAAAAGGAATGACACAGTTTGTGACGTTTTGTATCTGCCTTTTTTCACTTAGCCCAATGATTTGACATTCACCTATGTTGAAGCATGCATCAGTACATAATCCCTTTTTATAGCTGCATAATATTCCATCATAAATATATAAAACAATTGTTTTATCCATTCATAAATCAATGGACATTTAGACTATTTTTCTATGTTTTGGCTATAATGAATACTGTTACTATCATCATATATGTGTATGTATTTAAGTATCTATTTTACATTCTTTTGATTATATACCCAAATTGGAATTGCTGGGTCATATTGTAATTCTGTTTACTTTTTGAGGAACTGCCAAGCAGTTTTCCACAGTGACTGAACATTTCACAATCCCACCAGCAACATACAAGGGTTCCAATTCTTTCACATCTTCATCAACACATTATTTTCCAATCTGTTTCATTTTGTTAATTGTGGCCATCCTTGTGGGTGTGAAGTGGAATTTCACTGCAGTTTTGATTTATATTTCCCTGATGACTAGTAGTGTTGAATATCTCTTCATGTGCTTGTTTGCCATTTTTAAACTTCTTTGGGGAAATATCTATTCAAGTCCTTTGCCTATTTTTTAATTGGGTTATTTGTCTTTTTTGTTGTTGAGTTGTAAGAGTTCCTTGTATATTTTGGGAACCAGACTCTTATTGAATATATAGTTTGCAGATATCTTCTCCCGTCTTGTAGGTTCATTTTTTGTTTGTTTTTCACCTGTATTGATAATAGCCTTTGATGCACAAAACTTGTAATTTTTATAAAGTCCAATATATCTATTTTTTTCTCTTTGCTGCTCATTCTTTTGATGTCATATTTAAACATCCATTGTCAAATTCAAGATTATTAATATTTATCCCTATGTTTTCATCTAAAAGTTTTATAATTTTAGTACTTATATTTAAATTGTTGTTTCATTTTGATTTAATTTTCATATATGGTATAAATAGTCCAATTTCATTCTTTTGCAATTGTAGATCTCCAATTGTCCCAGGGCCATTTGTTGAAGAGACTATCATTTCCCTATTGAATGATCTTGGCATCTTTGTTGAAAATCAGTCGGCCACAGATGTATGGGTTTATTTCTGCACGCTCAATTTTATTCCATTCCCCAGGATACATGGGCATTTTTGAATGCCCTAATTGTCCAAGGAACTCTCTATGCAGCTGTTCCTCCCAGGCTTTTGGAGCTCCATTGCATGCCTCAACTGTAATCTTTTACCTCAGGTGGCTGTAGGTTGTTCCCTGCCTTACAATGTTTTCCAGGAATACCCACTGTTTTTCTGCCTTGAGTGAGTTCTGAATTAGGCAAAAGATGGATAAACCTGTGTATTATTCCTTCAAAAAGCCTCCTGACTAGTTGCAAAAGACAATTATTTAGGAATAAGGATAGCTCTGTTCCCTCCAGAAACAGGGACCAGAGTGTCACACTGGGAGTGTTGACTACCATCTTCAAGACCACCCCAAGCTAGCGGGGAGGGGGGAGGAAGCATGGGCAAGTAAAAATGACAGAAGGATTTTCTACCATTTTTAGGTGCTTTTATCTTGATTCTGCATTTATTTGGTTGCTGTCAGCCTTTGACTCTTCTCCAGATTTCTCTCAAAGTTGATTTTGATCCTTCCTGCTTCATTTTTCAATGTTTTTTTTTGTAGAGAAATCATCTCTTGAAACTGTCTACTTCACCATTTTTACTGATATCATTCCTGGGCAATATATTTTCAATCATGTAAATTTAAGTAGCACTATTATTGATGTTTTATCAAAAGTGATTCTTACGTATTTTTAATATATGAACTTACAGGATTGACTGCGTTCCAAACTGTAGCCCAATGTGTCTTGTTCTATAATAGCCATCTGGCTGGTAGTAAGACTCCTCCTCAAATTTCATGAAAGGATGCTGTGTACATCCATAAATCAGTCTTTCACCTGTGAATACCAAAAGACACTCTGTATTCTTTCTTTCTATCTTTACCTCCCAAATATCCTGTTCAACTGCCTACTACATTGGGCCACAAGCACATGTTATCTCAAGCAATAGACTATGTCCATAATAATCACCAGACCATGAAAAATTAGCTGTTTATGTATAATATGGCTCTAAATGGAAATACTATTAATATATACATTTCTAGTGATTTTTCTAATTCAATGTACAAGGAAGAATATAAAGTATTGAACCTTAAACTAAGGGGAAAATGGAAAACAATAGCTCAAAGTTTTCTTTATTTCTTTTTATTTTTTTGTACTATGGCTAGATTTTCAGATTTCCTTTTTCTTAAGTTACTCGTGAATAAGTCTCAGAGTCAATAAATGTCTTACTTTTCTCTTTGAATGTCATTTTAAAATGAGATTATCTGAACCATCTGTTATGCGGGAAGTTGATCCAGACCTGATTGTTATGAACTACTCTGGGAATTGGTTTTCAATTATTTTGACAAAACATTTAAAAATGTACACAAAGCAAAGTCAGTTTTTCATAGCCATGCCATATGTATAAAATATGTATTAAGTCCATATCACTGACAACAACAAAATAAAACTCAGTAAGACTCTGAAATTGATTCACTGGCGTTGACTCTCTCTACTCAACTTTTTGTGATGTCAGTTGCTTAAATTCCACTATAACACTAAAAGTACTTGCATTAAAATGAAAGCCTTTTATTAATCAGTAATAAATTATCTTTTTATTCTTAAATATTTATTAAATATTTTAATGTTTTATTATATTAATATAGTCTCCCCTTCACAGTGGATGCTTATTAGGCTGTAATTAAAATGTCATGTACAATGTCAGATTGTAATATCAAAGATATAAATGTAGAACTCATCTTAGATACCATTAAAGGTGACCAACTGTTACAAAACAAATTACATTGGAGAGTACAGACTTAACTATTTGGAAGCATTTATTGTGATAGTGAATAGGTAAGCAGTAATATTAAAAAAGCATTTTCCCAAAGGGTGTTCATCTTCTAGTATACATAATAAATTAAATTGAGAAACACCAAAATTTCAAAAGAAGAGTAAAATTGCTGGTGTATGGACAAAACAGTTTGTTTTTATTAATTATAAAATGAAAGAGCAAATGGTCATAAAATTATGTTTTGTTAAAAAATGAAAATATGTAGTTTGATTCCTCTTTTGAAAGCAATTACAATGTATTTAAATATTGTTCTATAGAGAATAAAAATAAATACTATAATAAATACTATAATAAAATAAATACTATATCTGTAAAATTTTTAATATCCCACTGAATAATTTCTAATTACAATGAGCCTCAATTATTTGGAAATTAGAAAAGAAGAAAAAATAAAATGTAATTACTAGAATTTGTCAAAGACGGAATTTAGATGTTTGCATTTCCACAATGGACACATATGAGGCAATGGATAGGAATGATGATATAGATTAATTATCAGAAACCATTCCTTGACTCTAAGGATAATGAAAGTACTATAATGGAGTTGTTTACCTTGGAAATAATTACAAACAAGACAATTGATATCTTTCTTCCTGGAATGAATTAAGTAGTTTTATTCTTTTCTTGAAGGATAGAGAATTAACTCAGTTATCTCATTCGATTTGGCATTTTTAAAAAATTATGGCCAAGAAGCTCAGCAGCCTTAAAAGCCTTTTTACAACTTTCATCATGAATCCTAGAATCATACATCTTACATAGTCAAGCTATGTTTGCTGGAGGGGAAAAACATATCAAACATAGTTTAGGATAGTAGGAAGACTCTGTGCGACCTAATTTACTTTTGTCTCATTTGTTTGTTTGTTTTCTCTGTCACTAGTACTGGGATTCTAACCTTAGGGAAAGCACTGGACAGGGAAAGCACCGATCGCTACATTCTGATTGTCACTGCAACTGATGGCAGGCCAGATGGGGTGAGTACTCTCTCTGGGAAAGGATGATAAAAATAGTATCGAAGAAAAACAAACACGAAAACCTCAGAGAACCTTGTAGTTTTACACTCTAAAACAATATAGTGCAATCGCGAATTCATGAATTAATCTAATTAATCTCTGTTTCACCTGGAGTAACTACTTATAATTACTTAGAGCAGTACTCTTTCTCCAGTGGGCTTTTTAAATTGATGAACCTATACTTTGAATCTGTTATGATATTACAACTTTTGACTTATCTGAATAGATAAGTGCGATTGGCATTCTTATCCAATTTATGGGGAAAATGGAATCTAACTTTGTCTGGGAAATATTCCATTGTGCCCATCTTCAGCTCAGCCCTCTGGGAGTTTTACTATGTTTGAAACTGTGTCCTTTCATGTCACTTTTTTTTTTTTTTTTGGTGGGGGGGCATGTGTCAGACGGGAATTGTTGAATAAGTATTTTGAAGCACTTGGGAAAACAAGTTGATTGATTCCACTGGTTACTTGTAAGCAGCACTCAGAATCCTAACTCATCCTTGATGACTGAAATGATTTAAGTGGGTGCATAAATCTACAGAAGATACATTTTATTTCCTGTGAAACTAAAATTTAGCTTTAATATATAAATTGTTGATTCATTCTGGAATATTTTAAAATCATGAGACATTATTCTTCAAACAAGCCCACCCACAACCATCATCATTCTTATATGTAAGCATTGTAACATTTCAATTTTCGACAACTCTTCTTTAGACTGTGTTTTCACCATTTTTATGCCACAGCTTGTTTTTTCTTCTATAATCAAGTATTTATGGGCCAACAAAGCACTGTTCTCTAGAAATCATTTCCAAATCAGTATAGGTATGTAGGCAAGACTCACCCAATTCAAATAGTAACCTATCTCCAGTGTACTTGAGATTACCTCTTTGATCTATGCGATAGATTGGATGAGGGCATATAATGTTCTCCTCACACTTATTTGAGAAGGATGGTGAGAAAATTTTACCATAATTAAAAATATCAAATTTATACATGGGCAGTTTTATCATCTTAATTAAAAGTTAGAAACATAAATAGGGACAATTACTTAAATGTGGTCATTACAATCTGCCCAGAATAAGCTCTTTGCCATTTTTCAAACATTACATAAATAGTTATATGTACAAAATAAAATATGCAGAACAGTTTTAAAAAATAGTGAGGTCAATAGAAGGCACTTAGTATTAGATCAGTGAAGGAAAATAAAATCTAAGATTAATTTTTATATGTGCAATGTCTTTGATTAAGGTACTGTGCCTTTGCTAAGTATATGTGAAGAAGTCAGTGAGAATCTCAAGAAGAAAATAATTGAAGAACTTGACTTATGATGAAAGTTTAATGGGTGACTTGGCTAGGAAATAACTACGGGAGAAAATTCTCAGAAGGAGGAGGAATTATTCAGCATAGAGTAAGGGGTGTATAATTAGAGCGAAGTAAAATTAATAAGGAACATTTAGGTCAACCATTAGGATAGGAAAAAATAAATAATACATAGCTTTGAGATATGTCACATTATAAATAAAAAATGAATGTCGGTAATATTAGCTAGGACCTTTTAAGCCTGGCCTTAAAAATAAAATTTCTTAGACAAGAGAACAAATGGAAAAGTAATAGTATGTTAAAATATCTGACATAGTTTCAATCTACTAATTTTGGTTTTGTCCATATCAAAAACTGAAAATAAGTTCTGGGTTAAAATGAGTAGTTTAGTTCCCTCTAGAGCATTTTTTTTTCTTATTTGCATGTGTATTTTAATTCACCTCATTTAGCATTTCTATGTTCCAATTTTGTTTTCATTCTTATGATCAGTAAGGTCTCACTCAGCTTTAAAATGCTGATCCTTTTTAGTGAATTTGTTTTACTTTCAAAAGTCTATCATGAAAGTGGCAGTAGATAAAGAAACATTTAGATTTCAAACAAAAGCTTCTTCAGTTACTTTTACCATTTATATAATTTTACTGATGGACATATATGTGGGCACATACAGTGGGTTCCTAAAAAAGAAACTGATTACAAAATAATATTCTTATATTTGATAGCACATTTATTATCTAAACATTTGGGCAAGTTTTTTTTTTCTTTCAAAGTTATAGTAAAATTAACTTTTTAACTTTAAAAATCATGGGTCTCAGGAAAGATATTTAATGAGCACAGACCCCAGTTGGATGGACTTTTCTTAAATCAGAATGATTACCAGCAATATGTGTGAAACAAATTGCAAAGATATAATTTGAAAATTTCATAAAGGAAAACCCCCTCTCCTACACCAAAAATAGGGGTTGGGGAAGAAGAGAACTAATATTGTATTGGTGATGGCTAATTTTTTGTAGAAAATATTCAGGGAATTTCATCTGGCATTTTTAACATTTTTTTCATTTCTAAATTTATTTTGTTGAAAAACAAAATAGTTGAAAAACAATTATACATGTAAGTTAAATATCTCATATAATGCATTATTATAAATATTTAGATTTTTTATTTATGATTGCAGATAAAAGCATGTTTTCTAGATTTTAATAATTATATTTATTTGCAGTTACTTGAAAATTTATGAAGTTGCAAATTCCTTAAGAAAGCTGTTACTATTCTTTATTCCAATATTTTCACATTTTATCTGAAACAGTCTTTGATTGAAAAGTTTAGGTATAAGTTAGATTTTCGAATCAGTCAAATTTTACCTCATTTGCTTAATAATATATAGGATCTCTCCCATATGCATTTCTTTTCGAAGCAATATACATTCCACTTCTCTCTTTAGAAGCTTCCTTGTACATTATTTATGGTACTTCTAAGCTAAACTAAGTCCAACCAATATGAGCTTAAAAGGAAAGTTATTGGAAAATCTGAGCAAACTTTATTATATTAATGGATATAATTTGAATAACAATGTCACAGATGAAAAAGTTTTTCTTGACCCTCCTAAGACCCCTGGCTGGATTTGAAAATGAAACTGGCAGAGTCAGATAACAGGAGAAAGCATACATATTTATTTAATACAAGTTTTACATGACGAATTGTCTCTCATAAGGAAATGAAGACCCTAAGAAATGGTGAAACCTACATTTTTTTTACAGTATTTTGAACAAAGAGAAGCAATTGTGGGAAAGTGACTAAACTAAATGGGGAGGGTAAAGGATATTAAGATTACTTTAGTAAGGTCAGCTTGCATAGAATTCTCTTGATCTCAGTTTCTCGCTCTTGATCAGAATGTTACTTTCCTTCTGGTATGAGGGCAGGGGACAACTTTCAGATAGGAATTTCACCTTTTGCTCTTCAGAGAAAAAAGAAGGTCACAGTATTTTTCCCGTATATGCAGTTTTTCAAATGCCTTCAGTTCAAAATAGTCAATATGCCAAAGTGGCATATTTTAGGGTGACGTGCTCTGACCTCCTTCAAGAATCGATGGCAGCATTGGCCTTAGGAACATGGCTATAAGTAACAAGAAACCCAAACAACAGTAGCTTAAGCAAAGCATCTTTATGTGTCTCAAATAAACCGAAATCTAGAGGTGGATAGGAAAGGGTTTGTGCAAGGGCTAAGCAATACCATCAGGGATGCCTGCTGTCTATTTCTTGCTCAGCGATTATAGTGCATTTACTTTTATCTTCATTCTTTTTTCCTAATGGTTTCCAGACCATTGCATCTGTTCTTATATTGAGAGCAGATGCGACTCTAGGCATCTGCTTTCTATTCTTGAAGAGCAAAGGGTAAAGGTGAATGCCAGAGTTCACCTTCTGTTCTCCAGAGAACCAAAGATTTTTTCAGAAACCTCACCTAGCATATTTTCTCTTACACATCTTGTTATCCATAAGTAGCCACACCAAGCTGAAAGATAACTAGTAAGTAGGTTTTGTGGATCGTGGTTTTGTCAGTCAACCAATAGCACAGCAAAAATATATAAATATGCAAATATAGTGAAAATATAATGTGCAAACAGTAATCAGAATTTTGTGGGTGTTTTTAAACACTTTTATCAACTATCTTCAATTGGCAAGTGTTTATATTCAAAATATGCAGTGGTCCTGTAGTGTGGGTATTTCTGACCAAATTTCACATGTGCAGTGATATTGTTTTCTTCATTAAAAGATAGGATAGATAACTTGATTGTACCATGATTTTTGCTTTTTGTAAAATATTCTTGAATTACTAGCTTGATTCACTCGATGATGGCTTTTACACTTGTAATGCTTCACAATTGCAGATTGGCGGGAAGCTTAGCAATTTTGCTTTAGCCTTGAAATATTATTCCCTAAATGTCTTTTAAACATGACTCTATAAATATACAATTAGAATCTAGGAGTTGAACATGTAATCAAAATTTAGAAAATATTAGCAAAAGACAAAACATTTATGCAGGCAGAATTGTATGTGAAAATCAAATAATTTTGAATTTCAATATAGTTGGTTTGATAACATTTTAGAACACAACACAGATGGTTACATACATACTTTTTCTGCTCTGCCATTTATAGTGTGCCACATATACTATATTTTTTCTTGGTTTTTTTTTTGAAAAAAGAAAAACAAACAAACAAACGTGAAGATTTATTTACTTTTATAAAAAGACATGACCATGCCATTTTAAAAGATAATGAGCTACTTATTCATTCTCTTTGAAAAACACAGATTTATATTTTTTGATTAGGAATAAAATGTTCATATTTTAGTGTTTTCTGAAATAAATCTAGAAATGTGATGTTTTAATTGTGAGGTAATATTTAATATTTTACTGTTTTCTAGCATGTTAATATTACATATAATAGAATATATATACATATATATATGATAAAATATACTCTCCTCACACACACTCAAATGTGTACAGAATAAAAACCTTTATTTTTTTATATCTAATCTAATTTTCTTCATGATTCTCACTCTGCTACCTAGGCAGTAATGAGTGTCTAGATTGCAGTGCAGTAAGAGAGGAGGTTGGTTTGGTTCACACTTAACTCTGTTAAAATAATATTTCAGCCTCTTCTATTTTTAGTCTTTTCAAGGTTAATACTTACTCACTAATTAAGCTTCCCATAGTGTTCTTCCTATCTTTTCTGCTCTCATCTTAAAATTTTTGTGTAAATTTAGGATGTGTTTATCAGTCCTTGATGCTGGGAGGAAGGCAACCAGCGCATACCTATGCTCTCCAACTCTGCTGGACTGTTTTGTGTGTTGTGTCTGTTTTCATCTCTAGACTGTTGACTTCTGAATTTCGTCTGGTTCCTTAATTACCTTTTGAGTTTGGTGGTGTCCATTACTGCCGAGTATTAATGTATAATTAACTTTGGCCATTGGGGTCATTTGCCCTCACCTAAGGCGTTGCTCACATAGAGATCTCTAGAACCTCAATGTCTTTGGGAATTTTAAGATTCTTGAGCTACACACATGAAAAGCAAGCTTCTCTCTTTGGCCACCTCTCTCTGCCATTGTTACATATTCAGTGCCATATTCTATTAGATGTGATCCCCACGGAAATTCTCTAGAGGCTCACATACTCCATAAGTCTCTGCTATAATTTCACCCAAAGTTCTCTTCATTTCTCAATACCTATCACCACTTTCCTCAAAATGGTTCTACAATGTCTCTCTCTTGAAATGTGACTCAAAGTGGTGATGGTGGTGGTGGTTGTGGTGGGGGTGAATGGGGGACCTTTTCATCCCACCTTCTAGTCTTGTCTGTGCCTCCCTTTCTTCTTCCCATAATCTAAAATAGAAAGAACATCCCTTTTTTTTGCCTTTCTGGAAGACACTCTACATCTTACACTTTTTTTTTTCCCTCAGAAGAGAAGAGTGCCTCCCAGGTCAGCCTTACTGGGAGACAAGGGAATCCTATCTATGTCATGCAAGAAACTCTATGACCTGAGTCAGTCTAGCTTGGCTCTTGATGTTATAGCTAAGGATGATTTATAGCTAACAGTAAAAATGCTTTAGATTAATGTTGCCTAAAGAATATGCCTATTACAGAATATATGTATTTTCCTTTTCCTATTGGCCAAAAACAAAAATGATCAAATCTGAAACTACATATCTTCATTGTCCCATACTCCAAACTCCCCATTTTTATTGAAAGGAATTTTAAATGTACTAATAAACATTAATTTGAACATTACCTGTTTATAGAAAATGTTAGATCATATATACTGGAGATGCCAAAAAATAACAAAAAAGCTATACACATGACTTATATTTATCTTTTGTTATCAGATCAGTATATATTTTAATAGTTATCAGATCAGTACAATTTTAATAGTTTTTTCCTGTCTTAAAATATGTATACATTTTTTGGTATCATACACACACACACACACACACACACACATGCACACACACATACACACACACACAAACACACAGGCACACACAAACACATGTATCTGGATACATTGCCACATTGACAAAAAAGATGGCTACATCATTTCCATTCTCTATTTCTCAGTTGCATGTCATATACATACATTTTTCTGTTTGTCAGTTTATGAGTATGTATATTCATTTAGACCCATATTAATTGAAAATCAGCATAATTTTTCTTCCACAACAAGAAAATGAATCTATTTTGAATATCCTATGTATCTTCTAGTTAAACTAGGTTTTCAATAATTTAAGAAATTAGCATGATAGGTTCAACAAAGTATATAATATAAAATAAAAGAAGACTACAAAAAACTTTTAGCTCAAGTATGTTCTCAAGTATTAAAAAAAATATTTTTGTAGGTAAATGTATATCCATTTTTTTTGACTGTGACGTTGCAACTGACATTTTTTATACTATCCCAAATCAAAGATTCTATATTAATGTACTTATTTTAGAGGCATACCAGTGTATATAACTAAATGTGTAGTGAAATTGCCTGCTGTAACAGACATTTCTACTTGCATTGTTGAAAATGAAATATGTATTGTTAGAATTTATCCATGATTTAAAACTAAATAAGATCTATGACATATTATAATTAAAGTAATGATCGTAATAGTGATAATTTATATTTAGTACTAAAATGCTATTTTTTTTTAGGGAATACAATTTTAACTTGATAAAACTTTTGAGAAAATAAGCAATAAGACGAGTTCTCTAGATAGGAAACATGTAGCTTTTCCTTTGTTAGGTTTGTTAGTTTGATAGTTCATCTTTTTTACTTAATTGTCATACTATAAATTGATTTTTAAAATCAATTGTGAAAATGTGCTAATATACTGTTTTGTTAATCTACTTTAATTAAAATGATCTGAGTACATTTCCTAGTATTTAAACTTAATCGAGAATCTCTTCTTGATACCATCTTACCCTGAAAATAAAACCCAGCTGGACAATCAGTTCTAATGCATCTTTTGGAGCAAAAATTATTTTAAAAAATATAAGACCAGATCTTATCTTAATCAGATGCATTAGAGCTGATTGTCCGACTAGATCTTATTATCGGGGAAACACAGTAAAAGACTAAAACATCCCATACGGCAACATCCATATTATTTGGATGGTGAACATACAATGCAATATGCAGATGATGTATTATAGAATTGAAAATTTGAAACCTATATAATTGTATTAACCAATGTCACCCCAATAAATTTAATAAAACAGATTAAAAATTTTAAAAAAAATTATTTTTGCCATCTTTCTGAATCAATCCAAATAAATACATGATGTGCCATACAAGTAAATAATCTGTAACTATTTCAATAGATTTAAAAGAATAGAGTCAATAGGTCTAATATGTAGCCCAGAAATTTCCTTTTTTTTAATTTATTAAAATGTTTGGGGTGACACTGGTTAGTAAAATTACATACATTTCAAGTGTACATTTCTATAATATATCATCTATATATTGCATGATGTGTTTACCACCCAGAGTCAGTTCTCCTTCCATCACCATATATTTGACCCCCTTTACCCTCTTCTACCTCACCCCCGCTTACCCTCTTGTAACCACTAAACTATTGTCTGTATCTATGAGTTTTGGTTCCCTTGTTTGTCTTGTTAATTTGTTTCTTTAAGTTTTATATCCCACATATGAGTGAAGTCATGTTTCCCAATTTTTTCTGTCTAACTTATTTCGCTTAGCATGATAATCTCAACATCCATCCATACCATGTTTTCCCAAAAATAAGACCTAGCCGGACAATCAGCTCTAATGCGTCTTTTGAAGCAAAAATTATGAAAAAAAGTATAAGACTGGGTCTTATATTAATTTTTGCTCCAAAAGACACATTAGAGCTGGCTGTCTGGTTAGGTCTTATTTTCGGGGAAACACGGTATTGTCACAAATGGCAGTATTTCATCTTATGGCAGAGTGATATTCCATTGTGTATATGTACCACATTTTCTTTATCATCTATCGAAGAACACTTTGGTTTTCTCCATGTCTTGGCTACCATGAGTAGTGCTGCAGTGAGCATAGGGGTACATTTGCATTTTTAATGATTAACCAAGTGATTTGGATGCAAATGGTCTTCAGTCAACTTTTGAAGAAATATATAAGCTGTGTGGGTGTTTATTACTTTACATTTAGACCAGAAACATAAATATTCCACCTAGAATTCACTAGGATAGAATGGGAATTTTAAAGAATAGGGTGAACACCAATAAAGTTAATTGACAGGGAAATACAGAGAGGCTAACATAGAGAAGGTCAAGCAGCTTGAAGGAAAGTGAGTAAACTCTAATGTGGCAACTCTTAGATGTTGGTGCTCGAGGCTGTCAATTTTAATATCTTGTCTATCCTCGGGCAAGTTGAGAACTACTGCTGCTATAACAATACATCTTTTTACTGGTTTTAATTAACACAACTATTGAAGAAATAACATTTGTTAAACTATATTTTATTATAAAAGCAATGTAGCCTTCTTGGAGAAATTTTGGAAAATATATGAATGTTAAAAGGAAAAAATAAAACTATCTGTATTTCATCTAATCAGATAACATTTGAATTTATATATTTCAGCATACATGTATCTATACACGTTTATGTGCATGCATATTTTAAATTAAATGATTTCATGGAGATATGCGTAAAGAAGAGTTCACAATCCATAAGCATGCAGCTTAATGAATTTTCACATTGTGAACACACCTGTATAATCAGTACTCAGAACAAGAAACAGAAATGAATTAGACCTCAGAAGCCCAGCCTTATGAACACAACAGTCCCTACTGCACCTTCTATACAAAATTTACCCCTATCTGGACTTCTGTCACACTGGAGAGATTTTCCCTAACATTAGAATGTACCTACTTGGAATCATATATTATGTACTATGTTGTAAGAAACTTACAGCATGTACTTACACCAATCTTATGTTCGTGAAATTCACCCATGTGATGACTTTTAACAGTAGTGTGTTCATTCTCAGTAGTACATATTATTATCCCATTGTATGTATAAAGCACGACCTATATAACAATATACTATTGATGGTCATTTAGATTGTTTCCAGGTATTGAGTATACAACACTGTTTTCATCGTCTTTGACATATCTTTAAATAAAATTTCATTGGGCTTTTAAATATAGGAATACATACAAATCATTCTGAATAGCTATTTGAATTTTCACAAATAAATAAGCCATTATCAATACCCAAGAATTTCCTGCTACATATGAGAATATTTAAATGACTGCTGAACATTGTATATGAAAAAAAGAGTCTTACAATATTATTTTTGTTATATATTTTGTTATATTTATCAAAAGAGGATTGACTTTTGCTTCTGTTAAAATAGGAGCAGAATATTTTACTTCAATTAGAGTTTAAATGTTGGATTTTAATCTAAGTAAGGACCAGTCTAGACCTCATACACCAATAGTCAACAGAGTGTAGAACTTCATTGATCCCCACAGAATGGATGGGAAATTTACCAGGCCCTCTTCTTCTTGGTAGGCTGGGAAGTCCAGTTTTTGACTTCTCAGCCCCATGATTGCTGCAAAATCACTTCACATTAACTCCCTCTTAGTGATGAACTTTTTAGACTTTCACTCCCATCACTTACAAATTAGGTCAACTATGCTTCTCTTTCTTTTTTTTTTAAACCAAATATGGGGTAATTCTCTTGTGCAGTTTCATCTGATTTTCCTCCTACGTTGTATTTATGTGTTATTAAATATTTAATATAACCTAATGGATATTTCATTTTCCAGCCTAAGGTCCTTTCTTTCTCTGATTTTGGCCTCAGCCTTCTGTGATCTGCCCCACATTGTGACAGAGCTGGGTGGAGGGCATATGCTGTACTCGTGCTTTCATGAGAGAGAGCAGTTTCCAGCTTGGTCGCATATGAACATGTTCTTTGTGCAAAAGTCAATGACCTACATACTATTCTCTGTTTGCAGCAAGACAGGGGTTTACCTTTTAATAAGGTAGCACTTACTACTGGTAGGTTAACTCACCATTTCCTTAGGCTGTATAATCATAAGGTAATCATTTAATTAGTGGTGTATGTGGTCCTCAAATTCTTGGGTTAAATATGAACCTAGAAAATTACCAATGCAATGTTTTCTAGTACAATTTGCTTACCTAAAAAACCCACTTGATATACAGTGCAATTTTATAATGTACTAGTTTTATTTTTAAACAGTGAAAAACTATAAATTGTAAAAACTACAGAAATGTTACGTTTCAGAGAAAAAAAGGGTGCATGTTTGTATAAACAAAAGATCGCCACCCATAACATGTGACCAAGTTAATGTAAAATCACTTCTAAAAGTAAGCCTTCAGGAAATACTTGACATTTTCAGGAAGATGTTTGCCCTTTATGTCATCATTTGCTTTTTACATCTGTTTTTTGAGGTGTTTGAAAATTGCAACTTTCCTCTTCTTTTTCTTTTTGCTTTCTTTTTTGTAAAAGTAAGGAAAGTGGATAGTAACGAGATGTTTTTTCAGATAGACAAATGCCACAATGAACAATTAACTGACATCAAAGTAAAAATAACTCCTTTAATCTTTTTTTTTTCCTTTAAGACCTCCACCGCCACAGTAAATGTGGTGGTGTCAGATGTCAATGACAATGCTCCAATGTTTGATCCCTATCTGCCGAGAAATGTGTCTGTGGTGGAAGAAGAAGCCAATGCTTTTGTCTGTCAAGTAACGGTAAGTGGAATATGTGTTAAATGATGGAGCCTCAGAATTATTGGAAGCAATCAGCGAGAACACTTGGGTATAGGGCTAGTGTATAATAAAGTGCATTCATTCTCAATCACTGTGCTGTGTAGTCTTCGAGGTTTTTTTTAAAATCATAATGTCCATTTAGATTCAACTTATTAAGCTTGTTGATTTACATTTTATGTCCATTGTGTACTCTAATCATTTATTCATTTGTGGGTATTCTTTTCTCATTTAATATACAGATGGTGCCAAATATATATATATATATATATATATATATATATATATATATACACATATTAAGTAAGGAACAACTGTATTAAAAGTATAATACTCAATATATACTGATAACAATAGATGAATACAAGTCATGTGTACTCATATACATATTTTGGCACTCCTGGTATATTTTTATTTTCCAGAATAATAATAAAGTATTTTTAAAGAAATACATTATTAGCTATACGATTAAGCCTAAATTTGGAAATGCATACCTCAAAATACAAATGTTTAGATGTAGATTCATTTGGTATATAAACATCTTTTTTATTTTGTTTTATTTTTTTCCTTCGTTATATAGTTTATTTATTTATTTTATTAGTTTCAGGTGTACAAAACAATGTAATAATTAGACATTTACACCCCCTCACAAAGTGATAACCCCTCTCCCCAATCTACTATCCCTCTGACATCGTATATAGCTGTTACAATTCCACTGAGTTTATTCCCTATGCTGTACTCCACATCCTTTGACTATAGATATAGTAAATTATAGTTGACATACATTATTATTCAGCTTCAGTTTCACGTGTACACTGCAATAAACATTAGGATCTACTATGTATCTTACTTAAATTTCACACACAATCTTTGCCCAGCATACTCAACACTCGTTTCTAGATATGTTCTCCTGATTCTTAACTGGACATACAAGCTAGCTTCTATAATTCTTTTGATGAAAAGAAAAAAAATACCACCCTCTCTTTCTTTTTTTAAGCAGAGACAGTAGTTCCTCAGTTGGTCCATGCTTAGTCTTGAACGTAGTTAACAGTCTAGTAACCAAAATATGAGGACAAATTTTGAGGAAGATCTAAATATTTTGAAGTATCTTAGATGAAGCATCTATGTGATTTCCAGGCAAGGAAGACTTCTCCTCTAGCAAGGGATGAGCCACCTAGGTGTCTTGAGTCCTGGTTTCAGGATCCTACTTCTTTCCTGTTAGAATCTTGCGTTTTGAATAGGAGGTTTGCTGGTGCTTTGAAGTAAGCCTTCTCTACAAGTCAGCTACTTTTACATTCAAAGCATCTGGTTTCCAGTCCAATCTTCTCTCTGGCTGTAAAAAGAGAGGGTTTTAAACGCTGTCTTTTTTTTTAGCTTCAGGTATACAGAACAATGTAATAGACATTTATCATTTCTATTCCTCACACAGTGATAACCCCCCTCCCCCCATCCACTACCCCTCTGACATCGCACACAGCCATTACATTTCCACTGTCTCTATTCCTAATGCTGTACTCCACTTCTTGTAAAAAAAAAATATATATATATACACATATATATATATATATATATATATATATATATAAACACACATATGTATATATATGTGTGTGTGTGTGTGTGTGTGTGTACCAAACTGTAGTTGATTCATTATTGTTCAGCTTCAGAGTACGCAGCCATAAAGAAGAATGACATCTTACCATTTGCAACAATATGGATGGACCTAGAAAACATTATGCTAAATTAAATGCTGTCTTAGAGACCTTCTGACTTTCACACCATACCTTGACATTTGGATTGGCTAGTTTGAGCCCCTGGGCTTTTTTGTTTGTTTGTTTGTTTGTTTTGTTTTGTTTTTCCCCTTAGAGTTTGGATAATACTTATAACAAACACCAACTCCACAGTCATTATCATGATCATTATCACTGTCTCTCTCAAATCCTGGAGAGAATGCATCAGGCATACATCCTCTTTTGCCTTTATGTAATTCCAATTCATGACAAGAGTCTTGGTAATTGTGCTGTTACAACATGCCAGGGGGTCTTGATGTCATGTGGCCAGCAAGACATTCAACTCCACAACCCCACCAAATACCTGCGGTATCAAAAGTTTAACTGTAGATTCTACAAGAAAAAAACCTGGATACAAAGATTCAGGTATAAATAGTTTTTTGAGAAGTTCAAGCAATACTAAAGGGAAGTAGGAAGCGATGCAGAAAAGAGATGGCAACCAATAAAAGGATTTCTACTAACCATCTCATTAGGAGGACTGGAGCTTAATCCCAAGGGCAACTTCTGGGAAATGGAGCAAAACACATTTTCCAGAACTGTTGATCCTAATAAGTAATGGATCTTACAAATTCATAAAATATATACTGAGAGTTCTTGATAACCCTTGATGTGGAGGGGGGCACATTTTTATCACTTCCTGCCTTCCGTGCAAGTAAGCAGCCAGCTCTCTGCAATTCTGATATAAGAGCATTCATTCAGAGTGCAGAAGCTAATAGATAGGAAGGTAACCATGCATCCTCTGAGGGAAATGAATGAGGCATTGACAGCTTCTGTAACACCAAGCAAACAAGGTGATAAAATCTATAAGAGGGGCGTGCGCAGAAAATATAGAAAGGAGGCAATACTGAATTTGAGTAAGAAGAGTGAATACTGGTGAGAAAGAAATTGGGAGGGGTTGTAAACTGTCTAGGGAAAGGTAATTGCATGAATTAAAGCATAGACAAATGAAAGCATATGACATGTCCTAATTACAGTAAATAAGATGTGCCATATCATAAACATTACTCTGTATGTTGTAGAAGGAGATGGCGGAATCCCTGTAGGCTCTGAAGTGTGACATTATATAAGTTTTATTTTATAAAAATTACTCCTGAGTAGATTATAATGGGATATTCTAAATCCAGAAAGCTGAGTAAGTAGGCAATTATAATAGCCAGACATATGAGGCTTGAACTAATATAGTAGTCTAATCATAATGATAATTAAATTACATTACAGTTGTCACTCTAGGATGCCACATAGATGAAAACTGGAAAATTCATTTAGTTATGTTTATCAACTACTCAGGTAAAATAAACAGGTATTGAAATCATGTAGGAAAATTGTATTTCCAATTTCTCTTAATTTACTGAGCATTGGAGAGATAAAACCCATATGGAATATCCAGTTATTAGCACATAAGTAGACATTAACATGGTGATTAAGTTTTATTTAATCTTAATTTTCTTTTAACTTATTTTTGCCACTTTTCCTAGTGGTACTTTGTCTTTGAAGGAATTATAGCATCCAGTTTAATTTTTCTTATCCTCTTAAGTTTGATAAGACATGGTCACTTTAGTTTATGTCAACATTAAAAATTGAAATATAGACCTTAGACTCATACTTTGGTAAAGTAGAAATTGTCCTGGTCTTTAGGCAATTATGTTTTCTTAAAACCTGAAATGTGTTTGAAAGTACCAAGAAAGAGAAAATCATCTAAGGCAGGTGCATCCAACTGAGTCTGCACAGTGCCAGAGAAATTGTAGTGTTCACAGAATGGAATGTTGATACATCAAAATGGTCTCCTGTTGCTGCCTAATGATAATGATATAATACATTAATTTCACTGAATGACTCATGCTATGCTTATAAAATTTAATTTTAATTATCACCAAAACTATTAAGATACACTTAATATCAAATTATGTATGGTCAGTTAGTTTACTGAATTTGAGTTATCAACTTTGAATTTTTCTTCTAATGATGTTTTAGTATGAATGATCCAATACTTGGATTCAAATACTAAATGACTTTTTTTTATTTATTAAGGTAATGTTATAGTATCAAACTTTATTAGATAAGGAATACGTATGAAGCAATATTTATAAATTATACAGAACAAAATAGTTTTATCAGCATATTAAAAAATAAATTACAAGCTGGTAATGTTTTAACATAGAACTTACTGTACATAGGTATAGCGTACAACACTTAAATTTGAGAATTCTCTCCATATTCTCAAAGCACTTGCTATAGCAGTATAGCTGGGGAGAAAAAAATATATGCAGAATAAAACCCAGCACACAGTAAAAATGGACTCTGTGTCAATGTCAAGTGTCAAATTTGTATACCAATTATTTACTAAAACGAATGAGAAATACCACAGAGGATTAAGTTTGCTATGTCAGCGTTCATGGGAAAATGAATCAATCTGCAGAAGTTTGACAAATTAGTGAGTTTATAAACTGAAATAAAGAAAGGGAATAAAGATACCAGACAGATGTGATACAAGACATAGTCTGACAATATCGGAATGTTTGTTTAGAAGAGTTCTGGAAAATTGATTAATAGCATGTTGAGGTCATATGGGGAAGGCCAGGAAGGCCTAATGAAATAGCTGCTGATACAAACACTTTACCTGTGAGTGCAATATTTTGTTTGTGCCCTTCACAATATTTCACAGGAGATAGAATCTAGAGAGTCTGTAAGCATAGTTCTGACTCTGAACCACAAGCATACCAGTAGTTCACCTTTATAGAGTGGTCTCAGATATAACAGGCCTTATACCAGCTGCTACAGAAATTTGCATTGATCCCTGGGTCCCTGGGAATGCAGATCCCCAGCAGAAAGTGAGAAAGATAGAGAGACAGAGGGAGAAGATACTATGCAATAGAGAAGATATTTTTAAATTTATGTTATATATGTATGTGTGTATGTATGTATGCATGTATTAATTTACTTATTGTTAAATAAGGTAAATAGTTGTGGGTAAAGCTGAGCACATCATTGGGATTATGTCATTTTAAAAAAGTTTGGTAAATTGTTTGGCGTGTCTCCCAAATCCTATTTATTCCTAAAACTGAAGGACCTGCGGGGAATAATTCATCCTAATGTATAAGAGTCAGGCAAGTAAGCTTAGTGCCATTATGAATCCTGGGTTTTCAGAAATGGGGAATTATGACACTTACTTCAATATAAAGTGTATCATTTTCATTTGTTTCTCATCAAATGTCTGATGAATTCAATCTTGAGCCTGTGTTGGGGAGTGAGATATAAAGGAAGATATATTTCAGTAAACAGTGTCTCAGACACAGGGTCATAAAGAGGACTTCTCTAACATAATTAGCATAAAGGAGAATTGAGGCAGTGTTCTCACTTTGGTACACTTGTCACAGTACGTGCTTCAATGCATCGCTCTGAGTGTATATTTTGGGTTAGTGGAAGTTTAGGGGAGAGCAGTGGAGGGAAGAAAGCTTGGAGCTCATACCAGAGGTTTCTACCCTTCGTGGTAGCATCTTGAGTAGTTTCTTAAGGGATTGAATTCTCCTCCATCTTCATCTCTGTCTTCAGAGTAACCCTGGATATGAATGCCTGCACTGATGCTTCAGAGAAGGCATGCTTGGAAACAGCATGGCATGTTAAGTTTAAACAATATAAAGTGAGCTACTTCTCAGCAAACTTCCCATTGATACCCTGTAGAAATTCTACTCTGAACTGACTTTTTTTTTTAGCTCTAAGTAACAAAAATAGAGCCCTGAGTCAACAAAATGTTTGTCCAGTTCTAAAACAAAAGAGGCTGAATTTCTTTAACCTGAAACACAAATGTATTCCCAGTGTGATAGCTGCATACTAAATCTCAGCTACAGTTGATGAAGTGGTAGTGATTTAGTTTGAAACCCTTAAAGCAATTTTAAAATCATTAGTGAACTGCAGTGTTTACAAGGGTAGGGGTAATACCATTTAAAAAATTGGTATTTCCTTCAACTAGATAATTTAATATTAAGCAAAATAAATCTGACCCTCAGTGGTCTGTGTCTGATTAATTAATGTTGTCATCTCTCTGTATGGGGTTCTACAAATTAAATGAAGATAGGAAGTTTTATGGTGTCTTATTATTTTTTTTCATTGCTCAGCATGACATTCAACATTGCCTAAAACTATAATACAATGTTTCCCAGAAAATAAGACCTAGCTGGACAATCAGCTCTAATGTGTTTTTTGGAGAAAAATTAATATAAGACCCGGTCTTGTTTTACTATAATATAGGATAAGGTCTTATATAATACACTATAGTATCATATAATATGATATAATATAATATAGTACCCGATCTTATATTAATTTTTACTCCAAAAAACACATTAGAGCTGGTGGTCTGGCTAGGTCTTATTTTTGGGGAAACAAGGTACTTCTTTTTTATGTGGGTCACGAATGGGGAATTTTATGGGTTCTCTTTTTAAGTCAAACTATATAATGCAAACACTGTACTGGTTAGAGTAAACAAACAAACAAACAAACAAAAGTCCACCCAATTTGAAAAATTCATTTTAATGCTGCTACCCAAAAATATTTATAATGGAGATTTATCTATTGCTTGTGAATATTTTTGAAACTTGATGATCTTTCAAATATTTAGTTAGCAGTTCATAAATGGATTAGAAAATTTTATGCATGTATTTTTGCAATAGTTACTTGGGACCTACCCTGCTGGCAGATTTTAGTCTTACTATCTGCTGTTATTTAAAAAAATGCATTTCCTTGTGCATGCATTTGTGTGCGTATAAATATTCATAGTTGCATAATCCCAGATGTGCAATGAATGACATCCATCCCAAACTTCATGGTCACCAATGCCTACTTCATCACTAAATGTTACTTTACTCTGAGTAAATTCACTGCTGCATTCAAAATGGATCTCTTCTTCCTTCTGAGACCCTAGTACCTGCTTGTGCCTAGTGTTCATGTTTAAGAATGCCTGATTCTTCTGTCTTCCCTTTATCTGTTTGCTCCTTAAACTTATATATATATATATATATATATATATGTATATGTATTACATATATATACTTACATATATATATATATATATGTAAGTATTATTCCTTTTTTATAGCTTTACTGAGGTATAATTGGTATACAAAAAATACACACAATTAACATATCCTATTTGGTGAGTTTGAGTTTGGACATATGTATACACTTGTATTAACATCACCACAATCTATGTAATAAACATATCCAAAATCTCCGAAACAAACTTTGAATTTCGGAAGTACCTTCTCAGTTGTTCTTCTGATTATATACATTCCTTTCAGGAAATTCCACTCACATTTAAAGCCCACTGTTTTAATTTCACTTGGATGCTGATTCTTCCCATAGCTATATATCTCCAGCCCCTCTGCTCATTCAAGTTAGAGCCTCAAATAGGTAATCTGTAAAACAAACCCACTTGTATATCCTATAGGCACCTCAAACTCAACATATTTAATATTGAATCCCTTTTTCACCTTCAGCAGAACGGGCTCCTTCTCCTGATTTGTGCATTTGGTTGATCACGCCCCGAGACAAGTGCTGAGGAGCCGTCTCAGTCTCCTCTTTCTCCCTCACTGTCCATATCCAGTCAATCACCAAGCTTGATAATATTGCATTTCAAGTTATTCTCAGAGCTCTCCTCTCTCCAAACAACCACAGTCAGACTCTCATTATTTCTCACCTGACCTATGGTTAATAGCCCCTCAATTGGTTATCCTTACACTAGTCTTGACCGCTCATAATTGTCCTAGGTGCAACTGCTGGAATGATGTCTCTAAGAAGCATAGCTCAATGATAGGAGATATTCCACAATGCAAGAAGCAAGGCACACTGCCCACCACTAGTTTTACAATTTTACCTCCAGTGATAACAACCTGCTTGTAATTACCAATAGATGTTCTCAGAACCCTTCCATGTCTCTTTGCCTCTGCTCATGCCCCCTGCCTTGATTGCTTCTTTCTGTTTTTTTATTTAGATAATGCATCCTTGATAATTCTAGTCGTACATAATCTCTTCCACAAAACCTTTTCTGAACGTTTCTGTGTGTTAAGTGTTCCCTACTAATGGCCCTGTATTATACTGTGCACAACTTTTTGATAGTACTTACTAAAATACATTTATTTAATCCAAATTTCTTGAAATCAGAGACTGTCATATTGATCTTAGAAACCTCACTCCCCAGTCCAATATTTAACCCTTAGAAGATGCTAAATTAAATTAGACCTAATGAATTAAAATTATCAAAATGTAAATTTTTACACCAAATTCATAAATGTTGTAGAAAGAAAAGAGATATAATAAAGGTCAACATCTAAACATACATATTTACACATAACCACAAGTAAATAAGTTTTCTTGATAAACAGAGGAAAAGTTTTGATATTGGGTATCTATCTACTTACAGAATTTTATCATGTAGTACAGTACACATAGAGTTATTTAAAAAGCAGTGTTAATGCAAAGAATAATTGAAGGTAATGTAGGTACAGGGCAAAAATATTTACGACCTGGGAGACAAGGAAATACTAATGAAGGATATTCCCAGGTATAAGATTACATGGAGGAAAACTATAACAGACATGCTACCAGCCTATTCGGTTATGCATTTATGATTGTATTTTCCATTTATCCATTTAAAATACATACTTCATTTAAATTATTTATATGCTGTGTGTGTGTGTGTCTGTCTGTGTGTGTGTGTGTGTGTGTGTGGTTCTGAACAATTTCTGCTTTGTAGGACTTTTCTCTTGAAACATGGAGGAGGCACAAGTTGAAGAAGATTTGGGAGGGTAGGGGTAAAGAAAACAAAGGGAAAATAGAAATAATAGAAAAATAGAAAAACCCAATGATTTTCTTGTCCTTTCAAATAAGGATTGTGTTTTTTAATTTCCAAAAAAAGAAATATGCACCTAGCTTCCCCTTCTGAAATTCTGCATTATTTGACCATACCTTCCTCTAATTAATTGGACATGTATTTCAGGTAGAAATATTCATACCTAGAAAACTTTACATTCAAATCATGGTCTCACTAAATATCCCAAGTAGTCTTGGTGTTGAAGAAACTAAAAATCAATATTAATGCATTGAAATAATAACATCATTCACAGGAAGAACTTAATAAATTAACACAGCTCAACGGAGTTTCTTCAGTTACATAAATTGAGTTGACTTTTCCAAGCAAGTTTGCTTTTATTTTTCTCTTTGATTGCCACTCAGTTATAAATCACAAATCCCATGAGCTCCAGAATAATTTACAGTCGCATAAAATGTACAGAATTAATGTGGAGCATTTGGTATTTCCAATTTTTATTTTTAAAAGATGCTATAGACAATAATATTTAGAGAACATATTTTAGAACAATAGCATCTTATCTTTCATGATTTTATTTTCTTCCTGTATTCGGCTTACTGTCAGCTTTTGAAATAAGAGTGGGTGAGAAGAATATCTGGGACATTGTTAGAATTTATTGAAAATAAACAGATGGCAATGAATGAGTGCTAAATGCATTTTTGAGAGATTATCTAGATTCCACATAGATCTGTGGACATTTAGCCATGGTTATAAGTGTAATTTTAAAAAATAAAATAAACAATATTAGCATTATTAATTAACATACATTGATTATTTGCTACATGCCAAATAGTGTTCCAAGTGTTCTATGTGTATCAGCCCACTCAATTCCCACAAAATCTGATGTGGTAGAAACAAATATTTGTATACCTGAAGACTCTAAGAGGTGAGTTCTTTACCAAAACTGTGTAACTGCCAAGTGGCAGTATGAATTGTATAGAGCTGTGAAATACTAAAGGACTTATATTTAGAATTGGAGGCAGCCTAATACTCTGGAGACGAGCCCTGACCTCAGCATTAGACAGTCTGAGATTCAAATTTAGCTGTGTCTTCTCGCAACAATATGACTTTGGGCAAATTATCTAATCTACCTGAAACTCAGTTTTCTCATCTACAAAATGGAGAAAATATGTCTGGTTTATAAACCACCCTAAGGCCTAAAGGAGAGAAATTGTAATCGCCCAAGCATAATAAGAACTCTAACGCCTACTGTGATTGTGATAGTATTGGCAGCAGCAGTGACATTTTTGTACACTTGAATTTGAGACTGAAATTGAGGTTTCTTTTAATCTTGATTCAGCCATCTCTGTTATGAACCATAGCCTTGTATTATGTATCTATTTCAAAATATTGTATTTTATGCTTTCATAAAAACGGCTGAACATGTTGCACGAATTACCAATTAGTTGTAGAAGCTTGCTGCTTACATCCAAATCTTAATATGTTGACATGTTCAGCCTTTATGAAGCCGGCCGTTATAACTGGACAGATGAACAAACTTTCTGTGGATTTTTAACAATTGTATGTAGAATTTAAAATTCAAATTTTAAATGCAACTGTTAGTCGAATGGTCATGTTTTCCATCATCTCTCTAAACCTCGTAGTGTACCCTGACAGGCCATGCGTTTATAATGTATCTACTTACCCAAAATCCATTAGAACAAGGGAGATGAGACTGTTTTGGTTTACTTAAAATGCAGTAGTATTCTTTTGAGACAAATGAAAATGAACTTTCCTTTATATATAAGACTAATGTTCATTATCTTATTAAATGAACAAAGCTTATAATTATTTTTAATGTTTATATCAGTTTTTGATGAAATTAATTTTAAGAAATTAATTGTTAAGTAATCTGAACAGATTGCCATGAAAAGTAATATTTAAGGCCTGTACAGTATAGTATATACTTTCCGTAGTACGTTATCATGTAGTTTAGCATATATCACTCTAATAAACAGAGAGAGCAAGAGAACAAAACGAGGGGGAGGAAAGTTGGTGTGGTAGAAAAAACAAAAGTTTTATAGTGAAACAAATCTAGATTGGAGTTTTAGTTCTGCTATTTACTAGTTCTACAAATTGGTCAATTTATTTAGGTTCTTATTACATCAGCTTTCTCATCAGTAAAATTAAAGTGATCATAATAACGTCCTTACAGTTTTGATGTGGTGATTATGAAAGATAATGTACATAAAAGCAGTTTGTAAATTAGAGGGCACTCAACACATATCAGTTAATATGTATATATTCACACATATACATAATTATGTCTAATTGGCATGTAGCACTTTATTTGCTTCTGTACTCAACATCCAACTTCATTCAGAGAATACATTTAACAAAGACTTGATATAATTCTTAGCATTTCATTCCTGTTTTTTTTTTTAATCAGTAATTATGACATCTTTAAGAGTAATTAAGTAGCTAGTATGAGGGAGCATATCTTATGCTTCCGTATCTCTTGCACCAAGCACAGTATCTGACAAATATTACATGTTTAATAATGTAATATTTACATTCATATATGCTGGCAAAATGAATGATCACAGTAACAGTTCTGATATTAAGAATAAAAAAACAATGTAACAACTTTAACTCCCATCAATTAGGTTAAGGGTTGCCTTCTAAAAATTTGTACATTAATTGTAAACAATGATTTGTTGTACCTGTTTATAGAGCATTTTAAGACCTAAATTATTTTCCCATTTTACTGGCATGACATCTCAGAATAAATAAGTGGTAACTGTAACACAGCTAATAAGTAAACAAACTAGGAATAAAGTAAAATGTATTTTTCAGGCCAAAGTTAATATTCTTTTAACTGCACTGTGCTAAGATAAAAATCTACACAAAAATGTCAGACTCAGAATATTGTTTTTCAACCAACACAGAGACATTTACAAGTGTTTCTGATTGTAGACCAAATAATATCTTGCTTTGCCTCCCTTTCAAGACTTAGATAAAGGAGGAAATAGTAGCTTTTTGTCAATATGTTTTTCTACCTAACATAAATTGTATCAATGTATTTTCTACTTTAGTTGGATGGTTATGATCATTTTTATCTTTCAGTAATCATTCCTTGAATGAATATTTGTAAAGTGTCTATTACGTGTGGAGCACTGGATTCATAATGTTGTAACAAACAGAAGTATTTCTGTTCTCATGAACCTCACCCACTAGTGAAGTGTCAGACATTAAATAAACACACCATTAGATACAAAAGTAAAAAGTATCATGAGCACTGTGAGGGAAAATTAGGGAACACTCTGAGCATGTATAACAAGAATCCTCCTATATACTGAGAGGCCTGGGAGAATCCCCTGTGAGGAATTGCTGTGTAAACTGAGAACTGAAGATAGGGCTCTGAACTGAGAACTGGGATAGGGCTCTTAATTTCCATTATTAAAATAAGTCAACTATTTCAGAATGAATAAGTATGTTACTGTGAAGACTACTCCAGTAGAACATGTAAGGGGGTAGGGGATGGTCGAAGAAGTTAAAGGGGGTCAAACATATGGTGAAGGAAGAAGAGCTGACTCTGAGTGGTGAACACACAATGTGATACGTAGATGATATATTGTAGAATTGTATACCTGAAACCTATGTAGTTTTACTAACCATTGTCACCCCAATACATTTTAATTTAAAAAAAAAAAAGGTAGAAAATGCAAAGGCTAAAAGAGAAAAAAAAAAGTTTACCATGACAATAAATAACTAAATAAATAACTCACTGAGGAATGAGTGCAGCAATGGAGATAATATATGTTGACCTTTTTATTCCTCCTAGATTGAGATGTGAAGGAACTATATAGCAAGACATAGCAGGAAGGGATTATTGTTTTTTTATTTATTCTTCTTTTTATTTTTAGTAGTGATAATTACTTCATCAAGTTTGAAGGCTGATGGAAATAGATTAAGTTAAAAGGGATGTGAAAGATGTTGGAAAGAGAAGAAACATAGTCCAAAGAACATAGCCCCTGGAGATATACGAGGGAATAGAATCCATTGAGGGAGATTCTCCTCAATTTCCGTAATAAGAGAATGGAGAAGACTGGGATATATGTTGAATGATTTATAGATTTATTTTGAAATGATTACCTCCATATCTCAAAATAATCAGTGAAAATCATAGCTCTGGGTACCTTGCATATTGTATTCCCCAGATTTCATGCTATGACTTCTATTGGCTTTACTGAAGTATTTTCTCCCCACTGCTATCACTTCAGACTAGCTTGCAGCAGAGTAAAGAATAATGTGAGGGGAACCAGTAAAATTGTCTGTAACCTAGGTTTTTATCTTTTTAATTGAATACATGCAAACTCTGAGTTGCTATGTAATAATCATCTTCAAAGTGTGGATTTTTGTGATAGGGCTCTTAATTTCCATAATTAAAATAAGTAAACTGTTTCAGAATGAATTCTAAATTGTTTTCTTGTCATCTTACAGTTTTTCTCTGGTCTCCAATCTAGCATGCAGTTAGAATAATTTATAATGCTGCACCAATTTGAACAGCCCCCTTCTCTAAACAAAGATCACATACAGATGGCATATTGTTGCCCTAAATTTAAATCCAAGTTCTTTTATTTTATTTGATAGCTGTAGGAACCTGTACACATTTCTTAGGTTTTCTGCAATGTTCTAATCTAAAATGTGGACAATGATAACTGTCTTGCTGTATGTTTGTAAGAACTAAAAGATGTAAAGTTCACCCTAGTTAGGACTTTTGCTCTTACATGAGAATTACATTGAAAAAGAAAATATGAGCCACGTCTCCGGATATAGGTGCAGAAACTTGGCATTATTGCTTTGGGTCAAAACAATCAAACACTAGATGGTTGTAAATTTGAGGCTATAGTGTAGCTCTATGGCTGATTATTTTATTTGAAAACAATGAACAATCGATATTATAATGATTCTAGGTATGCATATGTGTATGTATGTGTGTGATTCATTATATTCTGTTTAAAAAGTTTATAATCTAATGAAAGGATAATGCAGAGATAGGCTTGTATTGGAGACTGAGAGGTACCACCCAGATTCCCCTTCAAGGAACGATATACTGTTCTAGCTTCTGGGAGTGATGTAGGCAGACATCCTTCAACTGTTAGCTGGATTATCACAGCTGCAGAAAACTGCTTTGCCCAAGGTCACACTCTTTTCAGTGCAACCCACATTCTGACTGATGCGCTAGTGTAAAGGCCTGGTGATTTTGGTCCAACTCACAATAACAACAACATGCAATCTAACTCCAGACTCCTTCCAGCGTTGACCAAGGTTGTTGTTGGCCCTATACAGTAGTTAGCTTTCTCTCAACCCAATCCTGCTTTCTTCCTCTGCTTCCCACATGCTTTGATCCCAAAGGTACACCCCAATAAGCCCTATGCAATTTATTTCTATCTCATCGTCTGTCATATAGGGAAATCAACTTGCAAACAAAGACTCTTATATAGTGCAGTGTTTTTCCTCAAGTCTTACAAGAATCAAAGATTGGAGCGTTTTTTTGTGTGTGTGTTTTTTTTTTTAATTTTTTTTCCATCTAGGTTCAGTCTATAAAGTAAATAAATAAAAATAGGCAACATCTCTTGTTTTTCTCACTAATTTATGATATTTCAGAAGGATTAGTTCATTGGGATTATGAAACCCAGTACTGGAGATATTCCCTATGGGTATCATAATTCGCTGCAACCCGATGCGGATGTATGGTGAATACATGCTTTTTTACTGTCTCATTCCTCCTATTGGAACGTTTGTATGAGGAGCCCCTCGGAGCCTACAGTCTTCTCTAATGGCTTTTTGACTCCTCAGCATCGTACTCATCCTGCTCTGCACAGACAGATTTCTGTCAAAAGCTCTTCGTCTTTATAAAAGTGGTGAGAGTAATTCTTTCTCCGGGCAAACCGAATCAAAGTAGTTCAAGCTTGACATGTTGGATGGTAGCTTCAGTCTCCATTTAGATTCTTCAGACTTTAAGTTGGAAATAAGTCAGTAACTGTCTTCTTTATTATCTGCAAAGATAGACGGTAGATAGATTATGGAGTTTCGGTTTATCAGAGTAATGTAATTAACGTACTCCATTTTAACTTGCAATCTTTTTCTTCTAATTTTTTGCATGCCAAACTCCAGTTCTTTCATCACTTACTTACAATGACTACATTATTTCTAACCATCAACATTAATTCCATAGAATAAATCCCATTATGCTCAAGGAAAATATCTGCTTGTCCAATTGATAAAATGTTCTTCTTATCGGGAATATGTTAAATTAAAAGAATGTATGTCCAAAAGAACTTTTCCTCCACTTTTTTAAACCTCCAGTTTGGTTTATTTTCTCTAATTTAACAACAACAAAAATTAAGAGTTGATAAAATATCTGAGTCTTTTATAAAATCTGTAACTTTTAAACATCTGTGTATGTTTCTAACATTAAGGTGAGCAGCAGTACCATTTTACACCAACAGTAAAGGAACCAGGCAGCAGCTTCCACCATGCGTGTTGCATAGTAACTATTCTAAGGTAGTTACCAACTGTTTATATAGTCAGTGGCACATAGGGATGTACTCTGAAAGCATCATGGAAGGAAGACAGTTGGAAAAGGAAGAGTACAGCAGAATTTGAATCCGAAGTTTCTGATTTAAAAGGCAGTTCTACATTTTGTACATAGTAACTCTTTCCTCTGCACATAAATGCAGCCCTGGGAAGTAAATAAAGAAAGATAAGTTATTCCAATTAATTCTATTCTCCTAATTTAAATGAATAAGTTAGACAAGAGAGTTGACAGTATAATCTTCAGTTACTTTTGTGTGGTGTTGACAGAGAAATGAATGTAAAACATACATTTCTCAACCAATTTGGTGACATTACAGATTAGAGGAATGTCATATAACTAAAAGTTGTTAGACTTTGGCCCCACTCAAGGAATGACACTTGATAAAATAAACCCATGGGAATAGAATCTACATTCTGCTCTATTCTAATGACATCATCAGGGTAGGTAATATAAGAATATGACAATTTATATAAAATGGAGAAAGCTCTTTACACTTATGGTTGTTATTTGGAAAGCAATGTGTATTTATGTCCAGGAAAAGGCATTATTCATAGTATTTGGGAATTAGGAGATATTTTCCTCTTGTTAAGTGACTAGCTTATTGACCAAAGGCATTTTTTTGCATTAGATATGCAGCTGATAATCTGATATTTGAATATTCTCCAGAAAATGTAATTATGGAGAATTTCATGGAGAATCCAAACTGGCTGTCACATTTTTCCATCTTCACTTATGATTTTCTTCTAGCACTAATACAAGCAAATCATTTATAAGAGAACTTGATATAACAACAAAATACTGTGACAGATAGAAGGACAATAATGCTTAATACATAGATTATTCTTGGTTCTTTAGCTAAATCTATAGGAATCTTTATATTCAATTCAAAAGAACACCACATAAAAATAAAATTAAAACTTGGGATTGGTAGTGAAGATCATAAACACATCTGATAAGCAAAATAGTACATCTTCAATACGCATAGAGGAAACTATTTAAGATACATTTAAAAATAAAGAGAACAAGACTATGTGTCAGAACTTGACAGACAAAGTAAGCACAAACAAAAAAGAAATGCCTAAGCTAAGCAGATTATTGCATAAAATGCAATTCATGGTGATGGTATTTTTCTCTTCATTACTTAAAAAATGATGATGATTGACTACAACTTCAGAGATGCCTTACAAGAGTTACCCAACATAATAATGTGAGCAAATATTTTAGGAAATAATGCCATTGTAATCAGTAATTGAAGGAATAGTGCTTGTAACGGAAGAAATCATGTTGTCATTAAATGTTTATTTATGGTACATTAGGAAGTTACAGAGGCCTTTCTTTTGACTAAAGCATTCATTTTCAGCAGGGGCATATCACTCCTAAAATGGAAGAAAATTGTTCTTGAGAGGCAAAAAATCTTACTTTTTATGCATAAAACACACAAAAAAGTATATGCACAAGTAGATATACAATATATCTAGGGTAATACAATTTCATGAAGAACAATTAGGAAGAAAACTTATCTATAAGATCTCTTTATGGGGGCTATAATAAAAAAAAACACATTTGACTAATACTGAAATATATTGTTGAAAAATAAATCTACTGTATTTAATTCTATAAAGCATAGAAGATGTGTGCGTAACATTTATCTTCAAATTGCATTAGAAATAGATTACTTTAATGCATTCTAGATGATGTACAATGAAATAGAAGAAAACAATGGAATAATAACATAAAGGCAAAATTCAGGAATAAACAACTGTCAGTATGATAGTTCACTTAATTTTCATCTAAAAAGGAAAATGTTTCACTGCAAATACTAAATGGCATTCTTAAGCTCTTTATCTGATTGTATGGTTAGGGTAGGAATGATATGTAAATGCATAATGGAAATAGCTTCAGATGAAGTTTTTGCAGAAAATATTTACTGAGTATCTACAACTTGTCAATGCAAAGAATAGTCATGATACAGATATTAACAAGCTAGTCTGCTCTTGAGAAGCTCTTAATTTCATGAGGGCTATAAAAAAAATGTAATAAGGCCTTTGCTAAAGTAATGTGCAATGAGTTTCAGAAGCAAAAGGATGAGGCTTTTCGCTTACTCGAAGGTCTTTGAGACTGGTGACATATGGGCTGAAGAACAATCAGGTTGGGAAGCTGGGGGATGATTTCATGACAGAATAAAGCAGGCACGAGACAGCAGTTGTTAGTTTGGCAAAATGCACTTAGAATTAGAGCCTACAACATGTTTGTCTGTAGAAAAAAGATGAGACTGAAGATGTTGGAGAAGTAAAAGTAAGAAGTGAACAAACAAAATATAATTCCAATATATGACTTTCCACCATTACACAACATGTCATAATACACACAAAACCCACAGTGAAGAATTATCAAATGCAAAGTAATAGAGGAAAAATATGAAAGATCGTGGAATGAATCCGCCCAGATTTTTCTAACCCCTTCCAGAACTATAAAGAATATTTGAGAAAGGGTAATGATAACCTCACCATATAAAGACATTAATGAACATAAAGCATTATTCTGTTTATTTGTTGTATGAATATGAACCTAACAACAACTCTTTTCCCAAAGTATCAAAGTCCTAATTTCTGATTATTTTCCATCATTATATGATGAATGGATATGTCAAAAAAAATTAGTACAGGGCTACATGGCTTCTTCCTATCACTTAATATTTGATCACCTGGAGTTAATTTATATTGTATTATTAAGAGAACTCTAGGCTATGTTGTAACCGTTTAAACTGGCTTTCTTAATTTGACACTCTCACTGCATTTAAATTAAGTATCTCCAAACTCTAGAAAGATAGTTTATTTACATTTTGTTGTTGTCTATTTTTATAAATTATCTTCCTTACTTCCATCCCTGCCTGAACTTCCCATAATTGTACCTTCTTTTGCCAAGCAAGTCACAGATTATTTTCCCTAGTGGTGCCTCCATTGTATAATAACTGGATGAGCTATAACTTTTAGGCCTAATGTTTAATTGCACAACATACATAAATAACAATTAAAATGGTATGTGCTAATGGTATGAGAGATCAGAGGTTAGATGGAAAAAAGAGGAATCCCAGAAAGAAAATGTGTAAAATTAGAGATAGGTTATTAAGGGTTAGATAGGATTTAAAAAACAAACAAAAAAATAATAATAAAATAAAAAATAAAACAAACAAACAAAAAAAACAGAAGACTATCAGGGAAGAGGAGAAAGAACATGGTGCATTTATTTCGAGGACAATGAGCGTAGCAGATTGTATTATTGTTTCCAATTTTTTGCTATCCCACGTTGTAAAAAGGTGCTGCTTATCCCACCTCATGACATCAACCTTGATCATGTAAGATTTGTCTCGACCAATGAAGTTGGTGGGTAGGTGGTATGTTCCACTTCTAAGCAGGCTGTTCCAATAGAGGTTGCTTCCTCAGCCTCCTTCGTGGAGTAAAGATGATGCAGAGGAGAGCTTCAGGGAATCCGCAATGGATGCTGAGTGGGCAAGAAGTAAACATCAATGATGGTAAACCACTGAGATATTGGAGTTGTTTGAAAGCTGACTGATACAGTAAACAAACTATTTTGACTAAAATGTAGAGTTTGTGTTCAAGAGTTTGTGGTGGAGGATAGCGCATAAAGATAGATTAGAATATGATCATGTAGAGCCATGAATGTCGGGATAAAGTGTAATTTATTATGTAACTTGAACATTTTGTTGAATCTACTAACAGCCAAAGCAACCAAACGTTCAAATAAGGCACCTACTGCTTGATGAAAGAAAGTCTGTAATTGAATATTTATTTGGCAAATATTCATTGTACAGTTATGAAGAATCTGCATTACAAAGTCAGCTATGAGCAATGCATGTTTCTTGTCCTCAAATTATGAGGACATGTGAACTATAATGTAAGACACAAGCTGGTAAGCAGGCAATTAATTATGTTAAGTTCTAGAGCTCAATAAATACAGAATAATGGAGTCTTGGTAGAAGGACAAGTATTGTAACTTGAGAGAGCTGGGAAGGCATCCCACAGAAATATCTAACCTCTTAAGTACAGTTTACGTGAGGTTTGCTCAACAGTAGGGAAAAGAATTTAAGAACACAAAAACGACATAGCTTTGGAGAAAAAATATGGGCAGCTGTCAAACCTTTATTTGTGGAAAAACACTATTCACTGAATTCTCTGGGTAGAATTTATCTCTTTAGATCTGGAAAGACGGGTTCCAACAGTTGTGACAGGTAAGGAAATGTTCAATTTCCAGTTTAAACACGATGTGAATAATTCTTCTATACCCTTTTCATCTCTCGCTATAATGACTTTAAGAGCCTCACTATAATCAGGTCATGACCACTCACCCACTGACATGCACATTTATTTTCCAATCCATGATGAAATTACTTTAAAATGCAACTGGAAGTTATCTCTTCTGTTCTACTTTCAAATGGAATAATTTTTGATTTTTCAAATATGCAACTGTTGTTTATCGAGGCCACACATAGCAAACATTTCAATATGGCAATATTCATAAAATCATCAGATACACTTTTCCATAGAAATTCCTCTATCATGTGTCTAATACTACCTGAATATATGTAAGAATACCTTAAATTGTCAAGATTGTTTCTCGTAATAATGAAAGTGCTCTTTCCTGGCTGTTATCATCAGTTCATGTAAGTTTTTCTTATGTTTTTATTTGTAACACAGAAAATACTGTGTGGACTGGTTTGATAATTTGTCACAAATTATTTAATTAATACAGAAACCAAAATTCTCAGAAAATCTTGACAACAACAAAATTAATAGAACCTAATAGAACACTATACCAGTTTAAACATGATCCTAAGGAAAATAAAATATATAAATAAGCCAAATAGAATTAGGTCGATTTGCTCTAACAAAAAATATTCTTTAATAATTTTAGGATGGAATGAAGCTTTCTAAACAGTTTCTAAGTAGATATTAAAAACCTTACTTACAATAAACATAGTTTTTATTAATTATTTAATATGACCCAGGCATTCTGTGTGTGTTCACACCTCACGAGGGATAGTGAAATAAATACTCATTACATCATGATTTTACAGACGAAAGGTGGAAGCTTAGTGTTGTTATTGACTCATCCAAGGTAATAGAGTTAGTATGGGAAAGATCTGGGCTGCTAACCTAGAGCTTAAACCCTTAAGAAATCACGAGTTTATATATAGATTGTCTAGATTCCTAAGGATTGTATATTTGAGACTTCCAATATTTGATGAAAAATGATCAGGCAGGTTATGTTTTTAATCCTTTGAGCTCAAGTACACACATTACCTTCTAGCCAGTAAGTCTATTTGCCATTGTTCAGTAATGAATTATGAGGCATGTGTGTAGAGAGAAGAAAACTTTACCAGCATCTTGAGTCACTAAATTGCTTCTCTCATTTTACACGAATAATCACAGCCTTTAAAAGTAGCTCAGCGTCTTTAAAGAACTATGCAACTATTTTCTATCTTTTTGAAGTTGACAGATTAAAAAAAAGTATTTCCATTAGTAATGTTGTTAAGAATGCACTGCCCAACTTCTCCCTCTGACCTCTTTGTTTAACAACTTTTATGGTTCCCACTTCACGGTGAGAAAAGGGTGCACAGATTCTCAAATTGCTGTAAAGAACAAGAGAAAAGTCGAACTAAGTCCCCTTTCAGCTTCACACTGGGATAATTAGGTGCTGCATGGTAGTTCACACCTTTCTAATAGCTGTATTTTCTTTTTGTTCTCAGTGTTTTGCATGTACTTGATTTTGTGAGAATAAACAGAGATGATTTTATATCTAATAATTAATCTGAATGGTTGAGTATAAAAATTACTTTAAATTGGAATTAGTCATTGAATAAATGCACAAGTAATCTACCAACAGGTTTCTCAAGAGAAGGGGTGCAGATATCAGGCGCCCCTTTGAGGTTTTTTCCCAATATATTCTATCCATACAGGCAACTTTTAGATCTCTATAGAATTTGCAGCACCCCGTAATGGGCTTCCACTTTTATTGATGGGAAAGTGTGTGTAGTAGAACACTGAAAAAAATGAGGGGAGAAAAAAAGATGAATTTAATGTGTAAGAAACATATTCGCCTGCCTCCTTTTCAAGTGATACACTATAACATGATGCTCAACGAGTATTCAGTACGTTTCTGGTCAATAAATGCCCGTGACCATGATCTAATTTATTTCTTAAGTAATTATCTGGTTGTGTTTAATGTACTCCAAATTTGGCTTTAATGATTAAGGTTTTCTAGAAGGTTTTTTGTTTGTTTTGTTTTTGTTTTTAGCAAATATTAACATTTTTGTCCAGTGAGGTCTTTATTGGACAACAGACTGTCAGCCAATTTCTCAGCAATATTCATTCACAAATAAGCAGCCACAAATCAGGCCCCATAGTAAGGTGTATATTACAAAATGTGTTCACCATGGACAGATGATTATAGAGTTGCAGCTATTACTGTTTATTGCTTTGATGTAGCACAAAGGAAGAAGAGATGTGTGATTATTCTTATTAACAATCCTAATTAACTTCGAATTGATTCTAGGAAGATAAATGGTTTCATTATAGCATCGCATATTGAGCTCCTTGGCTAGATATTAAATATCATTGCAAACTTCTTGACAGTACTACTGATAATTTCGAATTTTATGTTTGGTTATCTTGCCTAACAGCTACATACTCATCTATAATAGTAAAGAAATGAAACTATTTTGCTTAGTCAGTCCATGTCACTTAACTTACATGACCTTATTTATGCTTCTTAATTAATTAAGAGATAGAAAAGGAAGGAAACAGCCCTGCATTTTACAAACATTTTGGTTCCTTCGTCTCTATTAGATATGCATCTGAGTTACCTTAATATTTTTAGAATATTTTCCTACAGAATATCAGTCTATTATTCCATGAGCATCAAATACACTTCCATTCATGGAAACTAAGCATTCACTGATTTACGTTGTGATAATAGGATCTAAATATTTCTGTACTTGACTTTGAACATATTATTTGCATTTTATATTTAAGCTTTCTTAAACACAATTATGAAACACTGCTGATGAGGATTCTCCATCTAACATTTATTTCCAGCCCAGCTTTTGAATCTGTGTTTGGCTATTTCCTCTCAACAAATCATCCCATTGTAAAATAAAGACAGCTGTGTATTTTAAAAATTCAATATCTGAAGAGTTATGAGACATGTCTTATTCTAAAATGAGTTAGGTTGTGGGAAAATGGTGTAAACTAAAAGTAATACAAGGAATTTTTTATCAAGTATAAAATTCTGATTCATAAAGTGATCTCTAAATGCTAGAAATTTTCCTAGAAGAGGTGGAATTAGCACTGGGATTTGAAGAAGAGCTGAATGATTAGAATTTCAGAGGTGAATAGGAACATCATAGCAAGGCTTGAAAAAATTGTCAAAAAATGTATGCTAAGTCCTAGGGAAATGTAGCAATCTGATTAGACTTGAGCAGAAAGATGATACAAGGGAGTGAAATGCATGAGATGCTGAAAATGTAAGTTAGAATTAAATCTAGCTGCATAGAAGTTTGAACTCCTTTCTATAGTTTGATCAACATGTTGAAAGGAGGCTGTATTTCCATTATTCAGAATTTCTAAAGCTGGTGAATACACTATCTCCCTTGAAAATTTCAACTTGTTCATTCAAATATTAATGAAACTTGAGATGTTCTGAAAGTAATGAAACATTTTAAGTTTTCTTTATTTCTATTTTCCCAGCTTTATTTATTTGAGCACAACCTCCCCTTCTCTCTCTACCTGCCCTCCCTTGCCTCCCTTGTAAAACACACTAGCATTGTAAGGGACAGTAATCATTATTCCATAAAAGTAGCTTGAGAAAAACTCACACCTATAGTTAGTTTATGAAAGCCATGACTAAAACCCAATATTTAATTTTCCATATCCTTTTCCATCAATTTAAGTCATTAAAAAAAATCTAATCTAAAATAATAATAATAATAATAATAATAATAATAATAATAATCTATTTATAGAGAACAAACTGATGGTTACTGGACTTGGGGGTAGAGGTTGGGTAAAAAAGTTCAAGCTATTAAGAAGTACAAATTGGTAGTTACAAAATAGTCACAGGGATATAAAGTAAAGCATAGGAAATATAGTCAATAATATTGAAATAATTATGTATAGTGCCAGGTGAGTACTAAAGTTATCAGGGGATCCCTTCATAAATTATATAAAATGTCTAATCACTGTGCTATAAAATAAATTATTTAAACTAATATAAAATACTCTTGAATGTCAACTATAGTTGAAAAAAATCTTGTATTGACCCTGTTAATTGCATATATTTTTCTGATCATCATTTCTTAATCATTTGTTATTTTTATATAGACCCTTTTAAGAACCCCAATATGGTTGAAAATTGGCACCATTGGTTCTATGAACTTAAGATAGTCATTTTGAAGTGATGTGTCACGGGAAACAAAAAGCACAAAGTGAAAATATTGTTTGAAAAAAGTTATGGGAAGACTTTTTGTAAGGCGGCTTTGATCCTGACATTGTTCAGTGAATTATAGTAGCATTTAATGAACTATAATGTATGTCACTCAAGGTATTAGTAAATATTCAGCCAAACACACGGCGACATAAAGGGTTTATGATTAAATATATTTGGAAACTGTGGTATAAACACCCCTGGGGTTTGAGGATATGAGTAACTAACATCCTATGCCTTGCCCAGATTTCAAAACCAATTCGGAGACTGTCATAGGATTCTGGCAGATGGGTAAAACTGATATTAAAAGACTTCTCAGTATGGAAGCCAGATGGCTTGGATAATGCGGCATCCCACAATTTAACTCACTTACGCAGCTCTTCCCCTATAGGTAGGACTGGAATTGTTGGTCTCACCCATAGGTTATTTACCTAAACAAGCACAAGCAACATCATTTTTATAAACAGTCAGATCTAAAAGGAGTGAGTTTACCGAATTCCTCCTACCAAATTCACCACTTATGAGTGAGTGAGGACTCAGAGAAAAGGCTAACATGCCCTTCCTCTTGGCAAGATGAAGGATGGGGGAGGAAGTCTCCATTCAACAATCCTAAATAAAGAGGGTTTTTAAACATAGCATCTCTCTGAGTTAATGTACATTGGAAAGTTCCCAAGAGAAAATATGATTAATGTTGCAGTTTGGGAAATACCAACGTGATGTAAGCACAACAGGTGGTTCATTCTGAAATTGAAGTTTATTTTTATGTCTCAGTCTTTTGTTAGATCAAGTATCCTAACAAACCTCTAGCCCAGCAGATTACAAACATGGGTTGTTATAATTAAATGTGATGTCTTTCCCAAGTCATTTATTACCAATTAGTTTAGGTACTACATTTACATTGCTCTAATATTAATTATTAGGTTATATCTATAATAATGCTCATTCACTTAAATTTTTATATATTTTATAGAGTGGAACAGATAAGTGGCATTGCAACTGGATTACAGAAAATTATTCAGTAGCTCTAGTTTATTTTAATCATATTATAATTAGTGATCTGTGCTATGTGCAAATTTCATCTCTGACGTGTATAATGGTAGGAAAAGAGATTGAAAATTGCTATTCTACTTCACACCTTTTATTTTATAGTTGGGCTATTTGAGAAATAGAATAAACGACACACCAAAGTTAATGACATCAAAAAACATATTTACTAGAAACTAATCCGCACTTCTATAATGTAGCAATCTCTTTTTACATGTTAAGGTCATTCCCCATCTTAACCTACATAATCCCTCTTTGTCATTCTACAAAATATTAAAAGTTCAAAGATATTTCCTTGTTATACCCTTTTTCTGATCATGACAAAAGACTACTATGTACCTTTAAAAGATGATATTTTCAGCATAGACCAGGAATTAGTAGCTTCACTGAGATGATAAGAGTCCCAGGTGCAATTCTAAAAATTCCAGTGTTCGTTTTGAGATTCTTAATCAAAATCACATGGAATGGTAAAGCAAGAAATATAAATCAAAATAAAACAAAACAATAGATATATAATGGATACAGTAATTTCAAGAATTCTGTAGCCAGTATATAGCAGTATTAATACATTAAGTTATATGCTAATATATATAGTTAATTAATGTATATAAGTGTTTAATGCATGCCTACTATGTGCCAGACACAATACTAGAAACGGTGCATGCAGTGGAAAAAAACAAAACAAAACAGTCCAACTGTGTGCTTGTGGCTTACATTGTAAAAAAGGAGACCAGTGTTAAACAAGTAATTACACTGATAACTATATAATTAAAAGTATTAAAAGTGGTATAAATGACGGGTATAGGAATCTATTGTCATGTATAACAGGAGGTTCTAATTTATATTTCAGCAGTTAGAGAAAACTGCTTTGACGAACTGATGTTAAATTGACACTTGAAAGATGAGTGGGTATTAGCCTGGTGAGTAATAGCAGAAGACCCTTAGGCAGAGTTTTTGGGAAAAGATTGGAGGTTGGAGAGATTTGCAATATTCTGGAACATAGTGAAATCAACATTTAATGTGGAACTTCTCAGCTATGTTAAAGGTTTAAAAATTGCCCAAAGCTATGGAAATCATTAAAAGATGTTAAGGAGAGGACTGGTATCATTACTTTCTCTTTTATAAAAGATCTCTGAAAAGAAAAAAAAAATGCAAGAAAATAAGTAAGAAGTAATTCAGTGATCTAAGCCACAGTTGATGGTGGCTTAGACCAATTTGTTTAGGATTGAGATAATTTATACAGGTGGAAGCATATAATGGATTGATAGGGATTTTTCTGTAAATGCCATTACTCTGGACCTTGTTATTTAATGTGTCACGTATCTCAGAGCCTATAAATGAACTTCATACACAGTATGAGATGAGAAAAAAGAAGAAGGAGAGAGGGACTTGACCCACTATTTTCGGCTTCGAAGATGGAGGGAATGTGCCATGAGCCAAGGAATATAGGTGACCTGTAGAAGTTGGGAATGGTCTTCATGACGGGGGGAGGGTAGAGAGAGGGGAATATCAGTCTTACAACCTCAAGGAACTGAATTATGTCAACAACTTGAAGGAGCCTCCAGAAAGAAGCATAGCCCTACCTGTCCCTTGATTTTAGCCTGGTGGTACCTGTGTTGAACTGACTTACAGAGCTATAAAATAAGGGAAACTTGTGTAAGCTGCTGAATTTGTGGTAATTAGTTATGGCAGCAATAGAAAACTAATGCAGATATGTATGATGCATCTTATTGGAGATATCATTTAAGCAGCTGGACATATATAGGACAATACATACACAACACCTCCTCACACATGCACGCACACACACACACACACACCACCACCACCACCACCTTAGTTAAATGAAATCATTATATCATAATAAACCTACCATTATATGGCTGAATAAAAACATAAATTGAGCAAGAATCACTTAAATTACTGATTGTATAACTGATTGATTTTGTGATCTTAAGAATTCCCACAGACAGAAACATATCAGTGAAATTTTCAAGAGTGTTGGTGTTATGAAATAAGACCTATTTATATGTTACTGGATTATATTTTCCTAGTTACTTAAGCAGCAACTTTAGACAAAAAGATGAAGTTTTGTGTTTTGTTGTCGTTGCTGTTGTTGTTGTTGTTGTTGTTGTTGTTGTTAGAGGAGTATTGTCATTTGGTTTTTCCACTAAGATGACCAGCTGTACTAATTTGCCAATAATCTACATGGCAAATTCTATACAAAATGTAAAAGTAGAAGAAAATATGTATGTCTGTGGAAACTTTTTAACTAGTTTATAGTATGTCTTTTCTCTTCAGACATTCCTGGAATTCTTCTTCCATCTTTTCTCAAGTTTAAGCTTTAAGAGATATTAACCTTCTAGGGACATTTGGTTTTGATGAATCAAAGGAACAAATGCTGCTAAAATGTCTGGCATTTATTAAATACAAAAGGAACATAGTTCCTTTCGCATCTTGGACTTTATAATTTCAAATGAGATTTAAGCATTCAGCACCCAACCCACATGCTTCACCAGGATTTATAAATTAAAAAAAAATATATACATACACACACACACACACACACACACACACACACACCTGTATATGTATTGTTAAGATACATTATGTTGCATCCCAGGCTTTGTAGATATTAAGTGATTATTGTGTCCCTGGATCATAATGCAGCCAAGTGTCTTATTTTCCTTTCTTTCCTTAGCCAGTTTGATGCATAATTATATAACATTTTATAGTTTCTAAGATTCCTTCTAGTTTTTCTGAAGAAAAATAACATAGAACTATTTAACACAAAAGGCACAATATTTGATAGTAAGAGGTCATAATTTATATCACAATTAACTAACTTTTGGATAAGAGTAATTGTCATAACACTCCATTAGAAGATTTTTCACTCGAAATTTAGACATTTGATGCAAAGTGATATTACATGACTTAAAAATTTTAGTTAACCATTCACAATCATCACTTGGAGATTGTATTGTAATATTAAATAAAAGCCCTTTGTAGGTGCTTGACAGTTACTATACTCTCACTCCCATTTGAGTTATAGAACAGATTTAGTTTAAAATCTCACTTCCATGCATTCATTATTCCACCATTCATTAGTTTTATATGTGAGGCATTGCACTAGAACTGGAGCACCGAGATATTTGTTTCTTGTGTAATGCTAAATAAGATAATTAAATTCCATAAGCCACAGTCTTGTCATTTGTAAAATGCGACCAATTATATTTATTCATAAGAACATTGTGATGATTAAATTTATATATATGTGTGTGTGTGTGTGTGTGTGTGTGTGTGTGAGTGTGTGTTTGAATTAAAAAAAGAAATGTAGAATATTAAGTTGTCACTTGGTAAGTTATGTTTAATTATAAACTAAATGTTGTTTTTTTAGAATTCACAATCTCTTAAAGAAATGATAATACGGGAAAATTCAGTGTTTTTGTAATGAGAGTTTTTGTGATAATATAATATTGTTGCTAATGATATTATCAATTTATAAATTATTCTCATTTTGAATGAGGAATATTAACTGATAGTATATTTATTTCCACGTTCTAGACTTTTGCATTACATTGTCTTTTTTAATTTCTTCCCCAGTGAAAAAAGAATATTCAGTTAGAAGTATGCTGGGACTTATTAGCTATTCTCTTCTGGCAGAGCAACATAAAATATAATGTGAAAAAAGCATAACAAGACACACTATGTGAATTTCTTTGTTTTCAATTTCCTTTAGGCAACTGACCCTGATGCTGGAATAAATGGCCAAGTGTACTACAGCTTGGGTAACTTCAATAATCTTTTCCGCATCACATCCAATGGGAGCATTTACACAAAAGTGAAGCTTAACAGGGAAGTTCGGGACTACTATGAACTTGTCGTTGTGGCAACTGATGGAGCGGTACACCCTCGTCATTCAACTCTAACTTTGGCCATCAGGGTTTTGGATATTGATGATAACAGTCCTGTGTTCACCAATTCAACATATACTGTTGTCGTTGAAGAGAATCTGCCACCTGGGACCACTTTCCTTCGAGTAGAGGTATGTGGAAGAAGCATTAATTTCATGAATTCCACATTATGAGATTAGCCATTAGGGGTGCCCGATTTGTCAAATCAAAAAGTCATACACACAGTTAAATTTTAATTTCAGATAAATAATGAGTGTATTTTAATATAGGTATCACTAAAATATTGCATATTATATTTTATTTAACAACCCTACTTTTAGGGATATACCAAAAATTAAGGGGACAAAAGGCACATTTGTAAGAAATTAAACACTTCTTAATAGATTTTTTAATTTAAAAAATATGCTATATATCTATTGTAACCATGGGTAATGCAATAATCTGTAAAGAAAAAGTCAGTAATCTCCCATTTTGTGCCTCAAAAGTACTCATTATTTTTTTTGTTTATTCTGTCACATTTATCTTTGTGTTCATACAAGTATCAAAATATTTGTATGTATGTAAATATACCTGTATTCACATGTGTGCATATATGCGTATATGTATTTATGAATACACACATATATATGTATAGTTTTCCTATAATTTACAGAAATAGACTATTGCTGTACCTGTTATTATTATTATTATTATTTTTACTTCCAATACACAAATGACATCCTTCCACTACTGACATATAACGAACTCTCCTTTTTTAATAGTGTCTCCAAGCTTCCTTTTTTTTTATTTTTCAACTGTGATATTACCAGAAACTCTGGACATTCTTATTCAGGAAGTTATTAGTTGGCCCAGAAATATGCATTTTAAGCAACCACCTCTTTAATTCTGGCACAAGTGGTAAAAAAAAAAAAAACCCACTTGTTTGGGGGGAAAAAAAAACAAAAACAAACCTAGTCCTTCCTTGACCTGCAATCCACAACTTGAATTTTGTTAGCATGGATTGTAAGAACTTGTATTTCTTCCATAATCAACTCAACAAATGTTTAGACCATAAACATTAATAAATCTCCAAAAAAGCAGATGATCACCAGTGAGAGGGCCATTATTTCTTCATTGATTCTTCGATTCATCTCTTTCATTCATTCATCCATTCATTCATTCAACAAACGTATTGTCAGTGTTTTTTGTATTTCATCTCCTCTGCTAGAATTTGGGGATTCAAATATGAACAAGACATATTTTCTGCTTTCCTGGAATTTTCATTCTGGTATAGCAAACAGACAAGTAAGCTGGTAATTTAAATAGAGGTCCCCAATGTAAGGGGACCTCAGAGATCACAGAGAGAGCCTAATCATTAGAACAAAGAGAATATTTCCTAGAGAAAGTTGCTTTCTATGTTGTGAACCAAGGAGTAAGTAAGAGTTATTTAAACACAGAGCACGAAAGCTTCAAGGGAGTGGAAAGAGCCTGTTCAAAATCCTGGAGAAGTGGAGAGAGTTAGGGGCTAAAACACTGGAAAATGTGTGGGTCCCCCATATTAAAGAGATTGAAGTTGATCTAAAATGGATTAGAAAACAAAAGGATGTTAGGCAAGAAAATGACAATAAAATCTATGCTTTAGGATTATCTTTCCAATTGTGATGTTGATAACTGATTAAAAGGAGCCAAGACTAAAAGATCATATAGGTCTTTGCATTGCTGCATGTGCATTCTAACAAACTCTCATCTTCCCTATTCGTATTTGTTCCGTTCCATTTCCTGGACCACAGTGCTTTTGTCAGTCTCTACTACTGAATGAAATAGTCATCCTATAAGACTTGCATAAAAACCTGTCCTTTCATCTAAAAGATATATCATTCCCAATTCTGAACACCTTTTGGCTGACATCTCTCTCTCTCTCTCTCTCTCTCTCTCTCTCTCTCTCTCTCTCTCTCTCTCTCTCTCTCTCTGTCTCTTTTTCCCCTTCTAGTTTGGTATCTGTGTTTATTTCTTTGAGACAGAAACCTGGAGGGCAGAAGTTGCAGCTTGATTAATCTTGTATATTTTTATAACACCTCACACATAATAACTACTCAATAAATATTAGTTAAATAAGAAGAGTTATAATAGAGAAATGTCTATAAGTGGGAACTCTACAAATAGGAGATCTACAAAGGATCCTTGTGAGATGAATTTATTATTTATGTTTTCTTAATTTTCTTGTAGTGCTTTAATAATCTATTGTGTTTATGGAAATTACTCAATAACATTTGTTTGTATTTAAAATATTATTTTTGAAGGTTTTACAATCACCAGGGAATAATCAAAATAATTTTTATGACAATATTTATTTCTTTACTGTGGTATGATTCTTTTAATTAGTGATTTTTTTCAGGTAAAATAAATTTAGTAATGAGATCAACAAAGATGAAATCTGTCTTGGTCTCTTTCTCTCTCTCTGCCTCTCTCCCTCTCTTCTTCTTTCCCTCTCTCCCTCTCCCTCTCTCTCTCTCTCCTCCTCCTCCTCCCTCTCTCTGGTATAATATTTATCAAAAGTGCTTTTCTCTGTAATGTGTCTTTTGCTCATCATTAAATTTATGCTGTCTTAAGCACTGACATATGACTTCCATCAGGCCTGCCTTTCTCTAGTTTGGTAATGCCGCAGATGTAACTGTTCTTCTGCTTAACTTGTTACAGGCCACAGATGCTGACCTTGGAGCAAATGTGTCATATCGGATAAGAAGCCCAGAAGTGAAGCACCTTTTTGCACTTCATCCATTTACTGGAGTACTTTCCCTTTTAAGGAGTTTGGACTATGAGTCATTTCCAGACCAGGAAGCAACTATCACTTTTCTAGTGGAGGCCTTTGATATTTATGGCACAATGCCACCTGGTATCGCGACAGTCACAGTGATAGTAAAGGTAAGGAATAACGATGAGTTCTGGTTGCCTACTTGCACTCTCTACATGTAGCTTCTGGTTTTTATACTATAACTATAATATTTAGGGTGACAATTCATAATAATACAGTGTACCAGACCCAGAACATAGGTTTTTGAATGTGAAATATTTATGAAGACTTGAGAAATAGTTATACTGTTTAACTAAAAAAGATAAATGTGAAGGAAACACTAAAATTTAATTCGAACACTGGCTGCCAGAGCCTGCCGTTAGCTCTGGGATTTCAACCAAATTGTAATTTCTCCAGACTACAGTTTAGTCGAAATTCCACAGCACAAAGGGCGGTAACTCCATCCAAACCCTTCGATTAAAAAATAAAATAAAAAGAATAAAATGACTCTGAAAGACTAAGTGTGCTAAGGCCCCAGAACTAAGAAGTTGAGTTTAGTTTGGAACCCAAGATTCTGGAATGAAATAAGCTTTGGAATTATATGAAATTGGGGTTAAGTTCTGGCTCACCCATTTTCAAGTTCTATAACCTTGGAGACTTTTTTGACCTCTCTACATGTGTTATTCATCATAATAACCTGTGGCAAATGAGTTCCTGAAAGAACATGGTTTCTTCAACGTTTGGGTTTCCAGTTATTTTTAAGGTGCACTTTTAAAAGAAAACATGAGAAAAAAAAATTCATCAGTTCTCAAATATTAGTGTAGATAAAGTTCACCGGAGCTGCATACTAAACTTTCAAATTTCTCTGCTTATTTCCAAAGGAGCACCTTTCCTCTGTGGAAAGCATCAAATGCATGTCTGTCTACAGTTCATTTCTGCCTAGAATAAGAGAAAGTTAGGTTCTGGAGATGACTCCAATTCTTTAAAGGTGCTCTCAGTAGAGGACTCAATGTACACAAGGTTATAAGATACACAAGGTCATAGTCAAATTTTCTGTAATGCTTAATTTATAGGGCACTGCAATGTATACGTGATAAAAGAAGAAATCATCACTTTTCTTGAGTTTTTGTTTGATGGGTAACTAATAATTATGCTATTATTTTTGTTAGACAACAAAATATCAGTATGAAAACATAGAAGATTGTTAAAGATTAAAAATATATAATTAGCATATCTGTATTTATCATGTAGGTAAATGCTTTAATACTCTTAACTGTAAAATCTTTGGGTCTGTTTTTTGCTGTTGTTGTTTTGTTTTTTGTTTTGTTTTGTTTTAATTTTTGTTTTTTTTTAAAGATAACCCTACAATCAGAGTTGGACACAGGGATTGGTTCACTACATTTTGTTTACGCTTGACTGAGGTTTATCTGCCAGTACACACATGATGCCATTTCTTCCCTAGAGTCCTACTGTCTCCTCTAAACTGCTCTGGGAAGGGTAACATAAGTCCCTTCCGGTCTCAGATGCATTAAAGCTATCCGGAGAGTTTTATTAGGGTCTGCATTCCTTCTTTCTCAGGAGTCCACAATGACTCTGTACCTACTCTTTCCATTTTGTGTCTCTCTATTCTAAGAAATGTACCTATTTCTAGTGAGACTGGTAATAATTGTGTCTATTTCAGGGATTTAAAATTCTATTACGCATTAAGTTCTGTTTGGGAATAGGAATTTGAACTATCAAAATCTTTTCTTGAGTCACCTGCTTTTCTGTCTGTATCTCTCTTTCCTAAAGCAATGATTTTAAATGTCTAGTAACCTGTGGAAGGATCAAGGGACACCACAAAATTACCGAGGGCCCGAGGGGCTTCAATTCATTTTTGAAATACTATTTTGCCATACTATTGTAGTATGACATTTACAAATGTAGAAATCTGTTTACAGAAACATTTTGGGAACATGGTAATATTAGTGGCTATGAAGATGGCATGATAGGCAAAGAGATGAAAAGACTACAATGAGACTGATCTAAGTGAACTAACTCTAGCAAATGACTTCCAGACCAGGTGAAAAATTTAGGCCATCTTACCTTGGTCTTCCCTTGCCTACCCCATGTGATTTGTTGGAATTGAACAGTAAAATAATTTAAAAAAAAATGGTCCATTCATTGACTGTTTTGGACAATAAGGAAAGAAATGGTTGGCCACCAATGACCTTTCCTCTATGCTTTCCAAATTCAAAGATGGATACTCAAATGGTATAGCCTTATCTCTCAGAATGGATGTGTTTGATAATAGAAAGTTATAAACCCTCATAGACTCTGACTTGGCTGGCCTGGACTTTTTTTGATAGAAGTTATTAGAGTCAAATTGAGGTCAAACATATCATCCAAAGAATCAAGATGTGCACTACATAAGCCTCATTTTTTTGTGTAGGACTCGAGTCTCTTAAAAATGCATTCCTTGTTCCCTCCACCCCCTTTATTTTAATATGGGGTGCCACTCAAGACTTCTACATCAGCATGTGGGATGGAGTTGCTCATTGATGGGTTCGTTTCTTCTTCAGAAATAAGAGAGCGTTGATCTAATTTTGTTGTCTCAGTTGATTTATCTTTTTAGAAAAGTCAAACCATTTTATTAGTCAAGTGTTCCTGACCTATATGAAGGTATTTCTGATTTATTGCAAAGTTAAAACAAAACTTAATATTTAATCCTAGATATTTTCTTTTTTTTATTAGTTTCATGTATACAAAGCCATGTAATAGTTAGACATTTATTCCCCTCACAAAGTGATAGGCCACCACAATTCACTACCCCTCTGACATAGTATATAGCTGTTACAATATCAATATCACATTTTTTTTCAAGTGATATAAGCATAATAAAATTTGTAGAATAGTTCCGCTAATACAGGCCAACACTTGATTTTTTTTTTCTCTTAGCTCAGGTTAAGAATATCACAAAGAGAACTTTAAAATTCTCTTGTATACTATTGAAGCCCTTAAAAATATCACACTTGTTTGTTTTGAAAAGGAAATGGAATACAATTCTCATTTCTCCACATATGTAGATCTTTCCTAAGCTTGCAAATTTTCTGCTATCGGTCTGTTTACTTGCAGTACTGACAAGCTGTTTTGCTGATAACATAATTGCATTATATTTGTTAAGAGATATTTCTACTAAAACAGTCACCACAGGAAAAGATCTTGAAGATCTCTCTTTGAAAAGAAGAAAAAATATAATTTCTTTTGTAAAGAAGAAAAAATGATTTATCAGTTGCAAACTCATTTAAAATTAGAGTAAGAATGGGAAAATTAAAGCAAATTTTGGAAAGAAAAGTATTTTCACAGTAGAAAGAAAATAGAATTTTCTGACAGACACCTTCAAACAGCTTTCTTAGTGTCAAATTTTAAGACTCTAAAACAAAACCAATGATGATCATACAAATGATATGTGTTTTTGTTGCAAAGTTGTTTTGTAGAACATTGATAAAGCAAGACTTTTTTATTGTACAGTAATTGAATATCTATTATTGAATCTGTGATAATAAATTTGATGATACAGATAAATCTCTGGAAAATAAAAAATAAATGTATAAACAGTTTAAAATGTAAAATTTTGGGAAAAATCTGCCCTTACAAACTGAGTTGTAATATATAATATAATAGATACACAGAAAGAAAAGGTCTGTTTTCTATAGCTAGCCAAAAGCTGAATACAAGCCAGAAAAGTTGAAATGTGTTAACAGATATATAATATTGTGCAGCATTAAAAAGAAGTGTAAAGGATTTATCCAAGATAAAAAGATGACAAGTCATTTTGCTTATGGTAATTTCAGATAGTAAGGCTGCACAGCGGTAAGAAAAAGAGTGAGAGAGACACGTCTGTGAAGGAAGGAGACGGACTCACCCCAGGTTGTGTTTGCCTGTCTTTGAGGGTCAGGATGTGGGAGTAGGCAGAAATAGGTGGAAAGATCAGAAGTGAAAGGACAAGGTTGGTGGGGAATACGAAGAGTCTTAGAAGATGGAACTAGCATTGTCATCTTTCGGAAGGGTGTCCTTCTTCAGGAAGAAACGAAATATTCTCACCCATAGAATGTGTACTAGCTTTTCTAGATAGAAACTCAATATCCAGTGTGAAGATGGCATTTGCCAAACCATAGAAATGTGGTGGGTGGGGATGTGCCACCAATGCTCTATGGTGACAGTATTTGTAGAGTCCTGGGTTTGATTTGGTCAGAGAAGCCATTGTTTGACCAGGTGCTAGTCCAGGATTCAAACAAATAAGAAATTCTGGACATTTGAAGATTTGAAGCATATTTCCTCCAGCTTGTAAGAGTATGGTCTAAAATATTGATCATTATTTTTTACAACTTGCTGATTTTTCCCTTGGAATTGATTGACCTGGGGAAAAAAAACAGAAAGAAAAACAAAGACAAAAAAAAAAAAATTAACCAAACCTCGTTTTGAACTCTGGTCTTCAAATTCTACTCTGTGCTGTTATGTTCTTATTATTGTATTTTTCCCCAGTATATTCACCACAAAGTTTAAAGAATGTGCTACATCAGGGAGGGTATGCCACAGGGCTGAGTCAGATAGTTTCTCAAAGTATCTGCATACTCTTATTCTCAGAGATTCTAGCGCAGAATATAGACTTATTCTCCCAGTTGATTAGAGTATCATGGTCTGGAAAATAATTCCAAAAAAATATCAACTCCTTTTCCCCACATTACCATTCCAATACAGGGGAACTAGATGGGAAAGCAATTATGTATTAAATCAGTGGGCTTGTCAATATTGCACAGTATTATCTTCCTCTAATTTAACTATCAATTTGGAAACACTGTTTTATCTGCCAGAGTTTTATAACTAAAATGTAACACATTCCCTATAAACAACTATACTAGAGGAAACAGATAAAAATGTATATGCCCAGAATTAAAAATAGTATTTCCTATCCAGTAATAATTCATATTTTCAAGGGTCAATGGGTCTCTCTCATGGCTCCTCAAGTATCACACAGTGATATTTGGGAGTACCACAAAATTGTCTTGTGTATGTGCTTAAGTTCTTTTACAACTTCAGTGATTGTCACATTTTCCCCTGCTAGCCAAGGTAAATGAGACAAGGCTTGCTACAGCCACAAGTCTCCAAACTGAACTTCCTCCCAGTGCAGACAATAAATGCTAAGCCTTGTCGATACCAGTTACTGCTGGACATTGCCATCATTTCCCAATGCCATCATTGATGTAGTTACTATCTTCACCCTGATAAATTGGTGGTCACATATTCGGGGCACTATTGATATATTGGAATCCTCAATATAGTCTCTGAAAACTTGAATTCACCAAAGTGGTGCAATATTCCAAACAGTATTAGTTTGAACCTTCAATGTCTTCAGGGTCTCTCAGGCTATAATGTATAGAGCACGAGCTCCTCAAGATGGTAATCAGTGTTTCACATATAATGGATTTCAGAGATGAATGGATTTGGGAAAAACTAAGTTCTACAAATGTAAACAGATCTCTATGCCATAGGCCTCCATATAGGGACATTTAATACACTATTGCACATTGTGACTCTTGAGAACATAAAATGTGATTTGCCACATATCCCACAATTGATCATGGGATTCTTTTTGTTTATAAACCTTCTGGTAGGATTGATTTTTCAAAGAATGCAATTTGAAACAAACAAAAACCGTTATTAGGGTTTAGTGAAAATAACTATTTCTAAGGTTAAGTATTGAGCAAGTTGTTTTAAGAGTACAAATACAACTGCTATAATTCTCTTTTTGTCAAACAAACAAAAACAGCTTTATGAATAATTGTAAAATTTACCTTTAGGGAAATAGATTAGCATTATGCAATGTTTAGAAGCTCACCAGCCTAGCAAAATGAAAGTATTGTAACTAGTAGGAAGATTTTTTTTTAATGTAACATATTTTTGGAAAGAGAAATTTTAACAGTTATGAAAATTCTACTCAAACCATCTTATATATAATCATCTGATGACTTTGCCAGTTCTCTTTTTCTCACCTCCAATGTTGGAATGCTATTAGGATCTGATACACTGGACTTAAATCATAGCTCTATCCTTTATTAGCTGCATAACTATGAGCTACTTTATCTCTCTAAGCTTCAGGGTTTTTATATATTTAAAATAGGAATAATAATAAAAATAGCTAACATATTTAAGCCAGTTCATTAAAATGATAACTTTAACACTACTAACATATGCCTGATATACAGTAAAAATTAACTATACACGCACACACACAACTGTTATGCATTTTTGAGAAAAATCTGAAATAGGATGATACTGTGAGAATCTTCTCAGAGATTCTAGCTCAGAATATAGACTTATTCTCCCAAATGACTAGAGTATCATCGTCTGGAAAATAATTCCAAAAAAATATCAACTCCTTTTCCCCACATTACCATTCCCGTACAGGGAAACTAGATGGGAAAGCAATTATGTATTAAATCAGTGGGCTTGTCAATATTGCACAGTATTATCTTCCTCTAATTTAACCATCAATTTGGAAACACTGTTTTATCTGCCAGAGTGCATGAGTGATGGGGCAGTTGATCAGATAACTGAAATGCATCCTGTGTTAAATTTAGTTAATTCAACTCCCTGCTATATACTCTCTTCATATCCTTATATATCCTCCTCTGTAACATGTATCACATTTGACGTTACTTATTTATCTTTCCACACTAAACTGTAACCTCAGTACCAGCAGGCACGATGCCTTTCTTGGTGGTAACCATCCTAGCACCTAAAATGCTGCCTAATTCCTAGAAGGTGCGCCATCAGTATTTGTGATACTGAGTGTACATTTTGTTACTTGTGACAAAGCATAACTTTGACTACCTCTACACCAGGGTACACTACCCCCCAAAAAATCAGCATAGCTCTAAACTCAGAAATAAATAAAACAAAAAGCAAACCTAGGCAACTAAGAAAGGAGTTTGCACTACAGGTTTTGATGTTTTTTCTCCTAAGTTGATATAAGTTTATGATTTGTGTTTAAGAGAGCCTCGTGCAAAACAGAAAAACAAAGATTTGTTTTTCTGGATATGGGGCCTTTTTTGACCCTATGTGCAGAACCAAAAGAAGAGGGCGAGAAGTTCCGAAAAGACAAAAAGACAAATAGAGAAACCATGAGGGAACAAACAGCGGAAGGCTGACAATATGAGAAACAGCAATGGGACAGCACACAGAGGGTGTCTGATAGTGGAAAACAGAACTGGTAATAGGAAGAGGAGAAATCAACTGTGTAGTCTGTCCAGGAAGACAAGGTTATCAGCTCCATAGCCTTCAGGGCTTTGGGAGGGCAGGGCAGCTGAAAAGTTCTGCAGGGCACTGGTGCTAACTCTGGGCGGTCCTACAGTGGTAATGGAGGTCATTCCACCCACTGGCACACAGCATGTGTGTCTCCTCAGAAAGCGTGCCTGAGAGTTTAAAATGAGGGCAGCATTCTCTATAATTTTATCATTTTAAAAAAGATAATCAAGTATAGGCAGTTATTTTTTATCAGGAAAAAATCATTTAGCCAGAACAGTTTTTACTCATTGTTCAAGAAAAAAATATATATTTGTCATCTCTTTCTCTTAACTTTTTATGGAGAGCCTGTCATTAATTTGGAATCTCACCAGCAAATTCCTATTTGTCTAGGTACGCTCATTAAAAACAAACAAACAAATAAATAAATAAATAAATAAATAAATAAATAAATAAATAAATAAATAGATAAAAATTCCTTAAAACTACTGTGTGGTCTTCCAAAGTAGAAATCATTTCCATGGTTAGTTTAGACCCTAATTTAGAAAATGTATAAATGAAACTCATATTTTCTTCCTTGCAGCTAAGTGTACCTTCAGGTGTGGTTTTATTTGCTTGATATGTGGGAACAAATATATGGGTTTTTTTGTTTGTTTGTTTGTTTGTTTTTGAGAAGAGCATGGTGTTCTAGTTGAGAACCATGGCAACATTCAGAATATACTGTAGAAATATGAAAACTAACTTTTGGTTAGACCAACAGATATATAACCACAGAAAGCAAACTTCAATTAAGGGTCTTAAAACTGTTCACCAGAGAACAGAAAAGGAAATGTTTCCTTTTGCCAACACTACCCTCTAGTGGAATGATGGACAGCAGAAAGGGGCTTGCCTTTGGAGAGTGGAGTATATCCTTAATTTGCTGTATAAGAAAGCATTTGCAGGGTTTTCTTTAGACATCCCTGGAGCATAAATACATGGAACTATGGATTATGCTCATTGACATTACATTTCAGTAAATTTTCTCATCTGAAATAATGCATTGTGGGAGAACTATGTACAATTGGCTGCACATCTTATGCACAATAAAACAATAAAAGATTGTAACCCCAATAGATATACTATGTATATGTGTATATATACACACACGCACAAATATGTATGTATATATATACATACATATATATTTACAAGAAGTGGAGTGCAGCATTAGGAATAGGAACACACATATATATAGGAATAGGAATATATATATACATATATATACACACATACATATATACATGTATATATACATATATATGTATATATATTTATAAGAAGCAGAGTGCAGCATTAGGAATAGAGACAGTGGAAATGTAATGGCTGTGTGCGATGTCAGAGGGGTAGTGGGTGGGGGGAGGGGGTCGTCACTGTGTGAGGGATAGAAATGATAAATGTCCAACTATTACATTGTTTTGTATACCTGAAACTAATAAAAAAAAGTTTTAAAAAAAGAAAGAAACATTGCTACAGTAATTGTACTGATTGATTCTTCATCCTGTCAGTGGCAAGAAAACTAAAGTAAAGGATATCAATCCTTTAGTGGTCTTCAATTTTTTACAGTCTTAGGTTTGTGTCTAATTAGTTTGTGAGACCAGATTATAAAACGTCCACTGTATACTCAGTGAAAAGGTGAATCAAGTGAAAACTTTCTCTGCAAAAAAAGGCCGCTCTAGTCAGCACTGTTATTGTCTGTATTGACATTAGTAAAAATTGTGTACCTTTTTTATTTTTTATCTGAAGAATCAAAATGCCTTGTAACATTAAGGTTTTAAATGCCCCCTGGGGAAGAAAATTCATGGGAACATTTTGAATTTTTGTGACTTTGGAATCTTATATACAGAAAAATTGCAAATGCTGGGCTCATTTGTTTCTAACCTTCAGGAGTTACAATTTAGGGGTACAAGAGGATTTCCTCCCTTTTTCATTCCTGGATTCACTCACTAAAATAATTGGCACTCTTGCAAAGAGAAGGCGATAGTGTGCATGCAAATGTTTTATATATTTACCCAGACTCAACATCAATGCCCGACACTGACTTCATTAGAGACAACCAGTGCTTCCTGGGTTCATTTACTTGGTCAGATTCTAAAGCTCATAATTTGCAAAGGACTTTTCTTTTTTTATGGAAGAGGTTGTGAATACTTTTATGTCCAAACAGAGAAAATTTTATACATATATATATATATATATATATATATATATATATATATATATTTTATTTTTCAATTTTGCTTACAGTACAAGACCTATTTTTTATTAAAGTCTGCAGGTTTTTTTTCATATTCAAAATTCAGAAATCAACTCAACTGTGAACACTAAATAAGCTCTATTTGATTGTAATAGATAATTACCCTGTGACCTCTTTGCAAATAAAGGTGTTTATAATCAGTTAGTGTGCTTTCAATTTACATTGTACTGGAAATTGTTGTATCAGATCAAATATCAAAGGCTAAGTCGAATAATTTTCTTATTTCATGTTTAATAGCAAGTGAGAAAAAGATGACCTAGAGCGTAAGATAATTCACAAATTTAACTTTGGGCTCAAAGAGGTTTGACCCAGCTTACCCAAAACAACGCAAAGTGTAATGATTATTTTTAAAATATATAAACTTAAATAATATAAAACAGCCCTGTTAATAACTTTGCATTTGAGGGAAAAAATAATATTGAACTCTGCATAAAAGATAAAATTATGGAGGGAAAAAAAATGGTCTTGCTCTCAAGGGACCAGATTTATCAGTTTGGCTCTGCAAAATGAATAGTTTAATTTAGTCAAAGTATCTAACCTATCTGTGCAATCAGCATCTTTACTGGCCAAATAGCAGGAAAGTGACATGAAGATGGGGCGTCTTTTCCTCGAGTCACCACAGTATTCCCAGTGCCCAGCACTGGGTCATAAAAAATCGGAAGATTGTTATAAATATTTGTTTAGTGAGTGACATTAAATAAATAAAAATGCACTTATGTAACTGAATTCTGAAAATAAGCAAGATGCGTATAAATTACCTGGAAAAAATTCCTTAAGTAATCATCATTGTTTTCCGTCTAGAAGAACATCTACTCCTATCTGTCATTATTATAGGGTGCTGTAGGGAAAACATCCTTTAATCATTTCACTTTTGTAAAAATGTATGATGGAATCAAAGAATACTTCACACATTTCATATAAAATGTTCTAAACATACCATTATGCTAAATATATAAAAATTTGAAGTTACAACAGAAACATTAAATTGCTTTTTTAAAAAGCAACAACAAAACAAACATAAAACACTGAATTCTACACTTGCCTCATAGAATGGCACTTTTTATAAAATTTGTTCTTACAATAATATATCATTCCAGTAGAAGTATCTTTTGAGGAAATGTCAAACATCCCTCCGGTCTTTAAAAGGTGTATTTGGTGGCAGTGGGATGGATGACAGGCTGTTTACTCTAGTAGAATGGCCTTCTATTGATATCGCACATATTAATATTAATATCATATAGGAACTCTAGCATTTTACTCTGAGGTGCCATTCCGAAGTGAGAGTAATGGAACTGAGTGGATCGAAAGCTGACAGGGTTAAATGGGTTCATTGACTTGAAGAGATGGAGCCGGTCAAGTAACTGTGCCTACCCCGGTTTCAACTCGAGCACTAAACTCTTAATTGTATTTTACAGGATATGAATGACTATCCTCCAGTATTTAGTAAACGGATCTACAAAGGGATAGTGGCGCCAGATGCTGCCAAGGGTACACCTATCACAACTGTTTATGCTGAAGACGCAGACCCTCCTGTAAGTAGACGACCTTGACTGATGCTCTGAAGTGCAGTGAGGAAAACCTTTAACATGCATAAATGAATGGCCCGGTTCCCAAGACAGCCCAGGTGGTTTCTGAGCTTCACTCGGTTCACTCTCATACATTTTTTGCACTCGTGCCTGTTGAACTACAGGTGCAGATCATATTTCAAATGATTATTATTGCATTTAGACAATTTGGGGTATGCTTTTCGGGTTACGAGACTTCAAAATGCACTATTTACCAATTCATCTAGTACTAATGATAAATATATAGTCAGAATTGTCTACATTGGGAATCAGTATCATTTGAATTCTTTGTTTAGAAAAGTGTAAGATTACATTAGTCAAGATAGGTTTCATCCTTATGTATTTTTCATTTTATTCATATGTGGCTATTTTGTTATCAAATTCTAAATCAAAATATGGCATAATGATTATATTGAGTGCACGAATCTTGGTAAACTAAAATCTCAATATGTCTTTTAGAACATATTTAATAGATGCTTTTATTATCCACGTGTTTTCCTCTTTTGAGAGCTCCCAAATTGCCTTTCAAGATTTAGGGTTTTCAATTAAAATGTTATAGCAGAAGTAAGGCATTTTTTTCTTAAAGTATTAAAAATAGCATATAGAAGTAATAGTAGCTATATAAAAATCCTTTTTATAAATAACTTGAGTACTTTATAAATCTTAATTATGTATTCTCATAATAGTCAAATAATAAACATTTACATTTTTAACTTGGAGTGAGCTCACACTAGATGTCAGTAGCTGATATAGTCTAGAAAAATGTTTAAAGTATTAAATGAACCATTTTCGAAAAGTAATAAAATGGAAAAATACCTGAAATTTATAGTGATTAAAAAGTTCTGTTTCATATTACTAATATGAATTGTATTTATGTAAGGCTGTTTATTTAGTGGAAGCTGAATGGCAGTCATGACATTTTTTAGCTTCATTTGTGACAAGCCATATAAAGTCTTTTGTGACTAAAGGTCTTGAAAAGTAATAATGTTAACATGAAAGCAATGACCTTTCACTCAGAAGCTCCTTTTCTCCAGTGTTAAAATGTCTTTGAAACATTTATTGCGTCTTGGGAAATGTGATAGACAACATTTCATAGCCTTGAACACACCGATAGAGATGGTGAATGTGAAGTTGGTGGTTTGTCTGCTTTTGAAGTAAACTGTCAGAGATACAAAATACTTTGATGTTAGGAATACACATTCAGTTCTATTCAAGATGTGTTTTGAGCACCAATTCCATATGGTCATTGTACCAACCAGTTTTTGCTCTCCGGAAACGGATTCCAATCTTAGAGGAAAAACAGAACTGCACATCGAAACTATAACACACTATACTAAATGAGTGTAAGCAAACACAGCATCTTAAAATGCTCACATTGCTGAGAAATTTTCATTAATGCAAAATTTAAGATAGTGTAAAGTTTAATAGCATTCATGATGAAAGACTGAAAGTAAGCCTGCTGGTCACCTATGTGAGACAGACCTCAAAGCCTTAGGTTAGTGTGGATGGCAGAATCCTCACTTCACCTTTGACACCTACAACCTTGGTACATGGTTTGACCCTCAGGTCACTCTACCGATGTGAGAGAAGTTGTTTTAGTCTGTTGCCTGGTCTGTAAAGAAACTGCATTATTTAGAGAGAAGCCCCTGTTTTTACACCCTGAAGCTCTTTTATGGAAATTGACCAGGACTAAATTCCATATTTCTTTTAAAGAAGTTCTTAGGTTTCTTCACTCCCAATAGTAGTTTTTAGCATTTAACATCGAATGCTGGCTTTTTAGTAGATGAAAGGTGGATGCTAGGCATTCAGTTGGAATATTGAGCAAGCTTATTTAAGTTGGTGAGCATATATGATATCAGACTCAGTTTTAATCCTCGAAACACTAGCAATCTTTTGGCATAACTAGCATTTAGCATTCAGTTTTCCAATTATTTCTGCAAATTGGGTCCCTTAAATTAGCCTAGTTCCAATTTGGCTGCACCTACACCAATTCAAAATAAAAGTTCAATTCCATAAAAATTTTCTGAAGATAGATTTTCAAAAATATTGTGATTGATTTGTACTTTTATTATTTTATGTTGGTGCCATAAATACAGAATAAGTATTTGTTGAATGAGCTTGCCAAATGTTTTCTACTCTGTTCCTATTATAAAAACTTTATTAAATGGAACAAAATAGTTTCCGTTTCTTACCCTTCAGAGCTGTCAGTTCTAGTACTTGGGTTATAAGTATCTATGGTGATGCTAAATTTATTTAATGATGTCTCTGCTAAACTAGAAAGTAATGTCCTTGAGGGAAGAAATGAAAACTTCCAGTTTGTATCCCCATATCTAACGCTACATGGTACTTAGTAGTCTGTTAGGATTTGTTGAATAATTGAATAAATGAATATGTAAACAGTTACTTCTATGCTATTCAGAATTGATAAATTGTCAGTTCTTCAGATATTTAGTTATTTGTGACCCTGGGAAATTTTTTAATGTCTCTAAGCCTCAGATTAGCCATTCGAGGGCTGTGAAATTTAAATGGGGTGATGCATATATATAATGCTTAGCACAGCGTCTACGCCCTCCAATAGTATGTATTGGTATAATTCATCAATAACAATTTCATTTCCAGAGGTTGGCCACACCCATTTTAAACAAGAAAATAGCAACGACAAAATCTTGTGAAGTATCAGATAGAGAAACTGGGTAAGGTCTTAAAGCTGAGAGAGCATTGTTGCTGAATATAAATTAAGAATTATAAAATGCATGCCGTGCAAAACTAAAGTTCTCTACAGGGAGACAGAAAAATCTTCCAGGATTTTTTTTTTCCCCACTAAATTAAAGCTGTTAGGACTTTTATTCTCTGACTTGCTTTTGTGACAGCACTGGCATTATGTAGTTCACCAGAGATACACATAGCAAATGACTGGGCATTTTGGATATTAAAATTTGCTAAACTTTTTCTTTTGCTCACCAGAGACTTCTCATTCTAAACTGTCATAAAACACAAAACTGCAAGTATTTGTTGCATATTACCATGGGTGCCAAAATAATGTGTATACATTTTAAGTGTTGTTAATACTTGGGTCAACGTTGCTCAAGCAGTAGTTTGCTGTAATCAAAAGGACGCTGATGGTAACCACTTTGAGCACCTCTTGTAATTGCAGAAGTCAAACGTGACTTGTATTCATCTTTTGTTATCAGTATATATTAATACAATTTTTTTTTCTTTCTTAAAATGTGTATACATTTTTTGGCACCCTCTGTATTTAGTCTTTCTGAAGCTACTGGTCAAACCCCATTATTCAAGAGTTCTCTTTGTGGGCAGAGTAAATGCCTGACAGAATAGTGTCTTTTGTGATCACATCAACATGGAAAAATTGGAGTAAATAAATGAAGTTTACATTTTGTTCATTTCCAAGAAAGTATTAGGGACCCATGCAGGATTGCCTTTTCCTGGTCGTACCATTCTTTCTATTTCATGCATTTTAGGAATTTGTAAGATTCTTGTCTGAAGTGAAGCATTAAAGCAGTAATTTGAACATGTTTAATATTAACAATTTTAAAAAACATTTTATTTGCATATAATAATATAAGAACTATTAGACATCAAAGACTTCTTTTTCTAGGCTTTAATGTTGATTTATGAAATACATATGCTCCATAAAAAGGTCTTATAAGTTTCCAATAGTAACTGGCTTAAAAATCAGTGAGTATTCTAACTATACTATTTTTAGAGAATATTTTTATAAAGGGACAATAATTGCAAATGTGAGGTATTGTTTCTCCCTCTGTTGAGATTCTGATAGTTATACTAGCCTTTCAGAGTTTAGAGAAGCTACCCAAGAATTTACTTTTAAAGTGTTCTCACAGGTGGATTTAACACCCTTCTCAATCATTCAAGGGCAGTTTTGTTGATCGCTAGAGATTAAAAAAGATAGTTTTTTTATGATGCATATTTTGTGTTTTATTAAAATGTGATGTCACCAAATAAAGTCACATAATCATAATGATATCAAAATGCTTAACTTTACAAAAAGGTATTTGTTTGCAATCTATTAGCAGAGGACAAAACAGTAGAATGAAAGCAACAATCATTTTTATGTTTTGCTTCTTGTTTTGTGTGCAATAGTTAAAACTATTCAGGGCCAGAGATTTTATAAGATTGTATTTTTATCTCCAGATAATATAGCTGTCCTGTATCATATTTTATTGATATCTCCACAGATCTATTTTTCATCACTCACCACCACCGGCTTGGTCATTATGCTGTATTGATTTAGGTTATTGCTAGCAATGTTGCAGAAACTCTGGATTTAAAGATCAGTGCCTATTAACCATATTTGCTGAATCTGGAGCATGTCAAGGGAATGTACACGGCTCAATGTTTTTTGTTTCTGGGTTGATTTTTTCCTTCACATCAAAGCTGTTACAGACATAATCGAGAACTGTTTTCATAATGCATGTCAGCTTGTGAAAATGGAGCCAATGTAGCCCCAGCCTTAGTCCCTTTGGTCACAGATCCTTAATTAGGAAGTGCACCATAAACCAGTTGGGACTTGATCTATAAAAATGACAATGGGTTATAATTAGATTTGAAAGTGTAAATGAGTACAAAAGGGAAGGTTTTATGAGCAAGTTTATACATGATAAATGTCTAGAAAAGGCTTATCTAAGAGTTTTAAGGATCTGTGTCATTTTCTTTCCTTTTTGTAGCATATAGATTTCTTTCAACAATTATATTATTTACATTACTTGAAATTAATATTATATTTAACTGTTTCCGATGTAAATGTTGCTCTTCCAATTAAGAAACCGCCATGCTTACTGGAGGTAAAGTGATAGATTGCAACATAAATGATGTGCTTTATTTTGAATTTCTGGCCAAAGAAAATGGGAACGGATGCTTTGAAACAGTATCTTGGCTTCTCATGAGCTGGATTCATGCCTTCATACTCTCAAAGCCTGACCATGGTAACTGTTGGTCTTGTTGTTATCTACTTCACAGTTATTCCATTTCCTTGAATGATAGCTATACTTAGGCTGTAGTCTACAAGCAAACATGCACCTGGCACAATATAGACACTTCATAATATTTACTGAATAAATCAATCAATCAAAAAGCATTTATTGTGGACTTCATAAATAAAAATATGACAAGATAGAGACAGAGATAAAGCCATGATAGAGTGTATGAAAGGTGCCAAGAAATGTTATAGTTATTCTGATAACGAAGAAATGAATGTGTCTGTTGTAGTCAGAGCCTGCTATGGACAGGAATTCAACTTTTAAAAATGTAGAGATTTCATTTAAGTCAAGGTAGAAGAAACTGGCAGAGGAAATGTATCCAAATATTGTAGGGTCAAAAACATTTATTTGATGTTCATGAATTTGTGTAATATGATTTGAACTATGTATGATTCAGTAAACATTAACTATTAAAAAAATACATTAGGGCTGTCTTCAGAGACATTTGGGGATAAGACATGTGTAAGATAGGGTTTTATGAAACCCATTTTATTATACAGAAAATGGAAGCTTGTTAATGACTTATAAACAGGGCAATGACAAAATCAAATCTACGTAGTAGAAGAATTAATTCCCTGTGATATGCAGTCCTTCTTGGGTGAGATAATAAATGAAAACCAGGAGATGGGTTAGCAGCTATTGCTTTCCTTTAAGTATGAAAAAGACAAGATGGACAATGGAAATGGTGTAAATGGAAATGCTTAAAAGTCATTGAAATGGAAAAATTAATAGTGATTGGGCAGGAGGTTGAAGATTAGAAACAGAACACACAATCGAGAGTTTCTAGCTGGAGTGATAATGATATTTATGATATTTGTTGATAGAAATAAGGTAGGTAGAAAAGAAAGCTATTTTAAGGAGAAAATGATGAGATTAAATTAGGACCAATTAAATTATAAATGATTTCAAAACATCTAAGTGCAACTATCTACAGAATGATAAAGTTGTCCAATTCTCTCTCCTGGGCATGCAGGCTGAGAGAACTAAGTCAGGACATAGCTGATGAAAGAGTAATACTCACTAGATCTATCCAGGAACCATAATGCCAGGGCTGGCAGGGAACTTTCCTCTTGCCCAGGGTTATAGGTTCATCATAGGAGTATATAACACTTAGTGCTGAAAGGAAATTGATGGAAGATGGCAGTATGAGGCCGAAATTCTCTTGCATATAGATCAGTGTACCATGAAGAAGACCTGAAACAGATATCATGTGGCCACAGCTGCTTTGATCTGATGCCCTGATGATCCAGCTGCATGGAGAGGGCCAGGGATGGATCAGCCAGAAAATATGGGAGTAAAAACATGGGAAAAAAAATTTGGAATAAGAGCCACCTGAATAACAGGTGAAGCTATGAGAGTAAATACATTTTTCAAGGGAGAAAATATATTATAATAGATAAGAGAGAAACTTGGAAATAAATCTTTAGGTTATGGCTTTTCGAGGCTGGGCCAGGAGTGGAGAGTGGAAAGAGCCAGAGAAAGACTCAGAAGACAGAAGAAAAATCTGCTAGCAATGAGGTTCAGATGAAAAAAAAAAAAGAAAGAAAATTTCAATGCAGGAGATAAATTAAATGGTAACGGATTATTATTATTTTTTTTACAGACATAGCAAGAAGAATGCAATCAAGCTAAGTAAAAGACCATAGTTCTATTGATTAGAAACTCATGGGTACCCTTCATGTTAAGTTGGCCTGTCCTGCAGCTCGCTTGCCATTTTAGTTTCCATGTGTCTGAGTTATTTTGGGGTATGATTTTTATGTGTATGTCAATTTTTGTTTGTGATCCTATCAGTTTATTTTTATTACATTTTCTTTGGAAAATGATTTATGTGCATTCTCTGTAAATACTATTTATAACATTATAGTTATATTTCCAGGACATATTTACAACTACTTATACTTATTTCTAGCCTATATATGATTTATGCCATTCCTTTTATATTCTGACTCGTACATTTTTAAGTTCTTCATTTTGTTGCATCTCTTGGTTTACCCATATATGCCTTACAGTTTTTTTAGAATGATATATACCTTATGAGTTCTGATATGAACTCAGGAAATTTTCTTTTGCTTATACATATAACATAAACCTTGACAGACTATTAGAGTCTTGGTTTCAAATTTTTGCCCTTTAAAATTATATACTTGTATATGTGTTTCCAGTATTTGTCAGTATTTATCATTGTAGATTTATGAAGCTATATTAATTTTCTTAATTTTTAGGATTTTTTTCTTTCTGCCTTTTTTGTAAGATTCTCTATTCTTAATATTAAACGTTTTTACTAGTATATACTTAGATATTTTCTTCTCAGTATTAATTGTCTGGTATATGATGCCCTCTTTCTATCCACAACCCTATATAGTTCACCAGCCCAAGAAAGTTTTAAGTGGCTTCAAGAGTAAGGGCTCTAAAGTGAGATTGTCTGGTTTCAACTCCTAAAGTTCTTAGTGACTAGCCTTGTAACCTTGGGCAATTCACTTAGTCAGTCTGTCCCTCAGTTCTTATATTTGTAAAATGCAATTAAAAAAGATAATGTAACTGAAACTTTGTACTCCTTGAACAGCAACTTTCCATTTGCCCCTTCCCCAGAAACCACAATCCTGCGCTTTGCTTCTATGAATTTGATAATTTTAGATACCTCATATAAGGGGAATCATACAGTCTTTTTCCTTTTATGACTGGCTTGTTTCACTTAGCATAATATGAACTCAAGTTTCATCCATATTGTCTCAAACGGCAGAAGTTTATTCTCTTTGTAAGGCTGGAAAATATTCTATTGTATGTATATGTCACATTTGCTTTATCTACTTCTCCACTGACGGACATTTAAGTTATTTCCTCACCCTAGCTGTTGTGAATGTTGCTTCAATGAGCATGGAAGTGGAAATATCTCTTTGAGATCCTGATCTCAATTATTTTGTATATAGTCCTAGAAGTAGGGTTGTTGGATCATATATCAGTTCAATGTTTAATTCTTCTGAGGGACCTTCATACTGTTTTCCATAGTGGCTATACCATTTTACATTCCTACCAACAATTGGAATGAGGGTTAGAATTTCTCCACATCCAAACTACCATTTGCTACCTTTTTTCTTTTTTTTTTTTTTTTTTTTTGATATTAGCCATTTTAACAGGATGAGGCAATGTCTCATTGTGTTTTTGATTGGCAGTTTCCTGATGATTAATGATGTTGAGCATCATTTCATATACCTGTTGGCCATTTGGTATGTCTTCTTTGGAGAAATCTTTATTCAAATTTTTCATCCATTTTTTAGTCAGATTATTATTATTTTTTGGATATTATTCTAGAGATTTGCTCTTCAACATTAAGCCTGTAGTTAACAATACTGTATTGTACACTTAACAATATGTTAAGAGGATAGGTTTCATGTTAAGTGTTCATCCCACAATGGGAAAAAAAATAGTTCTTACTTTGTAGGATTTATGTGAGAATTACATGATATAATTTATGTGGAATGGTTGGTGCCTGCTATATAGTCAGTACTTAATAAATACTATTTATCGTTTGTTTGTTTTCTAAGATCTTTTTCATATGTTGAGTCTCTGATATATGTCCTCTATGTTTATTGTTTGCATACTATTACCTTCTTTTTGTCCTTTTCTTCTGTGTTCTGGGAAAACCTATAAAGGTCAGAGGTCCAGCAAATCAAGAATGCAGGTGTGTGTGTGTGTGTGTGTGTGTGTGTGTGTGTGTGTGTGGTGGCATTCAGGAAAAGTTTAGTGTCAGGATTATCAGTTATATTGGGGACTGCCTATCACATCAGAGATTCCCATATAGGTGTGATCATTATTAAGTATGAAGTATCCTATGAAATACTTTACAGTAGGATTTTATGAACACATAACAACAGGACTGAAATGTCACAACCCAATGCTCAGTAAAACTAGTAAGAAAAAGAAAATAATACCATTACATAAAGTTTAAAAAAAATAAAAGTGCACACAGTAACATCAATTATGTTTTCCTACTCAAATGATGCATAGTAAACAATACCAAAACATCACTAGTTCATTATAACAAAGATTTATATTTGTAATCAAGGGCCTCTGAAGCAGCTGGGTAGGCAGGCTTTGGCTTTAGGCTGGAGGTTAAGCTCATGTCTACTCCACATGCCTCCTCCTTCAGGGACACATGACTAATCAGGCCTGCTCTTCACACAGTGAAGAGTGGGATCAAAAGAGAACTTGCCTAAGCACAGGATCACCTGTAAAACTTCTGGTTGTGTGTCAGAGTCCCTCACATTCCGCTGACCAAAGCAAGTCACATGGCCAAGCCCAAAATCTTTGGGGAGTAGAGGAAAACAGAATGGATATTTATTAAAAATAATGCAACATACCACAGCAATCCAGTTGAAAGATACTCCTTAAATGCATTCAAATGGTTACCTTTGATGGAAAAGGAGGTAGGAGTGAGTGAGGATAAATTAAGATAAGAAATGAGGAGTAAATATGCCTAGCAGAGATCCATCGATGACAACGTTCCATAAATTATGGATTCTATTTAACTCAAATCTCTGCCCCTGTGGTCCAAACAAAATAAAAAGCTCTTAATATTTATTACATGTGTGCATATCCTATATCGGTTAAGGGTACTACATTAAGTATTAAGGATTAAAATGTTCATGTTTCCTGCCTTAGAATTTCAAACATTAAGAGGTAACAATTAATCAGAAATCAATCACATAAATTAAAAAAACAAACTGTGGCAAGGTCTAAGAAATAAATCCTTAAGGTGCTGTAAAACCAGACAAGAGGGAGCCTGATTTTGTCTGTTAAGGCAGGGAAGTTAATGGAAGAAATACTCAGAGCTGAGATCTGAAAGATAAGGAGATGTTTCCAAGGTAAAGTGGAATGGCAGAAGAATTGAGGCCCTCAAGGAGGAGGAAGAAAACTAAGTTTCGAAAACCAAAAGGAGGCAGTTTGTCTGAAGGCTGGAGGGGTAAATGAGTCAGAGCTTATGGAGTACAGTGGCCATGAAGACAGTGTCACTCTGTCTTGTTTCATCCTCAGAAAAATGGGAGGGTTTTAGGCAGAGGGGACTACTGGCGCTAGTTCAGATTCATTGCTATTTTTGGTTTTATGAGTTAGTTATGATGAGGGAAGTTGAATGTGTTCCCTCTGTTATCTTTATACATTTAAAAAAACATATCTAAATGAAGAAATTTTATAGGAATATGTTGTTGTTCAATGTCTTTAGGGGATTGAATTATGTTAGCCTTTGAAAAATGTATTTCCAAAAAGAGTTAGTGGTAAATAATCTTGAAGCAAATATTTCTTAAGATTGTTAATAGTTATGTTAATGTAATGTCTGTGGAAACTGAATTATATGCAGGCAATATATTAAATCAGTTACATATTGCATAAGGAGCTTCTCTATAAGAGAGTTGGCCCACTATGTTTTTGAAATACAATAGGCACTTCAGGTGTTAAAAAGCAGGATTGAGGAGAAAAAGAAAGAAAAGCATCTGATCTCAGCGGTTACATAGAGAGTTGGATCTGCAGTTTTTCCTAGTCTCTTTTAAGGATACCATGGCATTCAGTTAAATCCACTGAAAAGGAAAAAAAAAAAAATGACTAAGTCTTATGAGTGCAAAAAGCAACCAAACCACTTTATAGTACTCCCTGATGCTAATTTATATTTGGGAGCTTTGGTGAATTATGCTGTTACAAAATAAATCAGATTAGTTGCTTTCAAAGATGTCGGGAGAAAGAATTTTGGAAACCACATCAGGAAGAAAAATCTTTGTGTACTTGGAAACAAATTACTTAATGTTTGCAAGTAATGATAATAATAGGTTTAGTATTTCCAGACATAATGTGATTGACATTATTATGAAGAAAATTACATGGATCTGAGTAGGTAATTTCTTGGTAATTATGTATTTAAGAAAAATGACTAAGTCAAGATATCCCCTGATATTAAGAATTTATTATTTTTGGTCCATTATAATCTCATTGAAATTCCATATGTTTGCAAGGTTAGAACATCTTTCATACAGAACTCCAATTAACTGTAATGTAATTAATTACATTCGCACCATCATTAAGTCAAAACATACTGTGTTTAACACTCACTATACAAATGGAAATCAAAAGTAAAATGTACTGAATAGTAAAAAAAAAAAAATTGAAATCTCAAGGTTATATTTTTGTAATAAATTTACATTTATTCTGCTATAATAGTTATACCCACCTTGTTATTGTATAGAAATATGTTACATTTTGGCTTAAAAAAAACAAAAAAACTAACGTAAGCACCATCATGACAGAATATTCTTTGTCTGTCATGTTCCCGTCATCTAGAAAACTTTCCAGGCTCAGAATATTAGTATATCACAATATTACTATATATACTGAATAAATTACTATTCCAGCAGTATTGTCTTGTACTAATATTTACTGAGTTTTACACATATCAGTTTTAGTAGATAAGAGAATGTCACAAAGTTGAAATGATGCGTTTCATATTTTGGAAACCACACAATATTTAAATAAGTCACATACTATCCCAAATTATATCTGGAAAGAAGCTTAATAATACATGAACAAAAATACCAATTAATTCATTTAATAGATGTCATAAATCATGTCCTTCCTGGATGCTATTAGGGTTGGCAAACATCCCCAGAGTCCCTTAAAGCTGTTGACTAATGTCACTAGTGTTGGTGTTTGTATTTAACTAGGAAAACTGATATTGTACACATAATCCTTTAAGTTGCAAAAAGAAGTTACTAAATTTCTTTAAACCTCATTTCCATATAAGAATAATAAGACCACTTCATTGGATTGGTGCTTGCATTTAATGAAGAATGAAAACACTTAGCTAATGTCAGGCCAATGGATTTTAGTTAATATTTCCTCCTCCTCAATCTTGCTTTCGGGGCGGTAGCGAACATGCCTAACTTTGTCTTTGGTTTGGAACAGTGCTTGTATCCTCATCGTTTGTGCACTTTAGGACATCAGTGCATTGGACACATGAAGTAACTTTTGTCATCTATGGCATTATAAAATTTGAGAATAAAGTTTTCATGAAAATGCCATGTTAATAGGGTCTTTGCAATCCCCCCAAATTAATATGTGCATATTTTAATAAACTTCTTACCAAAAATTTTGCAGGATATTTTTTTTAAATAGGCATCTTTATGTCACTTAATAATGTTACATATCTACTTTTATCTCCCAGAGTTTAAAATACAGTGCTCAAAATCTTGACACATATATTAAATTTTAGTTTGTTCATTTAATACTCAAATGATATACCAGTTCCGACCCCAAATATAACACAATTGTTACACTATCTATAAATCAAAATATTTTAAGGCACATCACGTTTTCATATGTAAATGTCTACATGGGTGTAAAGTCCACTTGACTATAAATTTGTAGATCTATACTCTGGTTCTAGCACCTTCATTTAGTACACCCATGCTTCTCCTTTATGGCTTTATCAGAAATGTTAGTAGATAATTGTGTTTATCAGTGTACCTTTTATCTTCCCCATCTGACTAAATATGAGGCCCATAAGTACAGAAGCATTTCTTTTTCACTGTTGCTTATCAACAGAGAGAGATGAATATGAATAGTTATGAGTGGGTATCTATAAACAAATAGATATTGGTGGTTTTTAAATAAAAAATTGCCAACAATTTAACCACATTCTGAGTTAAGTAAATTTTTAGAGGTCCTCTAAACCACATAGACCTTACCTTTGTAGCTACGATTCTTGCAATCACCAAAAACATTTCTCAGAAATTTCAGTATCGTTCAACAAGTTAACCCACTGTGTAACTAAGATTTAATATATTGTGCAGTGTAGTTAGTATAAGAAAATATCATCTATATTTTATTAATATAGATCATGTGAGGATTCATTTATTAGAAAGATCCACAGGATTATGTCATTATTTTAAAGGATGGCTTAGCATCAGAATGTGTTAACAATAATAGGAAGTAACACAGAATATAAGGACAGAAGCTGAGAGTAGGGAAGATATAGGTAGTGTTTTACATTCAGCCAACCCAGGAAAAAAAGGAAGGAAGAGGAGAGGGGGAAAGGAAGGAGGAAGAGGAAAAGAATAAATTTCATGATGATGGATGGTTTCATTTCTCCAATACTGTACTCAGGAATCTTTTTGAAAGAATATTTATTCTCCACCAATCTTCCACGTTTTCAGAACTATGTTTTCATAGGTTCTATTATTATCTCTTTTGTGAAACCTCCTCCCTTAATAAAACTCACTGATGTCATTCTTACGTCCTTTCTGCTCTCAAAAAATGTACCTGTAGTTACTGCAAATAGGAACCTGAGTTGTATACATTTTCAACTATACGGGGAATAATGCACATAACAATCCCCATTATAACTATGTAAATGATGCCGCCAAGAATTGTGCATCCTAGCAGCTCAGGATACACATATGGTAATCATTGATCGTGTTATATTTTAAGCATTCACTTAACAAATTATTGACTTCTTAAATAATAGCAAGCCAAAAAACAAACAAAAAAAAACCACCGGTTCATAGTAGCTCACAGTCAACGAACAGAGATGCAAACCCATAAACAAATGAATACACCACATGAATTCCGATAAAGATACATACTATAAAAAAAAATATTGACTCACAGTGATATGTAGATGGATATGTACAGTGGAGGTGTCATTTGAGACCTGAATGTTAGAAGGAACTAGCCATGCAGGAATGTTTTAGGCAGAGTAAACGACAAATGGGAAAGTGCTGGGGTAAGAGTGAGCTTTTTGTTTTATAAGCCAATATAGTTGAATTATTTTTAATGAAAATCAGGAAAGAGGGGATGTGAGATGAACTCAATCTTTCCCACTCCACTGTGAATTTCTTCATTTTGTACTCTTCAGAATTCAGCAGTTTCCGGTCAGCAAATGTGTTAAATGAATGAACAGATGAATGAATGTATCTCACATAAAATGAGTGTTACCTAGAATTAACCCTGGTACTATAAAATATATGAGCAAGATGGGAATTAGGGAATACATAATTTATAAAATAATCAATTGCAAATATTTTGAAGTTTTTAAATTTCTTTTTTCTTTTTAAATTTCTTTTTCATATGAAATAAATGTCTTATGATTTAGTTCTATAACACTAGTTTTAATTTTTTGTTGTTGTTTTTTAGCCAGTTCAAATACATTTTGTCTAATGGCAAACGAAAAGTCTTTTGGGATTTGTTCAAAATTATCATTAATTTCAATTGTCATATCTGATGTCAAGTCATGGTTTATAGCATCCTTTTAATGATTAAGCTTCCAGTGATATCATGGATCCGTTTTGAACATTTTGTTTAGGGAAATACATTTTTCTAAAAAAGAGTGTATCACTAATTTGAAAATTCAGGAAAAATATCAAAGGATGTTTTGGTGAATGGAAGTTGACATTAAGACAGATTGCTCTACCACCACCTCATTAGTCTTTTAAAATCATGGTTATCTGAAGTAACACTTGCTCCAATAGATGAGGTCGGCTGGATTTATGGAAATAGCTGTCATGATAAATGAAGAGGCTTCAAAAAAGTCATTATGCTATGCTCTCACATATCCTCATTTTTCCATAAGATTTTAAAGAAAAAAACTTGTATATACTCTTCAAAAGACTTCAAAAGGAATAATGATAGGAAACTCCATCTCTGCCCTCACTGCCTGCTAAAAATAGTTTCTCTGCAGATGATTTAATCACTTTCCTATTTAATTAATGTTTATGCCTTGGTTAATTATTCCTGTTTTTTATTTGATCATGCCTCTTCATAGTGGCCAAGTATATGGAGCAAAAATTTTGAAATTGTTTAAGTAGTGTTCTTTTTTTATGTGATATTCGATATATAGTATGAGAATACCTACAAATTTCCCTTAAGTTATGTTGGATCAAAGTCTATTGTACATACTCTCTTTGAAATTTTACATTGCCTCAAATGGCAAAATAAATTTTCTTTCATGAGATTAAAATGTCTGTGCTAAGGAAGAGACATTATAATTTGGCTAGTTGAACTAAAGAATAAATTTATATGGATTACACTAGGTAGATATCTAAAGTCTTTGTTTTCCTTGATGGTGACCTAAACCAATCAGATAATTTGTTTTATTCTTTTGAATCCTAGCATTCTCTCAAGATTTTCCAGTGTTTGATATTTCCAAAAATCTTGAAATATGTTTATATTTTAATATCAGTTGGAGCATCTGGGCATCTTTGACACATGGTTATTTATTCACTAAGTCATGCATTCATTCAAATACTCCACGGGTGCCTATATGGGTCCGGTATCATTCAAGGTGTTTACATTGAGACTCTACTCTTGTTAGCTTTTAGTCTTATGTGGGAGAAAGAAATAAACAGATAGAATATATGTTATGATTTCATGTAGAGTTGCTGAAGAAACATAAATTAGATTGACAATTTAGAGAGTGCCTGGGGAAGAGGAGGGAGGGTATATTTTGTAGCTGAAAATCTGGGAAAGAGTGTGATAACAATAAGGTGAAGACAAGGAGGTAGGAACGAGGACAATGTAGTAAAAGAGAAATGAGCAAAATGAAGTTAGGTAGGCAGAAACCAGATGTTTTCAGGATCTGATAGCTCTCCCCTCCCCCTCCCAGTAAGGAGTTGGATTTAATTGTTGTGTGTGAGGAAAAATAATTGGGAATTTAATCAGAGTTTGTGAGATGGTTTACATTTTTAACACTTTAATAGAATAAAAGTATAATCACTTGTGTCACTTCAAGGATAGAGCGCCCTCCCCATTCTCCCTTATCTGTGGGGATACATTCCAAGACCTCCAGTGGATGCCTAAAAGCACAGAGAGTTACAAACCCTGTATATATATATATATATATATATATATATATATATATATATATATATATATATATATATCTCCTATGTGTTTTTTTCTATAGATACATACATGCCTATGATAAAGTTTAATTTATAAATCAGCCACAGTAAGAGATTAACAATAATAACTAATAATGAAATAGAACAATCACAGCAATATAATATAATAACAGTAATGTGAATGTGGGTCCTGTTTCTCAAAATATCTTATTCTATTGTACCCACACTTCTTGTAATGACATGAGATGGTAAGATGCCTACATGCTGAGATGAAGTGAGGTGAAGGTCACAGGCATTGTGACATAGCATTAGGCTGCAACTGACCTTCTGACATTATGTGAATAGCAGGATCATAAGTTTAGGATGATCCTGGATCATGGAGCCATGACAGTGTCCATCATTGGATGTCAAGAGCAGACACTGTCGATGGTTGGGGATCCTTGATTGTTAAAGATTTTTTTTTTCCAAAAATATTTTGGAAGAATATTGTAATCAGAAGTTGTTATATTTTATTTATTTATTTTTTAACGCATCGAAGTGTTGCTGCAGAGGTTATATTCCTTTAACGATCATACAGGTGACTTTAATGCTGTATTACATCTGAAGATTGTATTCCCTAATTTTTTGAAAAAATAATGGTTACTTGAACACAAGCACTGCAATACCAGACAGTTGATCTGATAACTGATATGGTTACTAAGTGACTAATGGGTAGACAGCATACACAATGGATACACTGAACAAAGGGATGATTAAGGCTCTGGGCAGGACGAAGTTGGATGGCATGAAATTTTATCACACTACACAAAATGGTGTGCAATTTAAAATGTATGAATACTTTATTTCTGGAATTTTCCATTCATATTTCCAGATCTTGGTTGACTGAAGGTAATCATAGCTGCAGAAAGTTGAATTGCAGATAAGGGGTGATACTCTAGGTGGAGGGAGGATATGAGAAGTGAGCTAGACATACATTAGGACATGCTTTTATTGAGGAATTGGCAGGACTTGATGATAATTTGGTTGTGGAGTGGGAGAGAAAGAGAAGGGATCAATGATCACCTCTAGGCTTTGAAAGAGACCAACTTGGTAAAAGGTGGGGCCGTTGACCTACAGTGATAGAGGTACAAGTTTGAGAGAGGAAATCCAGATTCTGGTTTGGGGTATTTTGAGTTGAAAACAGGTCTATGTTGAAAACAAGTCTATAACTCTGTGTAATATTTTGGAGTTTAAATGATGAGAGTTTAGCCAGAAATGTAAACTTTGGAGTTATGAATAAATAGAAGGTATCTAAAGGGATGGGACTAGAAGAGGTTTTAGAGGCTTTGAGTAGAGCTGGAAAAGATTGAAGGGCCTGTGATAGAACCTTGGAATACTCCAGGAGAAGCGGGAACAAGCAAAGCATTTGAAAACAGAGCAGCCAGATAGGAAGAAGGAAAGGCAGAAGAGGTAAATAAAGCAAATGTTCAAGGAGGTAGTGATCAACGGGAATGTGTACTGTATGGACAAAAAAAAATGGAGTTACAGATAATAATTAGGGAATTAGACAAGTCCTGAAGGCTAACATGTGGGTCCTATAGCCAAATGTGATTCAGGAACCAACATGAACAACAAATTACATTCAAGCACAGTAATGAAGAAGATCAACAATATAAAGAACAATGTTCTCAGAACCATTCTTGCATCAAAGTATCACTAAGTCCAACTGAATCAACAGCCTATGGGGGCAGTGTCCTTACTTGTTCATCAGAATGCCAAATAGAGGTGTTCTTCTCTGAAGAGTTTAATTGTGTAATATATTGTCAGGGTTTGAAGTCCAACTAGCTCTACCACATACTGTCTCTGTGCCTCAGTTTTTTTTCACTTGAATCCTGGGACTGGCTTAAACTATGTACAGGCATTCAGCACAGAAAAGATTATAGTGTCCACCCTAATGTCACCTTATATAATTCAAAACATAACCAATCTAAACTCTAATATAAGTGAGGGCATCCAACAAATTTTAACTGTCCTCATTATAGTCTCCTTTTTAAAATTATCAAGTATTAATTTCTTTCTTTAAAAATAATATTTTTGTTTGATATTTCAACTTATCTTGGATTATATCCGGAATACCTCAACATTATTTAAGCTTCAGTAAGCCTCAAGTTCATGAACTAAACAATGGGTGGCAGAATATACATGTCTCATCTTTAGTAAGGTTCTTGCATATAATGAGTATTCAACAGATGTTAGCTATCATTATTTTACTATTATCATTATCATCATCAGTAATGTTATTCTAAAGGATTGTTGTGAGGCTTAATTTATTTATTAAAAAAAATGAGCATGGTAAACAGCACAGAGCAGATGGTGAATATTTTTTATTTCCTTCACTTCCATACCCATCCCTCCACTTTACCACAATCCTCCACACTTTATTACTCTGAGTTTCACAGAGTTCAAATATGTATAATAAAATAAAATAAATTATAATTGTTTCAGAAGATTAAATATTAAGCAGATATGGTGCTTAGGGCAGAAGGTGAGATTTATAAAATCAAAGGGAATTGGAAGAGCAGATGGTCAAGGCAACCGTTAATTTATTCTTTCACATAAATAATTTAAGGTAACACATAGTAAAACTACTTCATATATTCAGATTGAGTTATCCTAAAGAAATAAAGATTTCTTTTTCTCCTTTTAAATATATATATTTAATTAAATTTATTGACGTGATGATGGTTAGTAAAATTGCACAGGTTTCAAGTATACAATTCTATAATACATCATTTATATATCACATTGTGTGCTCACCACCCAGAGTCAGTTCTCCTTCCATAACCATATATTTGACCCCCTTTACCCTCTTCTACCATCTCCCCTCACCCTTACCCTCTGGTAACCACTAAACTGTTATCTGTGTCTACGAGTTTTTGTTTTTTTTATTTGTCTTGTTCCTTTGTTACTTTCAGTTTTATATCCTAAAAATAGAGATTCTGCTACATCCCATACCCAGCGTATGAAAGGTTGAAATATGATTTTTTTACCTCTAAAAGACCATGCATTTTACAAATCAGTTAACATTATCATTATACGTTGTTTTTATTTTGTGATGATTAATTAATATTATAAATTTTCATTTTAGGGATTACCTGCAAGTCGTGTGAGGTATAGAGTAGATGATGTTCAGTCTCCTTATCCTGCCACTATTTTTGATGTAGAAGAAGATTCTGGAACAGTAATAACTAGAGTCAATCTTAATGAAGAACCTACGACAATTTTTAAGGTCAGTGCAGTATTTTCCTAACATTATTTATTTGATGTTTAACTTTTGATTGAGAGTTTGGTTTGACAGATGACCGTACCTCTTTCATTTTTTCTTCTTTTTAATCCTTTAAAATCGCAAACAATATATATTTTGCCGCATGGACACTTAGAAAATACAGTTGAGTAAAAAGCAAAATAATAACTTGATATTTCACATCTTGGAGATAACTTGAATTTACCATTTAAATCTCTTATGATGACATCCTATGCAAATACAAGCATACAAATATATATTTTAAAATAACATGATCATATTATTCATACTGCTTTTTAAACAATAAATTATATATACCAATAAATGCTATTAATGCTATTTTTTAAATTGCTGTTTGATGTTCTATTGTGTAAATGTATTATGCTGGTTTTTCTTGCTTTTTGTGTAACAACTTGTTGTCAGATAATTAGGCTGTTTCCAATTTTTTGTTTTAATAGTCTTTGCTTTCATGAAACTTCTTGCTTCTTGTGCAAATATCATTTGCCACTTGACCGATTTTTTTCCTTAAGAGAAGTACCCACAAGTAGAATTGCTAGAACAAGTTTTACGTACTTGTGATTCATTATACTTGCAAAAATATTGAAATAATACTAGTGGTCCCTGTTATCATGAATAATCTATCTGTTAAATGTTTGAGCATTTCCATTTTCTATAGTTATTTATAAAAAATTTTGTCACTGTGAATGAAGCCTTTGACCCTACATTGGTGAATTTAATTACCTTCATCAGTTACCCTTCTGAATATCAATGAGTACTATGTCTCACGTAATTTTATCACTGTTTGGAATAATTGTCCTCTTTGTAAAATTGTAACCCAAAGGTAAATTGTGGCTCTCAGGATGATCCTTGGTTATGGTTCCATGCTATAGGTTGAATTAGTTTAGATTAGTAACCTGCAGCTTCCAAAATAATATTCCAGAGAAACACATAGTTTTGAAAATATTTAACATTTCTTAAAAGAAACATTAGAATTCTTCTTGACATAAAATAAGTTATCAAGGAAATTATAAATCATAAAAGCTATTTTAGTAATAAATAATATATAGCTATCACATCTTAGGACTAAGTTTGCATTATTTAAACAATTTTTGCTATGTAGTATGAACTGTGTTTTATATGTTGCAATTGTTTTTAAGAGCATGTGTATCAAAATGTTTTAAAGTATGAAGACTTCCAATTTTATCCTCCAGAGTATCACACAGAGTATTTCTGCAGACAATTAATTCACTGGAAAAATTAATTTCCTTTTATAAGCAAGCCACTTAGTTTTTTGCTATAGACGTGACTGAATTTAACACTTTTTAGATACATGTTGCTGCATATAATGACACTTCTTTTCACTGGAGGCACCAGTGGAATTGTGGAAGAGAATAGAGTTTATCATTGGAGAGATGCAGTATAATATCCCTGTTTTACTGATAGTTTTTTATCAGAGAGTTAGTAACTCAATTTCTTTGAATTTTCTCATCTGACAAATGAAAATAATAGCATCTACCTGGCAGGATTATTGTGAAGATTAAATGAAAATATATGCACCATACTCCAATGCATATCTGCTACCCAGTATGCAGTGCGCCCCCTCCTGGAACCAGGCAGTCTGATGATTAAAAACATACATAGTAAAATGAGATTTATTGTTAATAATCTTTAACATGAATTTTTATCACTTTTTAAGTTGGTGGTTATTGCTTTTGATGATGGTGAGCCTGTGATGTCCAGCAGTGCTGTGGTGAAAATCCTTGTCTTACATCCTGGAGAAATCCCACGCTTCACACAAGAGGAATATAGGTATTGATTCCTCTCTGGATTTGTAATTCATAAAGGTTTTTGTTTAGCTTTGGTCTCTAAAAATTGGCGTTATATGAATTTATCAATGAAATGGACTTCTGATTCTAGTTTAACCTTTTCTAAATTAACATAATGTTGTATTTATGTTAAAAGTTAATATAGTGAAAATGACAATTTAGTTTAAAAAATCAGTTTAGTAATGCTTTGATGAATAATGGATCTTTTAAAAATAATTTAAGCAAGCTTTGAAAAGTTCCACATTATGTTTTTGTGCTCAAAATGCAGCTGAATAATGATCTCAATGATGAGAAGTAGACATTAGGTTTCTTCTTATTGTCAGATACTCTATATTATCAAATTTTGACATTTATCTGAAGTAATATTTTACAAATATCACAACTGGATAAAGAAGATACAGTGCATATATTCAATGGACTATTACTTGTCCATAAAAAAGAATAAAATCTTAAAATTTGTGGCAACATGGGCGGACCTAGAGCATATTATGCTAAGTGAAGTAAGTCAGACTGAGAAAAACAAATACCATGTAAACAGAAAAACAAAACAGACACCGACTAATAGATACAGAGGAGAAACTGATGGTTGCCAAACTGATGGGAGGGGATTTGGAGGGCTGGGTGGAAAAGGTGAAGAGATTAATAAATAACAAATTGATAGGTGCAAAATAGTCAAGGGGATATAAACCACAGAATTAGGAATATAGTCAATACTATTGTAATAAATATATGTAGTGACAGGTAGGCACTCGACTCATCAGGGAATCACTTCTTAAGTTATATAAATGTCTAACCACAATTCAGTACACCTGAAACTAATACATATTGAATGCCAACTGTGATTTTTAAGAATTCAATTAAAATGAAAAAATATATTTTAAAAAATCAGTGACAGGAAGAGTATGGGTGTGTTTATGTATGTATATATATATATATATATATATATATATATATATATAATGTGTTATAGCAATAGAGTTAATTTGTACACTGTCTTTGTTAGTTCAGGCTGCCATAACAAAATATCACAGACTGGGAGTTATAAACAGCAGACATTTATTTTCTCAGAGTTCTGGAGACTGGAAGTCTGAGATCAGGGTGCCAGCATGATCAGGTTCTGGTGAGGACTCTCTTCTTGGCTTACAGAAGGCTGCCTTCTGCTTGTAAGGGCACAAGTAGCCAGATAAAGGCTCCACTCTCTGGCCCCATCTAAACCTAATTACCTTCCAAAGGCCCCATCTCCAGATATCAGCCTGTTAAAGGTTAGAGCTTCAACATATGAATTTTAGGGGACACAATTCAGTCCCAAATGTGTGTGTATGGGTGTGGATGTGGTATATGTGTGTCTTTTTAGGAAGTGAAGAATTTATTGAAAAATTAATGAAATTAAAATTACTATATTTCATGATGAATTCATCATTCGATATAAGTGATAGATTTATAATGCTTTCCTGAAAGCATAGAATTTTCTCTCATGATTGTTTCATTTTTTGTCTCCAATTAAAACTTTAATGTACTTTTATTAGTAGTATGTTAGGACCCACAGGAGATAGTTTTCCGACAAACATGTGAAGGAGACTCACTATATGCTGTATTTTTATGACTTACTTATTCTGGATATAGCATTAAAAGACAGCTAGACATTGCATTCCAGAGGTTTTCAACCATGGGTGGAAACAAAAAACTATATGAAAAAATACAATACACTGTAAAAACATAATAATAGATGCTGACAGTACTGAAGAAGCATGTTGGAGATACACTTAACTATGTCTGAACATGATCGACATAGTTTTGAGCTGTATCTTGAAGGAAAGTAGAGTTTAGCCACTCCACAGAAATGAGGAAGGAGGTTCCATACCAAAGACTCAGCATATACACAAGTATAAATAAGGAAAATAGGAGAATGTAGTGAATTCCATTTTTTTTTAGTAATTTAGTCTGTCTAGAGACAAATTGGAAGTTACACGAGGATACTAACTGAGGCTCAAGAAAAATGAAGATTTCATACAATAGACCACTTTATCATATTCTGGAAATTGGATTCCATTACCCTGATAATTTCTAAGAACTACCTATGACTTTTCAGCTATACCAGGGGCTAAGAAACTGAGGGAGAAGGTACTGGTAGGTGATGCATCTGGGACCGTTCACTGCACCCAACCGAGTAGTGTTCTCCTTCCATAAAATGCTATCATAACAATATCTACTAAATAAGCACTAAATTGTGTAATATAAATACCAGAAAGTTCTCCATAACACATATGTAAAACATTGAAATGTAAATACGATTTATTTAAAATGATAAGAATTCTTGGCCAATCTGTTTTAAAGGCCATTTTCTTTATTATATCTATTATTACCAATTTTTCCTCTTTTGTTGACATGGTAACTTATGGACTCCCATTCTGTATGCTATGGAGCATACAGTTTTCTGCTGTTTAAGAACTTCTTTAAATGTATTCATTTTGGTCTTCTCAAGTATTAAGATGAAAGTAAACTCACTTGTGGTATTTCTCACTAGCTTATCTAGCAGATGCTCACAAAAAATTTACTTACTATTTGAGGTGGGTACAAAAATCCCTCACAGTTTCAGACCACTAAAATACCCATCTTTATTCTCAGAAATTCCTCACCCCATGTCTAGTCATTCCTTGGAAGTCCCAAAAGAAGGAAAAAGATGGTATATAACACTTTCCCTTTAAATAAACTCAACAAAGTGTGTCCCTTTTCTTTGGTCTTTCATTTGGAGTTCATTTCCTTATTAATAGAAATATGCCTTCAGACTTCTCCATCACATTGTTCAATCACTTTTCTAGCTAAAACATTGTGGCATTAAGGCACAGGGTATCACTTGTGTAGCTTTCCTTTTTTTTTTTTTTAATTGTCTATTTAATGTCAACTTTTAAAATATTTTTTCAATAAATAATTTACCATTTCTTTCTCTGCATAGAACTACTAACTGCAAATAAATTCTATTAATGAAGTTGTTAACGTAGGGAAGAAATAGCTAGCCTATTTTTTGGTTCTAAATTTAAGAGCAGTCTCATAAGCACATGTGGAAGAATTTTTGGCCTTCCAGCAAATAATGCCTTGTCTACCTAGTTCATTTCTTATTCTGACACATAAAGGCAATCTGATAATCTCCTTGCATCCTAGTTTCTAAAGAAAACCCTACATTGAGAATCAATAGACTTGCCATAAGGGATTCAGTAGTACTTGAGTACTGAACAGGATTGTTTTGTTTTCTATAAGGCACCCAGAAATTTGGATGATAAAAAAACTTATTAAATATCAGTGGAATGTAATACTTTTTTAATAAACAAAAATAGCTGAATTTCAATATTTATGTTGGCTTAAATTTGACTTAAAACATGGAGTAAACTATTAAAACAAAAACAAAACTAAGGCTGATGTTTATCTTCATCAATCATCTCTTTATCATTTATTAAACATTGTACTTTTGTAGGTTTCTAGAGAAGTACACGGCTGAGAGTTTCTGTGTACCTCCTACCGTACTTGCAAATATTTTCCTCTTCCTCTTGGGCATACAGCTAGACTACATTTCCTATCCTCATTTGCTAGATGGAGCCATGTGACTGAATTCTGGCCAATAAAATATAGAGCAATATGGTCTGCATCATTTCCTGGCCTGACTTAACCTTTTCCCCTGTTGGATAAGTGAAGTAGCAAAATAATACCCAGGATACCTTGGGAGCCATATGTTGACAATTGCAGAAATGCAATATAAAAAGAGCTTAGGCAACTGAATCACAGCTTGAAGATTATCTAGTAGGAATGTCCTCAGTAAACTGTTATGTGACCAAGAGATTTCGTGGCTTATCTACCATGCTAGGTAGTACTGTTTCAACTAACATAGTTGGTCAACATTTTATTAGTATGAAACAAATAATCCCACAATATATCAATCATTTTAAAAACTTTTGTTTTTATCATTATCATTTATCATTTTTGTCATTAATATTGCAATATTTCCCAGTTTGTCATTTTTCAAACAATGTTAATGATAACATATTTTTATTCTTACATGGCATTTTCTTTTTATATGTTCAACTATTAGCTTTGGCAAAATACTTACACTGTTCCAATTGCTATGATAATCATCACAGTCTCCTTCCTTAACAGAATGGTTGCTACAAACTTCATATGTCTCCTTCCCTCTCATATATATATATATATATATATATATATATATATATATATATATATATTTATTTATTTATTTTTTTTTTGTATCAGGTGGATTCACGTATCTTCCAGAGATTCCAAACCGCATTATTAATCCCTGATTATCAGGATGATCCCTTGTTTCAGAATTGAAGGATTCAATTATTCCACTTTGCCTTATGCCTAATTTTTCCACTTTGTCATAAGGATTATTGTAAGCTAAAAACAGTTAAAAATAGCAGATGCAAAAAGGGCACTCTAATCTCCCCTTTTCTTCCTGAAAAGAGGAGATAAACATACCCATGTGAAATATGTCCTTACTGGACCAGGGAGGAAAAAAACATTCTTTAATGGGAGTCAAAGCCAAGAGAATTCTATACAAACAGGCCTTGTTAAAATAATATTCACCTCCCTTTGAGCCTCCCTACATAGTTTAGTTACTTCCTGCAACTGCCTCTCTTTGTCAACTTAATATGAAACAATGTAGGTTCTATAATTTCTTTGGGTCTTCATTTCCTCATGAGGTCCCCATGTCACGTAAAATGTACATAAACATGGATGCTTTCTCCTCTTAATCTGTCTTATGTCAGTTTAATACTTAGGTCTAGCCATAAACCCGTAAAGAACCCGTAAAATTTTACCTCCTCTACAAAATTGCTCCTGGTGAAAAAGCTTTTGCTTAATGTGATCATATTTTGGGGCACACAACATTATATGCAAGATTTCTGTTTTTTGTAGGGTGTGGGAGGAGGATGTTCATGGGTTATAAATGGAAAGCAGTCATCCAATATCATTATGCGATCAAGTTTTTTGGTTTTTTTTTTTTATATCTCAGGAATGTCTTCATTTCAATATTGACTATTTTGCATTCCTTAGGAAAGTACAGTTTTCAACAAATGACTAGTTATTAAAGATAGGTTCATTTATTTTAGAATGTATTCATTTATTTAAAAATGTTTAACTGTTATTCTTAACCTGACCCCCTCCCTGGACCCAATTATTTTATCTTATTTCTGGAATGGCCAATCATTAAATCTTTAAATCTCTGAATAAAATGATTAGGTAGGGTAGATTACGCTGCTGTAATAAGAAACCCTTAAATTTCTATTGTTTAAAGAACAAAGAAACACGTATGGTTGGCTCACATGTCAGTCTAAAACGAATGTTTCACATGGCTTTTAGCTCTTCTGCATGCTGTTATCCCATGCAGTAATTCGGGGACCCAGGCCAATTTAGAGCCTTGCATCTTTAGCATTCTGTTTCAAAATGATTTCAATCATTGCCATTTCAGTCCATGGAATGGGAAAAGGGACAGGAGTCCACATCCAGAGATTTTCTTAACCAAGTGAGATGGAAGTTGCAAATTTTATATTACCTCACATTTCATCTTGAAGTCCAGGCAAATGTCCACACTTGGCTATGAAAAGACAGAGGATTGCTGTTTCTTGCTAGGCAGCTATGTCCAAGTTCTACCTCTATTACTGAGGAAAAAAGAAAAATGGGGTTGGTGGAGAATTACACTTCAACTGTGTAATTTTAGAAATGTTATAGATTTTAATTGCGATAGGCATTCTTAAATAAGATTGTTTCTATTGAGAATATACAATATTGGGTACATAGACTAATGGTGTAATAGTACAGAAACATTTCTTTTTCTTAAATATGCATTGGGGAAATCAAATGCATTTTTAAAATAATAAGGTAATTGTTACTTTTTTTTCTTTGAATTCAAAGCAAATCTCAGATGAACATTTTTGGATGTTTTAAGTTATTTCAAATGATTTCAGCTTATCAAGTATCACTATGACGTATTCGAAACTAAACATTTCTGTGAGCGTCAAGCTAAAGTTTGGCTCTTTCATTATAATTCAGTACTTTTTCCATTTTCATAAGAAGCCTAATTGTTTTCATCACAAAAGTAAAACAAATTGAAAAAGAAAACATGGCAGAGTGTAAATTAGAGTTATGAGATAGCTTTGTAAAAACCACCAAAATGATTTGAGAGGTGGCATTTACTGTTTCACAAAACGTTTTCCATTGTACCAGTTCTACCTAGACAGAGAAATAAAATCCATTATTCTTTTTATAAAATTAAAACCATTGAAATGTTGAGCTGCGGATAAATGCTCAGTTGCTAGGATAGAGTAATAGACAGGTCATTATCTTTTTCTAAAATTATAATAAACAGCAGAGTAAATGCTCTAATATTTACTAAAGGATAAACCTTTGGGCTTGCCAGCTAAGTTTTTGATGACAAATAATTAGTAGGTTAGCTGACCAATGTAAAAGTAGAAATACGACAGAAAACCAAGCCGTCACTTAGCATACATAATTGGTATGCCTGTTTTCATATTTAAAATTTTACTTTCTGCTAATGATTCTTTGAAAAGGAAATAATGAAATTTGCAAAGTGATTGAAGGATTTTACAAAGACCACCCTGAATATTAAGTGAAATAATTTAGGTTGTGAAGATTAGAGGAGAATTTTCTGATGTTATTTTTCTTGTTTATAGTTTATAATATTGAGATATTATATACGTGTAGGAAAAATTTTTGATTTCTTTCTCTTCTCATATCTGGTGAAATGAAGTTGTTTCCTGATGGAGTGTCTTCTGGTTATTTTTCAGAGGAGGAGGAATGTCATAATGGGGAAGCAATTTGCCACATACAGACATACGTTTATTTTTATAATGGCCATAATTACAGTAATTCTTAAGAAAAGTATGCACTTGATTCTCCTTGGTCCCTATGGCAGTTGTAATAGTTGAATCAGGCTTGTTTTGTTTATTTCATGTCCTCTTCAAACCAATCTTTACTTCACTTTTTTAATTAGGTTAAATGGAGGATCAAGACATCATCTGCTTCATCTATTTGTCATTAGATGAACATCTACATTTTACAGGAAACAGTTTTTCTTAAAACTTTTGAAAAGTACGTAACTCTTCAGACTGTATACTATTTGCATAATGGTAAACAGCATTTATATTATTTAGAAGCATACACATAATCCAAATTTTCAAAATTGTAACAAATTTTTATTTTAATGCATTATTAGTGTTTTATTTGGTTCTTTCAGTTTCTTTTTTTAACAAACAAGGGAATATCAGTAATTTTAGCTTCTTAGAGTTTGTATGCCCAGATCATTATTTGTTTTTTTCTCTCCTTCCTCTTCTTGAAACAAATTTCTAAAAGAGTTAATTGTGTTCTCTTTCTCCTTTGTTGTTGAAACACCCCTCCCTTCTTCCAATAATATCCATGTGGCTTCAACTTTATTTTTTTGCAATAAGTAAATTCAAGTATTAGCCCCCTTCACATAAATAAACATAAATGTCAAGTTATTGTCATTCAGGCAATTAAGAGATTTCTCTATATTCATATACAAGCTCATATCTTAATTTAAACCATTTTCCTCAATTTAGTTTCATTAGTAGAGAAAAAATAAGTTAATATTATTCACAAAAATTTTGTTCTCAAAGTTATATCATATAATGGATGAAATAGACCATAGAAAGCATTTAGTCAGCATAATAATTAAATACTTGATTTCTCTAATATTCTTGCCACAAAGTTGATTAGGTTCTTTCATAAAAACTTAACAGTTGTGAGGAATTTGCTCCTTAATCTTTGCATAGTTGTGAAAGTTGGAAAGTCAGTTCTTATGCTGAAATTATTATTATTATATCTGTTATTTTTAATTATTTTCTAGTCATTTTGCTCTGAGTCTTCACCAATTTTAGCATTACTCCCTGTTTTAAGTAGTATGATTGTATAGGGTAGGAAAAATAATTTTCACTGTACCCTTCTGAGTTCTTAGCTGAGACCCCTATAATAAAAAACAGATTAAAAAAAAAACACACAGGTTTATTAGCTTGTAATATACATATATAATCCAGGGAAAATGAGTAACTCAAAGAGTTGGCTTTAAAACTCAGGATTAAAATCCATCTTAATAGGGGAAGGGGAGAGGGATGTAAGCCTTTTAGAGAAAGGAAATTCTTTCTAGGAAAGATACATGGGCTCTTAGGGGAATAGATGGGAGATATGATAGTTCGTGGTAAAGTTTGTCTGAGCATGGTGTCCACTGCTAGTCTCCTCTTCTGTGATACGAGTCAAACTTTGCTGGTTCATGCAACTCCTAGGGAGAGGATCTATGACAATTGAGTTCCTTTTGGAGGATCTGTCTTTGGATACATAAGGGGAGTTCAGAGAAGACCTCTCCCTTAATTTGCCAGTTTTAAGTGCCCACCAATCAAAATAATCAATATATTAAAGTGGCATATTTCGGGTTGGCATGTCCTAAACTCATACAGTTGTATTTTGGGTTAGCAAAATTCAATTGAAAACTGAGTTAAACTCATTTTGGCTACCCTTCAATTGAAACTGAGCTAAACTCTTTGGTTAAGACAAATGTGATAAAGAATGCTTTTCTCTCAATTATTAGAAGGTATTTTGACAAGAATTGGGCTTATTGGGAAACAGAACTCTGCATACCTTGTAGTTTCTGCCATTAATATGGAACAAAAGAGTGGCAGTTACCATGTAGTTGCTGACCTGAGAGAAATATTAATTGCAGTTCCTCATATTACTTTAACCGATCTTACAACACATGGTACTCTCCTATATTGTTATAATATTTAAATAATGGTTTACTGTAACCCTCAAGGTGTTCTTTTTTCTGTCTTGTTTCCACATAAATTAGTATGTATTAGATCTATTCAATTTATTCATATTCATTTTAATATATCAATATGTATCAATACCTTTTGTAGTATATATTAAAGTTATATATATATATATATATACATAAAATTGTCCATCACTATATTCCCTAGAATTCTTTTTGTAAATGTTTATGAATACTTTGAATTTAATTTATATATTTCAAAATACGAATACTACTTTTTTTCTTTTTTTTTTAATTAAAGTTTAATGGGTAACAATTGTTAGTAAAGGTACATAGATTTCAGGTATACAATTCTGTAATACATCATCTGTATATCACATTGTGTGTTCACCAGCCAGAGTCAATTCTCTTTCCATCACCATGTATTTGATCCCCTTTACTATTAACACTACTTTTTAACTTTAGTCCCCTATATGTCCTGTGTTAGTTCAGGTCTATCTTCTAACAATTAGACATCAAGATGAAATTGAACAAGCATCTATTTTATTAGGTGATAGATATACTTGTGTGAGATAAATGAGGAAGAAGCAGGGAAAGGCTAAGAGAACCTTCAAAGATCATACCTGTGTCTCCCAGGAAGGGACCTGCCTTAGCATCTCTGCCTTTCAAATTCATTATCTGTAAGCAGCCCTAGGAAACATGACCTTTATATAAACACAGGAGTAGTCTTCAAAGCACAGCCACTGGGATTTGGTCAATGTGCTTCTTACGGTGGGAGATCTGGGAGGCACACTCTCATTGCCAGCACATGTCCATATCTGATGAGTAGTTTTCAGTCAGTTATCTACCTGGATCTTTTGGAAAACAGTTACACTGTCATGGGCAGAAAATATATTCGTATATCTTTCATTTAATCCAGACAGAAATATCAAAATTCTAATAGTAATTCAAATACATAATATTACTTTAGAATAAAGTGACTCTTGTAGTTTGAGCTACCTCAGAAGAATGACATTTACCCTTCATCTCAGGATGATGGACTAAGACTTAGATACACCGGGATTCACTTGTCATGAGTTTTAGAGGTAAATATCATGGAAAGGTCAACACGTCTGGAATAGATCATGGAGTCTAAATGTTAGTATTGATTTTGAATGGGAAATGCAGTATCTAACACAATTTACAAAAAATTTTATTAAAGACAATTGTTTACTACTTTGCCAAACAAATATGCTAGAGATATAGACATACCTGTTGCATTTAATTAAAATGTAAATGTATCAAAATTGGTTATTAAACTTTGAATGACTTAATACCACATTCATATTCATTTTTTAAGAATTCATATATTTTAAAATGTTTTCTCCATAAAAAATAGAAATTCAAAATGTATTCTCCTATTTGAATTATTTATTTTTTCAGTTACAGTTGACATTTAATATTATTTTATATTAGTTTCAAGTATGCTGCATATTTGTTAGACATTTATATATCTTAACGCAGTGATACCTCTGATTAGTCTAGAATCCACCTAATCCATAGGTAGTTGTTACATTATTGATACATTCTCTATGCTATACTTTACACTTCCATTACTATTTTGTATCTACCAATTTGTATTTCTTAATCCTTTCACCTTTTTCACCCAGCTCCCCAAACCCCCTACCCTCTGGCAACCATCAGTTTGTTCTGTATCTATGAGTCTGTTTGTTTTGTTTGTTCATTTATGTTTTTTTTTTTTAGATTCTACATGTAAGTGAGATCATATGGTATTTGTCTTTCTCTGACTTATTTCACTTAGCATAATACCCTCTAGGTCCATCCATGTTGTCAAAAATAGTAAAATTTCATTCTTTTTTATGGCCTAGTAATATTCTATTGTATATATGTACCACAATATCTTTATCCAATAGTCTATTGACAGACAATTGGGTTGCTTCCGTATTTGTACATATAGAAAAAAGAGGGGGCAAATGTCCCTAAGATATCTTTATTAACCTCTAGAACAAGTTGATATTTTTCTAACTTTTATAAAAATATGTGAGTCATTTTCAATTTTCAGTATTATTCAAATTTAATATATCAAATCCAAACAAGAATGTTATACATACAAGTATCTTGAAAATGTTTTTAAAAATTCAAATCCCCTGAATAAAGAAAATAACCTCATCAGTTTCTCTGTTAAAGTAAAAAAGAATGATACTTTGCTAACTACTGTGAATTAGTATTGTAACAAATAATGATACAAAGGTTTTATACAAATATGTTTTTCAAGTGGCTTTATATTAAAGAATAAAAATAGAGTTTATTTTATAAATAACTATAAAGAAGTAATAGTCCACCTCGTGATATTCAAAACAGAAAAAAAAGAATAATTTAAAAATCACAAATCTATTTTTATATACTATGAAAAATGAAAAAGTTATAATAACATTAAATAAAATTTTAAATGAGCGGTTCTAATTAATATATCATTATTCAAGATAATTAAAATTACCCTGCATTGAAAAACATTGCCATAATTCTTATATAAACCTCACAAGCTTGGATTTTGTGATTTTGAAAAAAGGTTTTTAATTATTTGAGTGAAAGCTATTGGTCTTGATTTCAAAGAATGAAAAAAGCTATCTGTAAATTATTAGTATAATATAAGATAAACCCACATGCAGAGAACATCACTTGTTTGCTAGTGTTGTTTTTTTTCTATTTTAATTTAGATCCATTGTCCAATATGAGAGATGCCTTTATTTGAAGATAATTTTTCCTGTCTTTCTAGGGCACTACTAAAATCTTGCCTTAAAGATAATAGATTTTGCCTTTTTATTGAAAGAATGACCTTTTGCAAATGATGTTCCAGGGTCTGACCCCATGGATCTATTAAATCAGAATCTTTAAGCATAATCCAAAAAAATCTGAAAAATTTAAGAAGTTTTTCAGCTAATCCTTATGGTTTTAAAGTTTGAGAATTGATGACTAAGATTAGATAAATGCTATTAATAGAACAATAAATGAAACAACAACAAAAAAAAACACATATACATCCTACGCTACAGATTTAGCTTTCATATTGTTTTCTGAATGTGAGAAACTATTTATGACTCAGGGCTTCAGTTTTCTTGTCTTCAAGATAAAGACACTTCATCGATCTAAAAGGAAGCAAAACTCTTAACAAAGTAAGCACATTTTGGAAAAGATGCGAAAAGCAGTGTCTAACAATTTGGCTCTTTATTAAATTTCTTATCTACAATCCATCCTAAGATTCTAGGAAAGCTTTTTTTTTCCTCTCCTGATCCATATCATTTTTAAACTGCTTTTCTCGGTTAAATATGTCAAATTAGATCATCCTGATGAAATTACTCCAAGGTTACAAATAATAGGAGTTCCAGTGGGTGATTTTGTTTTTTTTCTTCTTCCTGTTTTCATTACATTCCTTCATGACAGCTATAAAAATAATCTCTTAATTGGTACTGATTTGCAAATATATTGAATTTAAACATATCAAAATAAATTAAGTTTGTTTCTCAATAGAAAGAAAGCAATAGAGCCAGATTGAATCCCAGTGTAATTTTATAGCATCTATTTATAAACACTTTTATATCCTAAACTGCATGACATTTAAAATAATTAGAGCTTTATGCAACACATATAACATTTACTTTTATTGTTACTTCATGAACCCAACAATAAAAGTAGATTTTAAATTGTAGAATGATTGTTTCATCTATATTTATACTGTAAAAACTCAATCTAACATTTGAACCCTGCAAATTCTGTTATTTTAGTATAGTCACTGTTCAGATTACAAAGATTTTAAAAATATTTAATTGAGAGAGATTCATTGTAGTCTATATTTTCAAAAAAAGAATCAATTTGAAACGTTAAGCAGATATCCATGAATTAGTTTATACACCCATAGAAAATTATGTTGTACTTTGCATATAAATTTTGTAGTTGTTAACTTTTCTGGGCCGTACTTTATCTGCACAGATTTACTTCCAAGCAAGCAATTTGGATTCATTTTGATCAAATTTCTTCTTACTGAAATACTATATAATTTAAACTGTATTGCATTCTGGAAAAGGAAAAGTATACAGACAGTATAAAGATCACTGATGGCAGATTCAGGGGGAGGGAAGGATGAATAGGTGAAGAATGGGAGATTTTTTTTGGTTCTGAGACTACATTGTAAGATACTATCATGGTGGATACATGACATAATACATGTGTCCAAACCCATAACACTATACCACACAAAGAATGAAGCCTCACGTCGACTGCAGACTTTAGTTAATAATGTATTGATACTGGTCCGTCAATTGTAACAGACAAACCAAACTAATGCAAGAAATTAATAATTGGGGAAACTGGGGGTGGAGGTGTATATGGAATTCTATATTTTCTGTTCAATTTTTCTGTAAACCTAAAACTACTCTAAAAAACAAAGTTTATTAATTTTTAAAAGCATAGAGCTGTTTTACATGTAAAATTTATGGGAGGTGACAGTGCAAATAGTAAGATTACGAATTAGTAAAATTTAAATGTGATGTAAAATTTAAATGTGATATTTATCATAACCGAGGTGTTTTAAACTGAATTATTATTTAGTCTCTGTTTAAGTATTTGTTTAGGTGATTTTTGAAATTTTAGTCAAAATTGTGGAATTTGTTTAAAATGGCCAGTAAAGCCCAAAGTGTTGCCCTTGGCTAGGGAAATAGGGGCTAGTGCTGCCATCAGGAACATGTCAGGAACATGGGCATCAAACCGAACTCAGATGAACTCTTGTGAAAGAGCGTCTGGTGAAGGCCCTTCCTGAAGACATTTTTAGATTATGAAAACATCTGTCTCTCCAATGTTCAAGGTCCATATCTGTTAAAGATATAACCATGTCCTTTAGCATGTTCTTAGCAGTCCTTTCCTGGACAATGGGAATCTAGTTGATCTCTTGACTATTGGGCTTCATCAGGAAGGCTGTATAATTCCACTACTGAGCCCTATCTGTTTCAAGTGCCTCTTTTATTGTAAACATGCTTTTTTTCCTCAATTATATCAGCAGTAAATCTAGCTTTGGAAAGTAGAATTGTTGAATTTCAAATAGTCAACAACTATATGTTTTGAAGTAGGTGTTAAAAAGTTCATTGGAAGAAAGTTAATGAGGATTGTTTATTTTAAAATAGATGAATTATGACTATATGAATTAATAGCAAGAGAAACATTTGGGTTTTGTTTGTTTTTGTTTGTTTTAAAAAATCCTATAGAGAAATCCTTCATTTGGCCATAAGTCTTTGCTTCTGAAACTAATCAATAGATTTTGATTGTACTCAACAGAAAGAAAAGAGAGAATGATAAATCACATTATACCAGAGTCAGAATTATACCAGAGTCAGAATAGTAGAAATGGAAGATACTTTCAGATAATTTACTCTAAGATTCGTAAACTGTCGGCCATAGATCCAGCACGTAGATCAAACCAAGTCAGATGATATTTTAAAAAATAAATTTGCATTGCTTGTCATAATGTAAATGTTTATAGAATTCACATGAAATTTTGAATTTACTTTCCACTTTAAAATCGCAGTGGACTTGCATTATTACGTCACCCTTATTAAACAGAGCACGCAGTGTCAACTTCTTTACTTGCACCCCTTCCCCTATTAATTTGTTTTCAGCTAATTTTATTCAATTTTCTTAGCTTTCTATCCTCTCTGTCTTCTGATTTAATCGCTCTTAATTTACACCAACTGCTTCATTTTGTATTCAAATGATATGTGACTCAAAAGAAAATATGTAATGTCCCAATCATGTAAACTGGTACTTATCAGGATATAAAACAAAAATAAACTGGGTCCTGCCTGGCAATAAATAGAAAAGAATTAATTTTTTGTAATTGAATGTTCATTATCAGGGAGGTTCATTTAATTCTAGCTTAGAGAAAATTGCATTTTCATGGTATGTTTTGATTCTGGTAGAAGAAGTGTGTTGGAACAATTAAGACAAAGGTTAATGAGGAGATATTTTGTCTAGAAGTAAATCTGTTTTGAACATTTACTTATAAATAGAAGTTTAAATGCATTTAGTTGTATTGGATTTATATTCTTTCTTAAATTACGCCAGTTAATTCACACAGTATTAAGTATTTTCATCCAGATTATGCAAAAATACATGTAAAATTATTTTTAAAGTTTGTAATAAAAGATGGCATTTTTCTAATGTTAAAGCTGAAGGAACATTAGCTGTAGACTTTATATTTCTGTAATTTATAAAGATCAATAAACTAATTATGGAAAGTACAAAATTTAGCTCTTATCTCAGGTAGTAACAAAATAGACAAGTAAACGATTTAAGCAATGTCTAATTCCACGAAAATAAATTCAGTTTATGCAAATTATTTCAGAATATGACTAATATATGTTTTCTTGTATCAAACTTAAGTTATATATAATTTGTTGCTCTTAATATTCAAACCACATGTATTCGTTGCTTATCACAGTATAACAATATTAACTCAAACTTAATGAATTAAAACACATATGACGTCTGACAATTAAGTTCATGAACTAGTTGCAACAGTGCTGCTAACCTTTTTTGATATCAAAGGGATTATTCATTATGAGTTTGTACAAACTGGACAAACAGTTAACCAAGTTTACTATTTGGAAGTGCTGAAAAGGCTGTGTGAAAATGTTAGACAAAAACGACCTGAACTTTTTGCCAATTCATGGCTCTTGCATCACGACAATGCACCCGCTCACACAACACTGTCTGTGAGGGAGTTTTTACCCAGCACACAAATAACTGTATTAAAACACCTGATCTGCACCCTTATGGCTTCCTTTTTTAACCTAAGATAAAGGAAATATTGTAAAGAAAGACATTTTGATGACATTCAGGATATCAAGGGTAATACGACAACTCTGATGGCCATTCCACAAAAAAGTGTTCCAAAATTGCTTTGAAGGGTGGACTAGGTACTGGAGTCATTGCATAGCTTCCCAAGGGGAGTGCTTTAAGGTGACCTTAGTGATATTCAGCAATGAGTTATGTAGTACTTTTTCTAGGATGTGTTCGCGAACTTAATTGTCAAATCATCTTGACGTTTCTGTAAGTCAGGAATTAGTCACCTGTGTTCTCTGTTTCATAGTCTCACACAGGTTTGAATCAAGATGTTGGCCAGTGCTCAGATCTCACCTGAGGCTTGATTAGAGAAGGGTCAACTTCCAAGCTTGTGTGGTTGCTGATAGGAGTCAGGTACTTGTGGGATGTTGGACTGAGGCCCTCAGTTCCTCTCTGAGTATTGGTTAGATATCACCTTCAGTATTTTGTCACATGGACAATTCCATATGTCCACTTACTTTATTAAATTCAGTTGAGTTGATCAAGTCCACTGGCCAGGATGAAGTTACAAATTATAATCTTATGTTACATCATCACTGAGGTGACATCCCATCTACTTTGCCAATTTCTGTTGGTTAGAAACAAGTCACTCTCTGGCCCTCATGCAAGAGGACAAGGATACTCAAGGGTTAGGAATACCAGCAGGGGGAGATTATTGAGGTCCTTTTAAGAGACTATTGTGTTTCCATAGTTCCCCACTTTGAACCCATTTCGGGTTTTTATTTCACAATCACCGTGGTCAAGCACTAAGCAGTGTGACAAACAGCAAATTTTCTTAATACCTGTTTATAATCTAAAATATCATTCAATAATAGTTCTATTGATAATCAAAGCAGTCCATCAAAACCAACTTTAGCGTCACTTTTGTAAGTGCCATCCTTTTTGTGCTATACTACTATCATTTTTTGTTCAAAGTTACCAAAGGTATACTTTTTTCACTGCACTGATGCTATGACAATGACAAAACAAATTGCTTATAAAATATAATAATGCTATCTCAGACATATCTTATTTAAGAAGTGTCTACCTAGGCACATGTATCCTTTTCTAATCTAAACATATTTTTAATAAATTAATTGGGACTCTTTGATTGGAAGTGATAGAAATCTTAAATAAAGGATAAATAAAAGAGAATTTGTTTTTCTGTAAAAGAAATGATGAGTTTAACTAGCTTTAAATATAGCAGCATTTAGAATATTAGCCAAAGTTTAGAGGATCGATCTTCAACCCTAAGTTATTTCATTCGTATTCATATCATTATCAACAAGAACCTACTTATAGGGTACAGATATTAAAATTCTAGCCAAAAATAATAATAAGTAAACACATGTTTTTCCTAATAGTTAACAGTAAATTTTCTGGAAATGATTTTCATTGGCTTTGCATGAAATATTTACCACACATGAACACTGAGTGACGAGGATAAAGTGTCCTCATTGGCCAGATATAGGTAATGTGTCTATATATCCTCAGAACTGGGTCAGCCCTCTCCAAACCAATTAGATTGAGAATGGAGGTAGTATGATTATCCAAAGTAATATCTAGATACTGTTAACAAAAGAAGGCAGAAACGATGTAGGAGAGTAAAATAAAGAAAGAAATGTTATTGGCCATGCAATGAATATGTGAACCACCATTAGGTGATGGGGTTTCCATAAGATAGATCACTTCACATTTGGGTAACTTAGTCAATCAAGTATATGTACTGTAGCCTCAAAGAAATAGTAGTTTGGAAAAGATATTTATGAAGAGTTGTATATAATTGATTTTTCTGATTATATTTGTGTCTCAGAATTTTTTATTAAAAGACTTCAGTGAGGGCACGATATAATTACACTGTGTAATCTAGATTAGAAGAACTGAGAAAATGGAGATAAAAATGAAGGATAGTATTACAAGAGTAAATATTGAAAGAAAAAGACCATGCAAAACAAATGATAATAGGATTTATCATATCAGATTGAGAAAATAAGCTAAAGCTTATTAGAAATAAGATGAGTTAGGTTGTCTAGACTACAGAATGACTCAGAGATATTGTTAAAAGTTTGTATTCTATAATTTTCTAAATCTATTGGAGCTGAATATTATAAATACCTGTGAATTGTAAAAGTGAGATTATTTGCAATAATTTATGAAAATAAATTTATAATAGCCTAGTTAGTTACCAATATTATATAATGAAATTGAGATTTTGAGATTGAAATAATATATTGAAAATATATTTTTGAAATTAAGTAAATATAGTAGTGGGTACATAATACAGTTGACTACAGTTAAGCAAGATCAGTGAATTTAAAATAAATGTTAATTGTGTGATGCCATTCAAATACTTTTAGTACAGTTAGCTTTACAGTAAAGCATGACTAAGAACTAGAAAGAAACATTTGGAATCATTTGCTTAAATATGATAACATCAACAACACAATAGTACCATTTTACTTTAGCAAGTTGAGGTAGCAAATTGTATCCATCTATTGCTTTTGGTGCAGAAGGTGCTATAGAGATAAGTGAAAGTAAGTGTGTAAGTTATTTGGCAGATAACAAAGTAGTAGAGTAGTGCGTTCCATCTTTAATTAAAAACAACTCAGATGACAAGATATTCTTAAAAGAGTATTTGCATGATTTTGAACATAGTTTTTTTTTTTAGGGCCAGAGTCTTAATATAGTACTTCCTTAAAAACTTCAGAAAATAACATCATTCAAATAAACTCACACACACATAAACTAACATTCTATTACTAAATTCAAAACTCCATCATGGCAAAATGGACAATAAAAAAAAAATCAATCATTTTCTCTAAACCTGCAGACCTCCTCCAGTAAGTGAACTTGCAACCAGAGGGACTACAGTTGGTGTAATTTCCGCTGCGGCTGTCAATCAGAGTATTGTGTACTCCATTGTTTCAGGAAATGAAGAGGGTGAGTAGATGTTTATTTATTTAGTCTCTGTTTTTACCATAAACCAATCAACTTGGATTTGGAATTAATTTCAGATTGAATTATTGCTTGCTCTATATTTCTAATACAAATGTGTCCAACTTAAATGTAATCGGTAACTATGTGCTGAATCTGACTAAAAATCCAGTTATAGTAACAAAAGTGATCCCCCCTTCACAGGAAATACTAAATATCCAGTTCTGGAACCCTTTACCTCCTCCTCAGGCAGGGATATTTTAATGACGCTTCTTCAAAATCAGTGCATCCTACTGTCAGATTTTAGGCATAATTGTTGCCATACAGGAGTGTCTTCACACTGTTTTGTACCATCCATGACTTGTACTCCATGCCATACATTAGCTAATCCTGAAGAAATTTTAGAATCATAGATAATTGTGAGTTCCCAAAAAACCACATCCATGTAAAAGCTATTTATATTGTATATTTCCTCAAACAGTGAAATCAGACATGTAATTAACAATTGTAAGTAAATAAATGATTCAAGTTTGTCTACCCATCACAATTGACTGACAATGGAATGGTCTGTGAGCCTCCTGGAATAAGTCCATAGCTCAGTATTTCTCACCCATTCTTTGTTTCATCTTTTATCTGCAACTTAATTGTCCTCTATATTTCACTTTTGATAAGCTAATGGCCTGGCACGACGTGGATAGTCAAAAAAAAGTTAATATGATATATTTAATAAATACATGAATATCGAATATGTAATAAATGAATAAATGTTAATTCTGTTAAAGCAGTTTTCAAGGAAATTATAAAGGCCTTTTCCCAGTATTTCAATAACCAACCATCACGAGAATTGCCGCCCCTGAAGCAAGTACTAAGCATCATACTTTTCTCATTGCTTTCTTCTTTGTTTATACTGTGCTGCTGTGACTGCTCCCTAAGTATTAATAAACTTCCTTTTTATTTAGAGTTCCAATGTCAGACTGAAGTAGTGAATTCCTCAATCTGTTCTGATATTCTTTCTGTGATTCTATCAGCTCTCTTCCTTGAAGATAGCGGAATGGCTCTACTTACTACCTTCTTTCCCCCACAATGACTTTTTTTTTTTTACAATGAATTCATTTATTAATTTATTCAACAAATATTTGTTAATTTATTTAACAAACGTTTAGTGGAACATTTATTATGAACTAAGTACTCTTCCTTGAGGGATAGAGCAGTGAGTAAAATAGATGGATCCTTGCCCTCACAGAATTTAACCATACAATGTGAGGAGACAGACAATAAAAATTATTAAATTGATATATATGTAGTACTTAAGGAGTAATAAACGTTGTGGAGAAAACTAAAGATAGGAAAAGATGTCAAGAGTGCAAGCGATAGGATATTATAAAATATGCCAATGTGCACTGCTCTTCACTTAAATATATATGAGCAAATTTATTTAAAAAATGGACATCCGGGTAAAATATTTTAAGCTATTTAGAATCATATTTTCTAAATAACCGCTATATTAAATTCCCTGATTTTCCCTAATGCACTCTTTGTAAAACACTAAATCGAGAAGATAAATTTTTTTAATCTATTAAATCTTATTAATCTAATAATATCATAAAATACTTGGTTAAACACAATTATATGGGTTTTTTAAAAACAGAATTTCTGAAAACATTTAGTATGTTAGAGGACTGTGTTCATCTGTGGTGAAGGCAATAGTATGCAAATGTGATTGACCACAGAAACATTAATGTCCAGGAGAATCTCAAAACACCTAGAATTTTAAGGAATGAACTTAGGGTAACACTGATGTTGCTAATTTCTGGAACATAGTTTCCAAAGAATTAAAATATGGTTTCCAAAAGCTAGCTTCTTAGCACTTGTATGCTTTGCTCGTATTATAAATAGGTGTTTTTGAAATCACAATGCCTTTTAAAGAGAATTATTGTTCCTTGTAATATAAAGAAAATGACCAAAAAATTATATTTTAATTCTAGATCATTTTGGTATTAATAACATCACGGGTGTTATTTATGTGAACGCCCCTCTGGATTATGAAACAAAGACAAGCTATGTACTCCGAGTCCAAGCTGATTCCCTGGAAGTGGTCCTCGCCAACCTCCGAGTTCCTTCGAAAAGTAAGTTATATTATTTAATGGTTTTTCTTAGGTTGGTGCAAAAGTAATTGCGGTTTAAAAGGTTAAAAAGAATTGGAAAAACCACAATTACTTTTGCACTAATCTAATAAATAAATGTATGGCGTTTCTACTCATTGTCAAATGAAATACATATGTCTAAAAGTTCTCAGTGAAGAATGTAGGAAGATCAGACTCGAAGATGTTTGGCCATTTATTTTAATTTCCGGTATAGGACAATGCCAAGATGATTTCATATGCCTAAAATGTCAAGACAATAAACACTAGGTATTTGCAAACTTTGTGTGTAATATTGTAGAATATCGTCATTATTTAAGTATGTTAGATAATCAACCTTATTTCATCCCACTGTGAGGTTCTGGCTAATGCTCTGGAATGTGGGATGGTAATGGGTGCATGACCACTAGATAACCCCTGCATTGTGTGCTTTCTGGTATTCATATGCTTGTATTTTCTTAGAATAGAGGAAAACACATCTTAAAATTAGTGACTAACATTTACCATAATGTATGTGTCGCATTATATTTAATTCACACCCCTTTCTAAGAAATGATAATGATCTTCACTTTACAAAGACACAGTAAGAAAAAGTTTAGTGAGTTTTCCTAAAAATGACACTTGTCAGTATATGAAAATTTGGAGATTTAGGCTCACATCTTTTGACTCCAAAATCTTTCTTCAGCATTTCAGTATGACATAATTTAACCATACAGAGAAGCAAATAAAAGCCAATTTGTGAAGGAGGCCAGCACAAATTCTGAGAGCTATTACCAATAAAAGGATAAATGCTATTTTTTTCCATTCATTGAGGTAATACTTCTTTGCACTTAAGCAACCCATCTCTTTTTAAATAATCACACCGACTTTTTTAGAATTTAGGATATCCATGAAAACCAAATTTAATATAACCTTTGGTAGAATAGCAGCTGCTCACAAAGAGTGTGAAGTGGGAGACAGGCTCTGAAACATTTGCCTTTCATTGTGGGGCCATTCCTCAACATTTGTCACAGCACTCCATCAATTAGCATTTTTAGAAGGGGAAAGATGAAAAAAGAAGAGAACATGAGATCCAGGGCAAGGGTACACATATGTATAAATGCTAGTGGACCAGAAAAGAGAGTAAGAGTAGGAGTAAAAGTCAGAAGATGTGTTATATGAAGGTCAGACAATTAAGTTCATGAACTTTCTACCATGTAACTATCTCAGTTCAGCAATTGATGATAAAAAATAAATCACTCCTTTTGTTTTATTTCAAATCTCACTGATCTAGCATTAAAGCCTACACAGGTACAATCAAATTATTCAAAAAAATCAGATTACATAGTGTGTCTTTGGAATTAAAGGAATTAAGATGTCTTTAATGATTATGCATCACTTGCATAATTAAATTCTTTAAAAACAGCAGACCAGTTCTTTGAGTTTTTAAAATCTTTAAACTGCAGGCCATTATTATTATTATTATTATTATTATTATTATTATTATTATTATATTTTTATATAAAATATAATGGATGATTCAAATTGTAAATATAATTGACAAACCAGGAGTCAAAAGGGTAAGATAGCTATAAATTACATTATGTAAACTACCTTATTGCAAATAAAACTAATTGTGAAAGTTAATTGAAAACTGTATTTGCCATCTTTCTTTTAAACAAACGAGCAGTTAGATTTAAAAGAAAATTTTAGTGAATTTTCTAAGTTGTGTTTTCTAATTTGCTAAGTTGTGGAACTTAGCAATTATCAAGAAATAGCTCTGGTTTCTAGGAATAGAGATATAGTATTTAGTTCTTATATATAAATATAATACAACTAGCTCTCATTACTATCATCTAAATGTAAGTCTGGGGCTAATAATAGTTCACCTAATGCACACATGTATGCTGTTTGTGTCCCATTATGCATGTAGAGGTAAGGCCGAATAGCAAATCCATGAATTATCCTCTCAGAAATGCATGAAGCCTAAAAGCTAAATGTTAGTGTGTTTAATGCCTGATTCTTGAATGTGTTACTAATCTTTGCCTCTTGAATGTAAATGCAGACTTCTGTATTTCTGATACAATTTCATTTATTAATGACTGTTAATGGCCTATAACCAATCCCTAGTCCATTAGCTATGTAAATGAGATCATTATGTTAATTAATTTTAATTAATTAATTGTTTACAAGTACATCCCTTCTTCAGAATTAGCTGACCTATGGTTTTCAGCTCTACCAAATATCACATGAAAAAAGATAATAAACAGAATAAATTGAATTCATTAAAGAAGTATTTTATTGTGATTTCTTTACCAAGAAGTTATTAACAAAGTCATTTTCAAAAAAAGTTTTACAACAATGCTGTAACTGATTTAATATTTAAATTCAAATTAATAATTAAAATAGAAAACATTTATAGCTTATTTCCAAAATGATACCAGCCCTATTTAAAACTTTTTAATTTTTAAGTATTAAACATTTTAAACATAAATAGAATTACAGAGACTGTTATAATGAACCTCTATGTATCACATACCCAGTGTCAACATTATTGAGTCCTAGGAAATCACTCATCAATACTCCCAATTACTCCCTCAGTTCATTATTCCAAAGGAGGACAAAAACATGATACTTTACCTGTAAATATTTCAATATGTATTTCTTAAAAATAGGGATTCAAAACTTAATCACAAAACATTTATTATTTCCTCCAAATTTACCAAAAATCCTTCACTATCAAGAAATATCCTGTCAATATTTGTATTAAAATTTTATTCATATCAGAATCCAAATAAGGTCCATTGCAATTGGTCGATCGCTCTTTTAAGTCTCTTTTAATCTATACCCTTCACTAGTGCCACTACTTTTTATTCACCTTTATTTGTTCAAGAAACCAGATTTCTGAAGCCTGGATTTTGATGACTGTAGTATTTTCAATGGTTCATTTCATATTTTTCTCTATCTCCTCTTTTTCCTATAAATTGGTAGTTAGATCTGGAGTCCTGATTAGATCCAGGTTATGTATGTATGTATGTATGTATGTCTGTATATATTGTTTTAGAAATAAACCATAGGTGATGATGCAACAGTCCTCCCTTATCCTCGGGGATACTTTCCAAGATCCCCAGTAGTTGCATGCAACCTCAGATAGTACTTAGTCCTATATGTACTGTTTTTTTCCTATACGTGAAAAAATTATTATATAATACAGTTTAATTTATAACTTTGGCAAGTAACAGATTAACAGGAATAGCTAATAATAAAATAGAACAATTATAACAATATGCTGTAATAAAAGTTATGTGAATATGGTCACTCTGTTCAGGGGATCTCTTGCTAACGTCTTCCTATAGCCTCAGCGCTTTCTGCTGCTGTAACACATTGCCGTTAATTGGGACAAGTTTTCTGCTCATGTCTTCTGCCCACCCATTTAATGTCTTTCTCATCTTAACTAAGTCACGCACTTAGTTAAGTACTTGTCACGCACTATGGACATAACTTGCAGGTGCAACAACTGTAGCACAGATATCTTTTTCCTTTTTCACAAGTTCGTGGATAAAAGATTTGTTCTAACCATAGATTTTAGCAACCTCAGCATAAGATTTGTTTTCTTTCATTATGAAATGGAGAACTCTTACCTTTTCACTTAAGGGAAGCACTTTATGGCTTCTCTTTGGCATATGCAAACTGCCAGCATCACTACTCTTTCACTTTGGGGCTATTATTAAGTAAAATAAGGGTTATTTGAAAACAAACTCTGTGATACTTGGACACTTAATCTGATAAACCACAGGGCTACTAAGTGACTAATAGGCGGGAGCATACAATTAGTTTGCTACATATAAAAGCCTTGACACACACACACACACACACACACACACACACACACATATTTTTCTGAACATAAATAGTTTACTCCATTTTCTTCTTTAATGGAACATTACTGTCAAAAGATTTAACCACAAACCAGTTTTCTTTTCAAATGGGTGTTGCTCTTATTTAAAATTTCCAAAGAATTTACTCTTTTTCTTTGGAGTCCAATAATTTATTTAATACAGCTCCATGTTGGCTATTCTGAGCCATTTTCTGCATATATAGTATATGATATATCCATTCAAGTACTAGTTCAGGAACATTTTCTTTAAATCTAGGTTTTAGTATTTTTCCTGTTTTCTTACTTTGTTTTTAATCTTAGGAGACTCTTATTATATAAGTGATGAATCCACTTCTCTTATCTTTTATATCACTTTCTGTCTAATCTCTTTAATATCTTTATTCACGTCATTTAGATTTTTAATTTTTTTCACTTGAGTTTTATTCTAATTCTGATGTGCTTTTTTTCCCCCATAGTTTCTCTTTTTTCATAAATTAGTTAGCTTGTTCCAAAATACTATGGTAGAATTCTCATATTAAATAAATAAATAAATAAATAAATAAATAAATAAATAAATAAATAAATGACTTCATTTTTAGAGCCATTATTTTTTCTTGCTATTCTCTTTTTATTTTGTGACTTTGACCATGATCCTTTTCTATCATTCATGTGTAAATGAAATTAGTATTTTCATGGAATGATTTCATTTTATAGTTTTGCTTTAGGGTACAGCTTGTAATACATTGCATTTTCTTGTCTTTTCTAGTTCCAAACAGAAGGTCTATGGCAAATAATGCTAATGACTATTTACTCATGATTAATTGACTTACATACTCTTAAAAAATGAAGGTGGGCTGGGATACCTTTTCTAATTCACAGCTCTTGAATACCCAAATAGTGTTCAACAATTTCACAGTAGTAATATTTAAGTTGGAACTTTCCTGCCTACCTTACCAATCTTTCCTCCTCAATCTCCAACAGCAGATGGCAGCAGCCTGAGTGTCAAAAAAAAAAAAAAAAAAAAAAAAAAAAGCTGCTTCTAGTAAACTGGTGAGAGGTGATTACTAGAGAAAAAGGAAGTCTTCTACAACCTCTTTGAGGAATGCAGATTTTCCAGGAACACATCTTAGCTGCGAAGGGAGAATAAGTTTACCATGAAATTAAACTTGAAGTATTGGTTAATATATGGAACTAGAGAATCTTTTATTCTGAAAACTTAATATGATCATACTATTTTCTATTAACTAGAGCCGTTTTTTAAGAAGTCATGGGATTTCTTGTGCTTTCGTCAATAGCAGAAAAAAAGACTATCTCAAATCAGCAGAATAAAAGGTATAGTAGGAAAGAAAAACATAAGACTTACAATTATATTACATATATCCATTTTAAACATACTAATATTTCAATGTGTCTGGATAGAAGAATGTAGTCAAGACATTTATAATGAATTTAAGCTACATGAAGGCAGGATTTTTTGTCTGTGTTTATTGTTATGTCCCAATAGCCTAAAATGCATAGCACATAAATATACTCAATAAATATCTGTCCAGTGAATGAGTGAGTCTGGAAAATTAAGGCAGGTTATAAGGGATTTGAATATCAGGCTAACAGTATGCAAATATGCAGTGTATATACCACCTATACTCCCTATACACTATGCAAACATGCAGTATATACATTTAACCTATACTCCCTATACAATAGCAGACTTTTCATTGTCATAATTTAGGCAATCATTACAACAGATGGAGCCAGTAAATTGTTTTAATCATGGGAATGTTTTTAGAGGCTCTCTCTCAGTACTTGATGTTACAGGGACTTTGAAAAGCTTTGGAAGATTTCTCTCCCTCCAATACAGCTCAAAAGTCAATGTTGATTTATCAGTCCTTCTTCACCACAAATGCTCTCTGGTCCTCCAGATTCCCAGTTTTTATTTATCTTTTGCTGGTCCCATTCTTTCAGGAATCCATATATACATATATATATATAGTGGGTTTTTTTTGGCTCCCATTGATTTTGATCAAATAATTATCTTCATTCTCTAAATTAAAAACAAATATGAATGTGTTAATGTTTTTAATATGTTATTTCAAAATTATGAATTTTCTGTTGTTCGTATGAGCTCTGTCTCTACAGACCAACTCAATCTCTCCTGGATTTAGGACAGAATTGGTCTCCAAAAGTCTTCAAAGCACCTGTGTTCAGGAGAACTTCCACAGAAACTTCTCTCAATATTACTGCCAAAAAAAAATAATAATCCACATTCTTATATTTTATGTAGAACAAGAGCAATATGAATCTTTATAGCTCAGTTTGATTTATGGAATGCTACAATTGAAGTACAATTTTTCATTTATGGCAAAATGATAATTACCATTAAACGTGGAAGAAAAAACCCACTGCTTTCTATAAATATGTCATTGTGTTTTGATTCAATAACTAGCTTTTCAATCAGGAATAAATGATAGGACAATTAAGATAAACCCTAAACTGGTGATAAGACAAGTCAAATGCTATTGATTTCATTTTATAGTTTTGCTTTAGGGTACAGCTTGTAATACATTGCATTTTCTTGTCTTTTCTAGTTCCAAACAGAAGGTCTATGGCAAATAATGCTAATGACTATTTACTCATGATTAATTGACTTACAAAAGCATTCTTCATATAACTTGGGTAACAACACTGCAGTATGTGGAATGTTATTTTTTCAGTCCTAAAATCCCAGGAATGTTCCAGTCCTTATAATTGTACTATAAATATATGGCCACAGTTTTAGAAACTCTATTCAGACTTTATTACTTTAAAACTTAGAGACTGCTTTGTGAAAACTGATATCATAATGTCCTTTATGATATTTTTGTCTCAAACATTCTAAACATCTTATATAAATACACAGTTGAAAAATAAATTTTTAATAAAATGGAAATCTATCTGTCCAAGATAACAATTCAGTTGTGAAAATACCTTTGCTTGGAAATGTAATTTTTAAATGGTTACAAAATTTTATCAATCTGTTTCTGAAACCAAATATATTGAGGCAGTGTTCTCGAATTGACCCCAAAATTGATTTGCTGAATAGGTGACAATGATGTGTGATCAGCCTTTCTGAATTAGAGTATAGATTCTGATACATATTTCTTCATATGTAATCTGAAGGAAAATCATGTTACATGGGGAAAACATTTTATATTGCTTCCATGTACAGTGAAAAATAAAATATCAAAGAGTCAAGGACTGCATAAAATGGTTCTGCTTAACTTATACCTAAGAAGATACATATATTTTCTTAACTTATACCTAAGAAGATAGGTATATATATCAAGAATATATATATATGTATATATATGCATGTATATATGTGTATGTATGTATATATATATGTGTATGTATGTATATATGTGTGTATATATATACATATATATGTATATGTATGTATATATGTATATATATATATCTTCATTTTAGGAACTTCTGTTTAATTAATATAGTTAATAATTTAATTGTTATTAGATGTTTTAGTGTAAATTTAAATTGGGATTCAAAATAGAGGTCTTTCACTGATTCACAAACATTTTGCAACTTTATATTCTGTTTCTGAGACCAGCAATCATTTGATTAATAATGAAGCCTCAGGAATATGCAAGATAAACTCTATTCCTTTAGCTTCAGAAACTCCCATTTCGATAGAGATAAACTATGCCTTATTAAATATACATAAAATGATGCACAGAGGAACTGAAGCTTGTTAAATCATATACATGATAGAAATATCAACATTTCTAGAAATGGAAAACTAAAGCCACTCTTTGGATAACATAGGCATACAATTCTGTTTTCAGTTTTAGCTTTTTCACAACTATTTGAAGTTCTGGTACAGAGTATAAGTGCTTGCAGATTTTTTTTTTTTTATTTTAAGCAGAGAAATAGCAATACAAAAATTAGCTCAGCCCGTAGGATAGCTTAGAAAGAGAAAGAATGAATGTTAAAAGAATAGTCTAGGCCTGACCTAGTATTGCACTAATATCTTAGGGATAAGATAAACTAAATTTATCTTAGAGATTAACAGAAGTTATATGTTAGATAGAAGCTAGATAGATTGATCAGTAGATAGATGATAGATAGATAGATAGATAGATAGATAGATAGATAGATAGATAGATGATAGATACATAGACATCAACATGGATAAAAATATTTATTTGAAAGGATTGACTCATGTTATTACAGAGACTAAGCAGTCCCATGACCATGATCCGCTATATAGAGGCTGGAGGCCCAAGAATACCATTCTTCCATCTTTTACTACTATTTAAGCCCTCGACAAATTGGATGATGCCTAAACACATTGGTGAAGGTAACTTTCTTTACTCAGTCTACTGATTTACATCCCAAATACCCTCATAGATCCACTCAGAAATAATCTCATACCAGCTCTCTAGGCTTCCCTTAGTTCAGTGAAGTTGAGACATAAACTCAATTATCACAACCAGTGAGATCAGGAAAATATAGGACATATATAAAAGAAAAGTTGATAGGACTCAAGGACTGGTGATGAAGAGAAATAAATAAAACAAGGATAAGTTTATACTTTTGATCGTGGGTAACATAAATTAAATCAAGAAAATAGTTGAAAACAAAAAACTTAACGATTGAAAGGTGTTTAAGATTGGTAATACAGATTTTGGAAGAAATTATATAGAATGATTACTTATGCCAAGGGATTGTTATGCAAAGGGTCACTAGATATCATGTAAAATGAGATTTAATTAGGGAAATCAAGTAGAAAGCCATCAAAGAAAAAAAGCATCTTTCTAGTTTCCGTAACTCAATGTGTGCAAACCTCACCACAGCATAAAAGGAACTAAAAGCAACGGATTTAAAATAGTACTACTCTCCATATTCAAAGGGAATTTGGAAGTTAGGCAAAAAATATATATATATATATATATATATATATATATATATATATATATATATATATATATATATATATACACTGATATGCAGCAATGGGAGCTTCCTGGTCAAGGAAACATATGCTAAAGCAGGGGAGCTGATGAAGCTAAGTGGCTTGTATCAGGAAGAGGCAATTTAGATCCATTGAGCTAGCTTGGATCCAATTACCTATTTACTTCTTTATCTGTCAAAAGAGAATGAGCCTCCAGGGCCACCTGGCCCTGTCTTTCTAAGAGACCCAGCAAGAGTAAAAAGCAAAAAATTGTGTTTGGAGAAACCTTCGTTTAGTGAATGAGAGAAAGAAACAGCACTGAAGAGCCCATGGAAAGGAGGAGTGAACTGTGTGTAATGAATGGCTTGTTAGTTAACCAAAGGAGAGGAGAGGAGTTTCAAGAGAGAGAGAAGATGGTGGAAACATCAAATGTTACTGATGGTCAAAAAAATTTTCTCTATAGGAAATAAGTCCAATGACAGTTGTGTCACACAGTAACACATGAAATAAATGTCATATAAATAAAGATGACTTGTATATGAAAGACAACAGGTAAATTATAGTAGGTAAAGGAAAGGATTTCTTGGTTTTATCTACACAATAGACAATTGTGTTAAAATTATAATTTGATGTATTCTTAAAATTATAATTTGATGTATTCTTAAATATTCCTTTATTTTTTAATTGTTATATTTTTATGAGGCATGGATTTTAGTTTAACTTACATATTATATGAATACAAAGACACAAATTGAGAATTTTGTTTCAGAAATAAGAAACAAATTTAGTTTGTCATTCATTTTAATTATTATTCAAAACACAAGTCTAGTAGTCAATTCTTCTTCCAAAGCTAATTCATTTTTTATCCCCAGGAACTTTTATAAGTGCAATTAATCTATCTTGTTCCTGTTTTTCTTCCTCTTGGTATTGTGAACCTAATTAATCTCCTATGTAATATCTTGAAAATAATTGCAGACAAACAATTTAAAGAAAATCATTATTTTAAATGCTGTCACTTTCCATTTTCAACGTCTATTGCCGTTTATTTGTATACAGCATATACTTTCTATCGAGATTCCTTGACAGAGATTTCTATGTTTTATTAAAATTCACAAAGCAGTTAGATACTCTAGTCAGCCCACATCTCAGTTTAATTAATGAGAATTTCCCATTAGGTGATATTCCATAAATGCTAAGATATACATAAGATTAAATGACAAGAGGTAAAGGAAAATTTTATTAAGAAAAAAATGTTAGAACTCAGATGATTTACCACTGACACAGCTCAAATTCAAGATTACCTTAGAATAGCGGAGAAAACACAGATAACTAAAAATGTAACCTAATAAATTGTTTAAGATCCCTGACCTTGATATCTTACAGGCCAGGGTTCCAGACACATCTTTGATCTTTACTAACCTCCCTGAGCTCTAGAATCTTCAAAATTATACCAGTGTAAATATTCTTACACCTCTTAAGGCGTTTGAGAATTCTGAGCAAAATGATATCTGCAAATTATTTAAATTACTAGAACAACACCCAATTTAAAAGCTATAATTATTATTGCTATTTTTTATTATATTTACTAGCTGTGAAATGTTTGAGTGACATTTAAAAATATAGCAATCACATACTAAAAATGCTTTATCTATTCCTCTAAATTATTGTATATAGGATTCCACATGTCTCTCTCTAAGTATTTTGCCTAACCAATGGTTGTAGCTTGGAACGTGTTACTAAAGCAGTCATACTATCTTGCAGAGTCTTTAAATTTAAGTACTCTGATCTGGATTGACAATCAGACAATGTATGAACAAAAACACAGACCTTTTCTCCTCAAATAATGGTCAAAATCATGTAATCATCTATGTTGAAAAGGGGAAAATAGGCAAAACATAACACTTGATTAAGTTTTGTAACACTCAAAGGAAAATTTGCATTTTATAATGTCTTTGGTACCTTGGAAGGGAAAAATGCAAACTCTTTCTGTAGGTTGGGAGATATGGTCCCTATCCTCTGATACGCACTAAATTGATCATTTCCAACTGTACTTAGAATGGTTATTTGGTTGGCAGTATACTAAAAAAAACAACTTACTAGAGGAATTTTTGATGGTTAGCACAAAGGAAAAGCTGAATAGGATCTAAGGAAGAGCAAAACAAGCAAACAAACAAACAAACAAACAAACATACAAGATAAGCTTTAGCCATCTTAGTCAGAAACTCAAAACACTGCTTTTTTGGGCAGTGCCATCAAGACTGCTGGGATCATATACCTAAAACAACTGGCAATCAGCACAAGGGTCAAGTGTCTGAGAGGGAGAATCTGATTAGCCTGGGTTAAGACATACAGGTGGCCAAGGGTGGAGTACAGGTTCCTGTGATTGACCGTTTCACTAAGAGCACATGGAATATGGAGGCATAGTAACCCAAGGGGGAAGAAACAGTTCTGTAGTTCTGTGTCCAAAATAAGGGAGAGAGGGATGTTTGGCAGACAAATCAAAAATATTCTACTTTACCTTTTTAAAATCAATTTAGAACCCAAATGTAGTTGACCGAAATGTTCAGGTGGGCAGTGTAGAGACAGGTGTAGAGAGTGGCATATTACTTGGCAGTTATAGTGCTAGATTTCACTTTCTATAGTAATAAAAATTTTATTTCCATTTTTACTGTGACTGAAGCATGAAAATTTAAATAGCTGATTTTACTTGAACTTTGAAAGCTTACAAATTTATGTTGCTTCAACATTTTATTTTTTTCTCTCAGAAGTTTTGGGAAGATTAAAGATAATGCCTGAATTTAATGAAAATTACAACAACTGTGAACCTTATGTGACAATAATTAATTAAATATTATCTAAGGACTAAATTTAACATGTTCATTACACTAAGTAGTTGTAGTTAAATTCACCTTGTATTGCTTCTAATATTTCTGCAAAAATCTAATTATTAAATGTGTTGTGTACCAGCTGACTAATGAATAAAGAAATATGTACATATAAAGAGTAATTAAATTGTGTATACAGGATTACTTCTCTGTAGTCATTGCTTCTTGGTTAAATCTTCACAAGTAAATCATATATGCCTAGGGAAATATCTTCTTACCGACAAACAAGCAAACAAATAAGCAAATTCTTTTAATTTAGGGGGAAAAGCTAGTATGCTTAACTACCTAGCAAAGGCTGGGGGTTGTTGATGCAGAAAATGTAAAGATTCACATGGTGTCTCCCCAGGCTCTTTAGATGCAGGAGATGGCATTTTGGAAAAGGCATAGAAAGGAACCAAAATGTTTTGTTTTGTATATTATGCTTTATGACTTCTGTTTCCGCTTCTAAATAGTAATTTACTTACCTCTTCTCATATTACTGAAAATCTAGTTTGTTTTATAAGTGGCAGCTGAAAGCAGCAGTTCTTAATGAGATCCTTGGAGCCCAGCACTGCTCTAAAATGAAAAATCTTTGCTCATATTTTTACTAGTCCTTTTTATGGAGCTATGATCCATAATTTTCAAAAAATGTTCAGAGCTATATTTATACCAAAAGAGGATGGATCGATTCAGGTACCAAGTCATACCCTGTAGATTATGTCTTTTTTTTAATTTTCCTCTTTCTAAAGGATTTATTATAATGATCAAAAAAAATTGCTAATCTTCTAACATACACTATCCAGGAAAAACACACTCCTCCTGTATGTTTCTCCTTTACTTTCACACTACGACCACACTTAACAATACTTCTGACATCTGATGTATGGCTTTGCCATTCACCAAGCAATTCTCTGCAACACCAGTTGTGTGTCCTACAATTCCATTGAATTCTGATACTAACTGGAGTTAGCGCAGACCCCACAGGTTAAGGCTCAGTTCCCCAAGACTGCCTCCCACTTCAGATGCCGATTGAAAATATTAAGTCCTCAGGGTACCCACAGCAATTTGCCTGACTTGCCTATAAGTCAGAGGTTCCCATGACCCCCCCTTATTGGATTCAGCCAATTGCTAGAACAGCGCATAAAACTCAGAGAAAGATGTACTTCTGTTTAACAATTCATTATATGCAATAAAGGATATGATAAAGAATATGTATGAAGAAATACATAGGGCAAGACCAGAAAGGGTCCCAGTCCAGCAGTTTCTGTCCCTGTGGAGTTCAGATGAACCATCCTCCTGGTAGGAAGATACATTCACCAATCTGGAAGCTCTCCTAACTTCTTATTGTAGGGGACTTAATGGAGGCTTCATCACATAGACATGATCGGTTATTAACTCCATTTACAACTATTTTCCCTCTCTGGAGAATGGGGTGTAAAGATGAAATTTTCAAGCTTCTAATCATGACTTGTTCTTTCTGGTGACCAGCATTCATCCTGACGCACACTGAGTCACCTCATTAAACAAAAGATGCTCTTATCACTCAGAAAATTCCCAGGGATTTAGAAGCTCAGCATCTGATGCTTCTATCACTCAAGAAATTGCAAAGGTCTTAGGAGCTATGCATTAGGAACCAGGGTCACAGACTAAATGGTAGAACAAAATGTTATCCTAGCACTTGTATTTACAAGGGGTTTTTGGAGCTCTGTGTCAGGAAGCAGGGGCAGATACATATCATTATATATATATAACTTGTATACACACTATACACATGACTTGCATTCATTTTTGTTATCAGTATACGACTATATTGAGTATTACAATATTGATACAATTTTCTCCTTTCTTAAAATGTGTATACTTTTTTTTGGCACCCCCAGTGTGTGTGTGTGTGTATTTATTTGTTTGCATATACTGATCCAAAACTATACATATATGGCATACATAAGTATTCTACTATATGCTTTTACATAGTTTATGCACTATGCAAATATTTTGAAATAGCATGCATGTCAAAACACTTTTCAATTTTTATGGACAACTCTAATGCTTTAATTTTTATGGTAATGATAATCACATAACTGTTTATTATAACACTTAATTACCAAAATGATCCTATTGTTTTCAACAGGTTATAGGTGAGAAAGTAGGCTTTTGTCCTTGTTCAGAGTCAGTCAAAAAGTACTGAAGTATGTAGAAAAAGGATTTCTCCTTTTGAATTCATGGTGTTTCTTTGCCTCGAGCTCTCATGAAGTAGGAATGAAGGATATTTTCAGGGAGGGATATATAGAAACACTTCCACTGAGCAGTTTTAATTTTGAAGTAGACCATTAGGAAATGGTCTTTCAACCATTTTCCTGATGCAGCTGAGAAGTAGGCTTGCTTTCCCTGGCCCCATTTTAACATTCTATATTCTCATATTCAAGAGCGTTTATAAAAATGTGGAAAGCCTTAGAAATTCCCTAGTGAAATAATAGTTCTTCTTGTGGTTTTAGACATGGAGTATAGCTAAATACATAATGCTTAAATAAAAAGCAAATTTTACACAAGTTGACACAACTGTCCCCCAGAAATCACAAACTTTAGAGAGGCTTAAAGATTATGTTGGATTTTAAAATTTCCTCAAACTGAAGAAAGGCCATAAAGTGAAATGGTTAAGGATATACATGGTCAGAGTTGTGGGTCTGAATCTTCTTCTTCTTTCTAAGTGTGTAGTATTAGACATTGTTGAATCTCTCTAAGCCCCCTTTATCTTCATCAGTAAAATGTAGATAATAACAGTGTTATTATGGGGATAAGTTAATATACTGCTTTAAAAGCATTTAGCTCAGAAACTTCTCAATTATTAAGTAATTAGTATTATCACTGTAATAATCTGCTCGATCTGCCATAGCAAAATACCATAGACTTGGTAGTTTAAACTACAGGAATATATTTTCTCACAGTTCGATAGGCTAGAAATCCAAGATCAAGGTGATATAGGATTGGTTTCTAGTGAGGCCTCTCTGCCTGGATGGCCGATGGCTGCCTTCTCACCCTGTCTTCACAGGGGTGAAGGAGGAAAGACCAGAAGAGACAGCAACAGAGACAGAGGCAGAGAGACAGAGAGTGCTAAATCTCTGGTGTCACTTCTCATGAGTACACTAATCCTTCTGGACCAGGGCTTCGCCTTTATGACCTCAGTTAACCTTAATTACTTTAAGTCTCAAGAAAAAAGAACATAATACTTCTTTTTTTTTTTTTGTTTCACTCCTTTAATCTTTATTTCCTTTTTTTATTCTCTCTCTATATTCATATATTGAACAGATACTTATTTAGCAAAGCATATTTAATGTACTAGATACGACATTACTATCTTTATATATTTATCTTTTTTCTCTCCCATTCTCATTTTTATTCTTCATTTTTTCTCTTACTTTTACTTTCTGATGTCAGTTGTTGCTCTCTTTTCCTCACTCATTCTACCTCTATGTTCTTATAAATCTTCAATATTTAGGCATGCTACTACGTATACTGAAAACCGATGATAAGGAAACCAAAACATATACATCTATATATTCTTTTGTTTTTAATTTAATTTTTTCTTTACTTTTAAAATTTTATTTGTTTATTTGTTTAGTGTGTGTGTGGGGGGGGTGGGTATATGTTTAGAGGCAAGCATGACAATTCAAGACTGCCTATGTGATATGAGTCACTACCAATAATGTACTTTTTCAAGAGCTTAGTAAATTGACTATTCAAAACACAATCTTTTTTGTTGTTGTTGGCTTATTTTTTTGTTGTTTTTACCAAATTTATATATTTTACCCAATTTATTAATAATTTCTTCCATTTAAATAAAACAGCTTTCGGCTTAAAAATATACTGTTTTTAATTATATGTTAAAAATATAGCTTATTTAATTATGTATTCCAATATAATTATTTTTTTCTTAGCTACACTTCTGCATTTTAAGATAAAATGATTCTTATTAGGCTTGTAATGTCGGCAGAATTTTTACATGAAATACTCTATAGTGTGTGTCTGTTTTTCTCCAAGCACTGTTGACTTTTTTAAATGAGTTTTCTGTAAATGTGTAGTCTTGCCATGTAAACATAAGTATGGATATTCAATAAGGCACTATTACTACGTTTTCCAATAGTGTTTCATTACTATTTCTTCTATTTGCAGTAAAAATATACATATTTTCTACTACCTTATTTAATAGTCCCTATGTGTTAATAATACCCCATATAAAAACAATTTCCTTTTATCAATTAATGCAAGAAAAATGTTTTTTCTTAATTCCATGGCATTAGTATTCTTCCTCCTTCTGATAATGATGATGATGACGACGATAATGCTGCTAACACTTTTCCTACCTTGAGAGTCAGTGAGCTCTGTTTCATATTTGAAATAGTGAAGCCACCATGCATTTATTGCTTTACATGCAATTTAATGTAATTAAATGGTTGGTTAGTTATATATGAAAACTAGGTTATTGATGAGAAACTTTAGCTTAAAATGTATAAGTAACCTGTGTAAGGTCACATTTCATACATGGGGAATTACTGGTATTTGACTTGGGCTCTGGCTCAACAGTTTGTGCTTAAATTTTTTATTGCCCAGTTTACAATTATAGCAGTTTTGTTGGTCCTTATGGTCCCATATTGGCTGCTTTGTGGAGAGAGTTGGAGTTTCATAGACACAAATGAATTAAAATAGTGTCTGTTTATTCTGAATGGAAACAGATGGAGCTAAAAGTCATAATTATTCCCTTGCAACAGCCTCTATCTGCATTAGTTTGTCTCACAGAACTAGCACAAAATACTAGCAATACCATTGAAAAGGAACAATATTGCATTCTCAGCTTCTATTTTCATGGTTACTATTTATACAGAAATTTATTTCATTAAATTATCACATGTACATTACAATGAGTTGTAATTTGTCTGCTTTATTTTAAATAAAAATGTCTTCCCATAATTTTAATAGGGTCACATTTAATAATTCCTTTAATTATCAGAAGACCATTATAGCCACTCTGAAGATATGCATATTTAAATAAAAGCAATAGTTACAAAAAAAATTCTTATTGGGAGAAAATATGAACACAAAGCCAAACATTAATTAATATTTAGAATATTACTCTTCTGATTATCCCATCACTCTAATAGTAAAATTGTCAATGTCATTTTCTTCACTAAAGAACTTAGCTGAAAATCAGGTATGTAATATAGTAATCTGAGTGTCAATTTTTGAAGTCAGTAGTTATGCATAGTTAGTTCCCTAATTCAGTTTTTACCCTTTCAACAAATACGTACACAAAATATATGTTTTAGATGCACGCAATTAAATTTATGCAAAGGCTAATTAAATCAATGTCAAAACTAAATGAAAAAACTATTCAAATGAACCTCAAAAGATTCCATCTCTCTTGCTGCCTAACTACTGAAAATCAATAGTGTATATGAATATAACTAAGTAGAGTTCTTGCAGAGCAAAAACCAAGAAATAATAAGCAGGGATTTTTGTCATTCTAACATATATAATAATGTATTTCTTAAAGCATGTAAATATGTCACATTCATGCTAATTCTATCTAATGAACACATTGCAACATATTTCTTCCATACTTTTCATTTAAATCCTCTTTTTAATTGAATAACTACGAACCCAGTAGTAAGATTGTGCTTATCTCCAATGATCCTTTTGTTCCTAAACATTATCTACAGAATTAGTCATTTATCTCACATATAAACTAGGGCAGAGGAACACAGAAGAACTTAACAATAGTGCATACCAAGAATCTTCACGTTAATTCCAAACAGTCCATAGAATATGAAATGGTCTCAGATTCAGTATTTTTCTAATATTAATTTTCTTTTTGGTAAAAATTTGTTGTCTTTAAGAGAGATAGTCTTGAACTGAACAACAATGTGCTTTTGTTTGCCACTATGGTTTTCAAGGGCTTCAAATATCTAATTTAATTTATGAGTATAAAACAGATTGATTCATTTTATTTAAGTGGAGACCACTTAAATAATTGGGGGAGTGCTAATAATTCAACATTTATAAACACTTACCATGAGGAAATTACAGTACTTCTGAAAAATGAATCTGCCAGCAAAGCATACACAAAAATAGTATTAAAGGGAAAACAGCATAAAAAGATGTGTGCGTGTTTGTATGTGTATGTATTTTAATGAGGAACTGACTTCAACTCTTGACACCAGCAAAGTAACAAACATGAGTTTTGTATTTCAAGCATTTTGAAAGTTCTCTGCATTTGACTTATTGGAGAATATATAAACCTTTTGTCCTTATTATGATCCGAATTCAAAAAATTGATTTAATATGTTAGACCATGAAGGGTATATAATAAGAAAAACAGTCTTTGTGTTCAAGGTATTATAATCTAGTCTAGTGTGTTTTCTACTCAGACAAACCCTGGTATCCCTAAATATTCCTAAGTATGGCAGTAAAGAAATCTTTATGCTAATAATTAAAGATCTGGTTGGAGTTTAGAGCATCAGATGGAGGGAATGTCAGGAACAGAGGCCAGCAGTGACAGGAGTGGAGGTAAACAAGAAAGGACTCAAGTCAAAATTGTGATGACCAATAATATGATCAAGTAATTTCAGCCCATTTTAATTGAGTCCCACATTAAAGGCCTGTGCATGCAGATGGACTCAGGAGAGGGTATTATATATTTACAGTCTTTCCATTTAACTTAACTCCTCTTCTCTCTCTCTCTCTCTCTCTCTCTCTCTCTCTCTCTCTCTCTCTCTCTCTACCTGCCCCACCTCCACCCCCTGCAATGTATGCAATAGGCTTGTCATGTGGATTGAAGAAACAAATTCATCTTGAGTTTAAGAGAAAACTAACAGCACAGAATTATTAAAAGTAAGACAAAGAAACTGCATGTGGTCTTGAAAAACATAGAATCAAGTTAAAGCTAACGGAATTTTGAACATCTTACTCTTCTGAACTCCTCTCACCTTGTTTAGGTTATCTAAAATAGAACAGAAGGGCCCTTCAGTAGAAGGATTATCTTCTGACTGGTTCTTCCTTTTCTGAGCTTTACTACTTAGCAGTTCTGTTTTCTCTTTCTTTAAACTAATAAATCCCAAGAAGGTATTTTGCATGCACTCACCTGAGAGTTCACTCGTGGGACTTCTGGCTCACTGGAGCCAACATACTACTCAAAGAGAAGGTTCTCTCACAAAATTGGAGAAAAAGAATGTCAGCGAAGGAAGGAAAATGAGACACCTTGCCCCAAAGTGCCTAGAAAGATCAGAATGTCTTTTAACCAAAACATTTGCCAAATAAATTTTTCCTGCAGCTTTTAATTCTCTTCATTCCTCTGTGGTTTCCCTTTCAGTGTTTGCGTTATCTCACCCAAACAGAAGGAAGACTGCAGGAAGATATCAGGACATCAGTCTCTCATGTTGTCCCTCTCACAATATTCTCTTATATATTTTTTAAACATCACATTTTCTTTGCCCCTCTGAATCTTTCAGTTTTGTTATGTGCTTCATAACTACCTTAAATAAAGGCTATAATACTGACCACCACCCCCATAAAAAAAAAAAGGAATCTTCAAATACTCAAGGAGATTTTTTTTTAAAAAAGGAGATTCTCTTAAGATTTTAAATCAAAGTTTCTGCCTTTGAAATAATTAAAACCCAAATTTAGTGAAAGATTGTGATACAGTTCTTAGTCCTTACACACACTTAGTGAAAGTCATGCATATTGTTGTTAATGCATCAGAAAATCTAAGTGAATGCTATTCTAGTGATTATACTATAGGAGTATATAGCATGTTTTTTTGACTGGCTAAGATATATTTTACATTTTTTATTAGACACATCCCAATATATCCCCAACATTTTTCAGGTAAAATTGACAAATAAAATTGTATCTATTTAAGATATACACTATAGTGATTTGACATATATACACTGTCAAATGATTACCACAATCAAGTTAGTTATCAACCCATTAACTCACAGTTACCATTTGTGTGTGTGTCTGTGTGTGTGTGTGTGTGTGTGTGTGTGTGTGTAGCTGATTTCATGTATACAATGCAGAATTATTAACTATATTGGTAACTGTGGTATACATTAGATTCTCAGAACTTAATCATCTTATAATTAAAATTTGTACCTTTCACCAACATCTCCCCATTTTCCACATTCCCAGGCCGTGGCAATCATTTCTGTTTCTACAAGTTCTCCTTTTTAATATTCCACATATAAGTGAGATTATACAGTACTTGTTTTTCTGCATCTTGCTTACTTCTCTTAGCACAGTCCCCTCCAGTTTCATCCATTGTTCCCCTGCCTTTCCTTTTCTACCTTACGTACTGTATTTTTAAGATATTCTTTTGTTTGTGACCAAATCTAACACCTGACAACTAGAGGACATTTCTTAAAGTGGGTAAAGGTAAATTCAAGGCAAATAAAAGGGCGTTCTTTTTCACACAGTGAACTATAAACTTATAAAATTTATTACCCTAAGGGCTGAAATCATCAACAGCAAAGGGAAATATTAAAATATACTAATCAATTAATATATTTATCATTTTACTTATTCAACATGCTATAGAGCAAGCTATCAAGTATGTCATATTCTAATTGAGTCAGATAATAAAGATTCACCTAAAGTAATTTCAGACAGTGGTAAGGGCTGTGCAGAAAATAAAAATACTAATGGAATTAAAATGACTACTGTTAGGTAGGTGTCAGTGAAGGCACCCTTGAGATGGTGATGACGGTAAAGTACATAGACTCCTTACGAATAATTACAGAAAATCAAGGTGTTTATGATTGTAATCTTTAAGCTGTTGCTAGCAAATAAATCTAAAACTTCTTTTTACTCTTGTTAAGGTACACAAATTTGCCATTGTCCTAATCAGGTAGAAGCAACAGTAAGCACATGCAACTGTGTGGGTTGTGTCATCAAGTAATGGGTTCGCATCTCAGCCACTACCATGTACTAGAGGGAATATGGGCCAAGTTACTTAATCTCTCTGTATTTCATTTAACTCTACTGTTAAAAGTACAAATAACAATAATTATAATAGTTTCATCTCGTGGAATTGGAATATTTTGCACAAATTGGAACAATATCTGCCACATACTGTTCACTAATTGTTAGCTACCAATATTGAAAGTTAGGTAAACATAGAAAGAAGATATCAAGAAGTTGGCTGTTTTAAAATTCTTTAACTTTTAAAGAGAAATAAGGAACTATTTAAATAAGAAAATATATATATATATATATATATATATATATATATATATATATATATATATATATATATATATATAGATGATCTTGAATTTGGACAAAGGCATGATTAAAATGAAAACATTTTTAAATAGTTCATATAGATGTGAAAAAAGCATTACTTACGCTAATAACTGCACTGTGGTGCTGCTTTTGTTTTCTAATTTCAGTAAAATTGTGATTGCACAAAACTCAAACTTATAAAATGCAACAAGCACATATTGAATATTATAAAGTTATTTGGTATTAAAATAGACCAGGATGAGGCGTATATGGAACTCAATAGCATAATATACTGAGTATATGTAAAATATTTATAGTATTTTCTTTCCATTCCTTTTTCTGACAGATGAATAAGAAATCACACAATTCAGCGGCACAGATTCATGATTCAATTCCAATGACATTTAATTACACAAATTAAATATTTAGGCAAACATTTAAAAAGTCAAGAGGAAAAACTAACATATAATCCAGGTTGAATAGAAGTTATATACACAGGTAACCCCGGTATAACACGGCACTTCTATAACAACGTTTTGCTCTAACACGGTTCGAGAATTGGGGAAAACTCTCGTACAACATGGCATCCTAGAACATGGTTTCACTCTAACACGGTTTGATAATTAGACAAATCCCCGAACAATAGGCAGCATAATAAGAGCTTTTAAGAGGAAAAGATATCTCAATTGAAATTTTTCATTCGAGCATGGATGTCGTATCAGATTTGACTGCAGACTTTTACAATTTATTAGAATTTTAAATCCATTTTGTTTGTGGAGTATTAAGTTCAGAATATGAAGATATCTTATCAAAAAGAAAATGCCCTTGGTTAATGGTGCTTAGTAGTATTGATGAAGAAAACATTTATTAATAGATATTAATATGTTATATTTTTGGTGAAAATTGCTTTAATAAAGATATTTCTCTTAATTATAAAAATGTAATAGTATGTTGTTGTTGTTTTTAATTTTTGAAGCTAACCCCCTTTTTTGTACTAGTTCTTTCATGTACACGGATTCGCATAAAACAGCATTTTTAGGAACCTAACAAACTTGTTATAGGAGGGTTACCTATATATATACTGGGGATGCCAAAAAAACGTATACACATTTTAAGAGACATTAACACTTTGGTCAACGTTGCTCAAGCAGTAATTCGCCATAATCAGAAGTGTCTCGACGCTGATGGTAACCACTTTGAGCTCCTCTTGTAATTGCAGAAGTCAAATGTGACTTGTATTCATATTGTATTATTGGCATATATTGAATATTACAATTTTAATACACGTTTTTCCTTTCTTAAAATGTGTATACATTCTTGGCACCCTCTGTGTGTGTGTGTGTGTGTGTATGTGTGTGTGTGTGTGTGTGTGTGTGTATAATTATGTATATAAAGTTAAAGATGCCCAAAACTGGCAGATGAAAATTTAAAAGAAAGAATCTAGAAAGATATTTAAGTATGTACTATGATTATCTTTCCATAATTGTACTTGCTCTCATATTATAACTTATGGCATGGAAATACTATCAAAATTTTTATTCCATGCTTTCTTTAAAGCATTAAATTGCATATGGTTAAATTTTGTATCAGTCTCATAACAAATATCAACTTCAGCACAACTGATATGGAAGCCTATTATTTTATAATTATGTTTTTTGTGAGATGAGTATATTATAAAAGAAAATGCTGAAAAATTTTAGTTCAGTTGTTAAAATTGGATAACATTATTTATATGAAATTTACAATCATTGAATATCAATAGTGTAAATAGATATTTATTTAGATGTGTTTATACATGTTAATTACAGATTTTTTAATAACTGCTAAATCGATACACTAAATAATTACTTTACTGTCGTGTCTCTGGAGTTTATAAAATGCATAAAATATTTTAATATGGCATATAACTATTACTTTAAATTAAAATACTGACTCATTCATTAGTTTTTCCAATACTTAAGGAAATAATAGCTTTTTAAAAGATTTACTAAAGCACAAATTGTTCCTAATGACATAATACATTTATGCCTGGGCCTAACCTTCTGTCATAATTTTCTGAAGTGCCAGGAGAAAAGTAGACAAGCTTCAAAGCATAATTCTATTCCTTTTCAGTGAGTTGAAATTAACCTTTACTTTTTCAAGTGTTGCAAATAGGGATTATTAATGTGGTCATTAATTAAAAAACATTAAAAAAAATTGGAAAGGTGATATAGTTTAGGATTACTTTTCATTAAAAATATTAAACATAAAAAATATTAAAAACATGTTAAATGTAGAGCGGTTAGCACTTTTAATCCCAGAAATTAAAATGGTGTGTTACTAAGATAAAAATGGGTTTCATGTTGGATGAACTCTGATTGTTGGTGACTCACCAGAGTGCAATTTGGAGCCCTGGCACTGTAAGATAGAGAAGCATAATTTGCCATTAGCCCTCTTCTCTGTAGACCTAGCCCATTTTTCCCATTGATTCTAGCTCTTCCAGTTCAGGAGTGGTGTGAAAGTGACAATAAAGACGGGAACTAAATGAATAGCAGCAAGATAGGTATAAAACCTTGAAGCTAACTCTCTTGTCTGTCTGCTCTTTTCCAGGGCAAGCAAAAGGCAGCCTGTTTCTAATTCGTATTAACACAGTGCAGGTTACTCATTCATTTATTTAATCAGCACAGATATATTGTACACCCATGATGTACCCACTGTGCAAGTAGGTTGGTGTTAATGAATTATATAGGGTTATGATAAAGTAACACAGTTAGTGTGTCCCTGATAGTTTGTAGATCAATTGTCATATGTTTGATCCTAACTGAAATGCCTGAGAGAAGTTCACTTAAGTAATGCATCAGAATACTTATGTAATTTGAGTCTACTTTCTGCAAAATGATTAACCACTTCCCATTTTATCTGGTTTGTAAATTATTTTTATACATCGGATTATTTGTAAAGAGTCATTTTTGGACTAGTGACAGGTGCTCCACTTCTTATTAAAGGTGTGATGATTGATGGGGTGAGATGATGAAATATATTCCTTATGATATTTTGAGTATGGTTTAAATGATAAAAACCCAGCATGTATGAATTATATGGCAATCATATCTCCAACCATTGTCTTTTGCAGTGAATGATACATAGCCTTTAATAAGGATAAAACTTGTTTTCCTTTTGTGGAAATAAGTACCTCACTTAACCATTGCTTATTTTTAATCTTAAATAAATATACTAAAATACATTTTAAGCTAAGGGAATACCATTGCGAGTTTTATATTTAAGAATAAAATATACACATGTATTTTAGTTTATGGCAGTTTTTATTACTTCATAAGGTCTTTATATATCTGTGTCACTTTTATGTGTGTAAAGTGTTTGTAAATATGAACAGTTGAGTCATTTCATTAAAATCATTAGAACACAATACTGTATTACCTATTAAATCAAATAAAAATGAATTATCAGGACATTATAATTGAAAGAAATAGCAACAACTTAACACCCTGTTTCCCCGAAAATAAGACCTAGCTGGACAATCAGCTCTAACGCGTCTTTTGGAGCAAAAATTAATATAAGACCCGGTCTTATTTTGCTATAACATAAGACCAGATCTTATATAATGTAATATAATATAATATAATATAATATAATATAATATAATATAATATAATATAATATAATATAATATAAATACTGGGTCTTATATTAATTTTTGCTCCAAAATACACATTAGAGCTGATTGTCCGGCTAGGTCTTATTTTCGGGGAAACACAGCATTATAATTGTCAGTGTCCTCTGGATTTTGTGTTATTAAGTATGCATTTTGGAACAATTTTTTTTTATTTAAGCCATTTCCATGGTTTCAGAAAAAAGAAAGTACAATAAGTATTTACTCCAGTGCATTTTTAAATGAATAACCACCAATATATTTTATTTCTTATCCTCCAGGTAATACAGCAAAAGTGTATATTGAGATTCAGGATGAAAATGATCATCCCCCAGTGTTTCAGAAAAAATTCTACATTGGCGGTGTATCTGAAGATGCAAGAATGTTTACTTCTGTGCTAAGAGTTAAGGTATGAGCAAATTTATTGAGATACAGAACTAAAGTAAAAGTGAAGTGCTTAAATGTTGCAGATAAACAATAACCATGTGGTTTGTATTAGCTGAGTGATTAAACAAAATCTGAAACTTAGAGATATATGATTTTAATTGGCCAAACTAAATGCAGATTAATTATGAGTGAATACTAAGGACATTTTTTAAATTTTGTTTTTAAGACAAAAATAGGAATAAATGATTTATGATGTTTTACACTGAATAAGATATTAAAATGTGTGTTTTCTTCATAGGTTTTTATTCCCTTAAAAGGTTTTATTCAGAGTAACTCCAAAGATTTTCATGCTGGAGTTTCTAGTGGTAAATTATAAAGTTGCCATTTTCTAATAGAAGAAATAATATAATAAATTCTGAAATTATTTTTTCTGCAATAATTTTAAAAATCCTAAATGCTAACTATATGAATGTAAAACACCACTACTAATGTTAGTACTTTACTAAAAGTTCAAAAATTTGGAAATGTCAGAAAAATTTGCTAACTGACTTAGAATTAAATAAAACTAGTCTAAGACCAAAGTTGATAATTTTCCATTTTTTCCTAATTACATGTTATCAACTAAGTTTAAATATTTTTTTTAATGGTTGGCAGTACACAAAGTTGCAATAGTTTTATTACTAATAAATAAATTTATAAATATTACCTTGCATTTGGGAGAAAAGTTTAGAAGCTAGAGCTTTATGCTTTCTCATTTATAGTTATTTTTTGAAATTAATTTAATAAATCAATTTTTTTAAATTGCTACTAACATACACACATAAAACTTAAATTTCCCTGTATAAACCCAGCTATTGATGGCCTATAGTCTCACACGTGAACAACTGCCTTTTTTTCCCTTTTACCAGGAAGACCATGATTACAGTTCTTCTTACATATAGTGTTATAACCTTAAACACCCTAAGAAAGCGCAAAACCAACCAAACAAATAGAGCTTGTGTGTTGTAATTGCAAAATAGCTCTTCCACGATGCCAAATACTAACTCCTGATCTGAATCACAAGTTGTAACTAGAAGTAGTCCATAAATTTAGGTTGATCACATTTGTGTGTGCGTGTGTGTGTTTGTGTGTCTCACATTATGATGATTTGCAAGTAACAATCCTTTAGCATTGATTTTTATCTTATTTAATATTTTGGTTCCATTGATTGACTCATTTCATTCATTTAACCACTAAATATTTTTGAGTACTTCAAGTGTTCATTGTTCTAGAAATGGGACATAGAATAATTCAAAAAGCAATTAAATAAACAAAAAGTTACCATTCTATGATACAAACTAGGGGAAAAAAGCAAATACCATATCAAGGACATTAGTAGCTATTTAATACAAATCCATGTGGTTAAGAGAAACGCTTGTGGAATCCTAAGTAAGGAGCATTCTGATCATTCCAAAGTCTCTGAAGGTAGAGGGAGATTGGAGGTCACTGTGACCGAAAAAGACTGGTTTGAGAGGAGATTGGAAATGTAGTCCAGGACTACCACATGGGATTTATTTTAGAAGTTTTAGAAAGAAAGGTCTTGAATGGTTTTGTCCAGAGGAGTAACATAATCCGATGTGAAAGGATTATTCTGGATGCTAGGCAGGGTTGGGAGTGGTGAGTAACAGTGTTATCAGACAAGAGTAGAGACAGACCCTAATGCCTTGCTTTTCAGGCAAGAAATCCATAGTGGCTTGAATCACGCTAGTAGTCAGGGGAGATGGTGTTAAGGGAGACAAATACAGCCGAAAGGATTTGCTGATTAGTCATATATGGGGAAATTAGAAAAAATTTTAAAAATGACTGGGGGTTTTGTTCTCCCCCAAGTAAGGTAGCGGTAGGAATGAAGAGTTCATCTTTGGAGATTTTACGTTTGTGACACCTTTTCAGTATGCAAACATAGTTCTTAAGCAATGAAGTTGCAAATGCTGATTTAGATTCAGAAAAGAAATCATGTACCAGGATGATATCACCTAGAAAATAGGTATTGATAGAAAAGTCCAAAGACTATCCCCTGGGTACTCTACACTTAGAGATCAGGAAAGGGATCCATCAAAGGATACTGAGAATTCCCTGTCATGAGGTAGCAAGAATACATTCCTCTCTTCAAACTATCAGTGGATTATTCAGTCTAAGGAAAGGGTATTTTCCAGCAAACCAATTTCATGAAATGTGGTATTCCACGTAAGTTGGAAGAGACAGAGATAGAGATAAAGAGATAGAAAGTTTAGCAATGTATCAATGTAAGTATGTGCTGTAATAATTAATTCAGTTAGGAAAGCACACATTACCGTGTGGATTCCAAGGAAGGAGGCATTTCAATTGCCAAAATATATAAATGAAAAATACAAAGGAAAGCTCAGAATCCATGCACCATGTATGAACAAGGTTCAAAAGAGAGGGAGTGATCAACTGTCACAGGCTACTGTGATAGAATGCCCCTGTGGATTTTTACCTGACTACAAATGATGCTGAAAGTATATTGTAATGGAAAAAACAAAAACAAAAACAAAACAAAACAGTAAGCCAAATGTTAAAATATCCCATTAATGAAGGGGATAATTAAAGAGGTCTGTAGATGACAGCAGTAAGAGAATATAGTGGGTGACATAATCTTATGATTGCATTAATTTCAGAGGAATTGGGAGAGGTGGCAAAGGAGATGGAATAATATTCTAGAAGCAGCAATTCAGATACTAAAGATGCTATCTATCCACCCCTAGGCTCTGTACTATGTAAAATATAGGAGCTACTGTTTGAGACAGCTGAAGAAAGCAGTGTCTTGTGTGGGGGGCAGAGGTGTAAGGTGGAGGAATCAGAAAGTAATATCCATAGGGAAGGTTGAATATTTAAGGGATATAGCCAAATGATGGACTGTGAATTCCAGGGAGTCCTGGGGAAGTTTTGGTGGTGGAAATAAAGGTGAGGTGGGAAACTGAGTCATATTAGGATGTGTAAAGATCTACATGGGAAGAATTAACTGGATAGTGAGATATATCTTAGAGTAAATACTTGGATTTCTTGTGATGAGTAAACATGATGGGATTGATTGTTTCTCTAAGACTACTGAGAACTCTGCAGGACATCCCTCCCTTCAAACCTATCAGTGGGTTATTCTGTCTAGGGAAAAGGGTGTTTTCCAGCAAACTAATTTCATGCAAAGTAATATTCTACATAAGTTGGAAGAGACAGAGATAGAGATAAAAAGATAGAAAGTTTAGCAATGTATCCATGTAAGTATATGCTATAATAATTGATTCAATTAAGAAAGCATAAATTGCCAAAGGAAGGAGGCACTTCAACTGATGAAAGAATATAAATGGTTTCCTAAAAGGTGAAGGATTTGTATGGCACTGAAGGGTGGAGAGATTTTCTCAGTGAATCTTAGATGAGGAGGAGTCTAAGCAGAGGAAACACAATGAGAAAAAACCTGGATGAAACAAAGTGCAGAGTGCGTTTGTGGAAGTGAGAAAAGGCAGGTATCTTAGGAGGGGATGGGAGTAATAAATCTTTAAATGGTGAATGTTTTCAATTGCTGCCTTTAGCCTTGAAGCCTGGAATCTTCCCTGTTCCAAATTTAATCAGAGTGAAAGTGAGTTAAATCATTCTTCTCAATTCATACTTAGAACAGCTGAAATCTTATCGGAAACTGCACTGAATCAGGGCCAGCTAAGGTCGGGTGCTTGATGGAAAGATGATTTTAAAAACAGCGGTAGAGCCCAGGATTTTGAAAGAGGCTTTTATACCACATACTATATAATATCGGAGTAATGTAATAATTTATCTGCCACACATGCATGTTGTTTTTTTTTAGTTCATCATGAAATGCATAATGGTAAATTTTAAATTTAAAAAATGGTGTTAAGTATAGGAAGGTGAAGAGAAAACATATTATAGAGTAGATTAAGAAAGATGAGACTGACATATCAATAAATATAACTATACTTGCTAGCTTTGAATATGAATAGTGGGTTAAGGGCATTATTAAAAATAGAGGAAAGACAACATAATGAGAGCATTATTGAAATCAATTATCCAGTGTATGTGATAGTAAAAGAAGTTGTATATATATGCTCTGAAATGGCACATCTGACATGCTTAGAGACTGTCGAAAGTTAATTTTGGAAAATATACATTGTGTTCCTAGTATGTGCTAAAAATACAGAGGAAAAAAAATCAGACCACCCCTCTGCTTTTATAGAACTAACATTCCAGTAAATTAGACATAAACAAATAAATAAAAAAACAAACAAATAAATAAAGGTTTTTATTTATACGAACATGTAGAGATTTAGTCTCTGGCCCAAAAATGTGAATGTTCATGTCTTGTTAAAGTCATTCTTGGATGGTACCAAAAGAACACTAAACAAAATAATTATTTTTGAAATATCCTCTATATTTACTATGCTTTTGTTCTGATACCTCTCTTGCGACTGGATCCAACAAATTGATTTCCATTGGTCGCAATTAGTCATTTCAATTGCAAGAAGAGGGAGAAAATAAAATGGTACTTTTTCTCTTCAGTCTTTAATACAAAAATTAACATCAGTTAAAATTATAGCCCTTAGTATATATCCGAAAGAATTAAAAGCAGGGACTGGAACAAGTATTTGTATATCAATGTTCATAGCATTATTATTCACAATAGCTAAAAGGTGAAAAGAACCCATATGCCCATTCACAGATAATTGGGTGAACAACATGTGTTCAATGCATGCAATGGAATATGATTCAGTCTTTAAAAATTAAATTTGACAAATGCTAGCCCATGGATAAAACTTGAAGATAAGCTAAGTGAAATAAGCCAGACACGGACAAATACTGTACGATTCTACTCACGTGAGATTCCTAGACTAGTCAAATCCACAGAAACAGAAAATAGAATGGTGGTTTCCAGGAGCTATACAGAGGGTGGATTGAGGAGTTATTGTTTAATGGTCACGGAGTTTTAACTTGGAAAGATGAAAAGTTCTCTAGATATGAATGGTGGTGATGGTTGTGGAACAATAATAATGTGCTTAGCATAACATAATTGTACACTTAAAATGGTTAAAGTGGTAAATGTTATGTGATGTACATTTTAGCACAGTAAAAGAAAAATCTCACAGGTTGGGGGGAACATTACCGATGTTGTAGGACATGAAAACTGTTCTTTTCAAAACTATTATTCATCAGTATCCATTCCTCCTAAGTTGATTTGAATGTAATGGTTTGGCAGTGATGCTCACTGTGGGGGCCATACTGCCCCTTCTCAGCCTGCAAGGAAGTACAGGTCAAAATCCCCCAGGAAATCCCTATCTACCCTGCTGTGGGGGAAGGCCATTCATTGAATATTACTAACTGAACTGTCCTTGGCTAATGAAAAATGACTGATAAATTTGGTCACATCTGAATAATAGACTACTATGTACCAGTCTGAATTAAGGTCTCATAAAACACTACTTTTGATTCTCTTTTGCCTACTATGGAACACCCAGGTATATATAAACACTTGTCATTGTTTCAAGAGAGTGGTATCTCTTAGGAGCTCTTATTAACCATAGTTTCCTTCATGACTGCCATGCTATCTGACTTCGTATCGTTTGTACCTTGAACAAAGTAAATACATGTAGGTGGCTCTGGGTTCATTGTCTTCTTGGTTTTGACCTTATAACTGAATTATCTCTGTGCCTATTTTCTGTACTCGAATTCAAATTTCATCTAAGCAGGTGCTATGTTTCCTCACAAACTTAATAACATTGTCGATATTTTGTGCTTAGCATCTCAAATTTATGTTTCTTTCAAATATGATTTATTCATTTATTTTACACATAGCCATGACTTTTAACCTGTTTAATCAAGACTTTTCATGTAATACCTGAATTTTTTTTCTTTTTTTTTAGATGAGTAAAATATTCTTTCAATTACTCCCTTGGGCCTGATTACATTAAGAGTAACATGGCCTATCATTTCCCTAGTAATTTCCCCTCTTGTAAAAATTAAGAGCTTAGATTGATGAAATCTTTATGAATGTTATATATCTATCATATTTTTGCATTATTTAACCCCACTGGAGAAACCAAATGTCAAGATTTTTTTTTTTCTTAACAACTAATATATTTGTTATATGGTCACAGACTATGTTGTATGTTGTAGCTAATAATGTGTTCCTCTTGTTCTGCTGGAGCCTCAAGGTCAAATATTTGATTCACTTTTAGCCAAATGAATGCAATGCACTGATATCATGATAACTTTCTCTCTGGTTTCCACTTTAGTCTCTAACTTTCTCTCTAGTTTCCACTTTAGTCTCTTCCTTCTTTCCCTTTAACTATGTTTATATTATTATATATTATGTATTTTTATAAAGGACCTCATGTCTATGTTGGAATTCTGTTGGCTAGATGCAAATAGATGATTACTAAATATTCTAAGAGTCTATCTATGCATGTTTAAGCCTACATATTCCCTGTGTACAAGCTGACAGCCGTGAAGTATCATCGCCAGTTTCTGATACATAGCATTTGTCTTTATTGTTCTGAAAAAGTACAGAATTATAGTTTTGTTGTCGTTAGATTGAGCAGAAAAGACCAAGTCTATTTTTGTAAGTGCAATGAAGTATTCAGATAAAATAATTCAGTACCTTTAAGTTTTACTTTTGATCTTCCTCTTCTCTATACAAATCAGTCTTTTTATTGTCAAAGAAGGGAGATCTGAAACCATTTCATTCATGTAGTAGTAATTAAATTTACATTTATTGGTTTGTATGTAATTTAATTAAGAATGCCTGTTGCCAGAGCCTGGCAGGGCAGTTGCCACATTTCAGTCTCTTCCTGAAAGTCAAGGGGACATTAACCCCTTGGCAGGGCCCTACATCCCTGTGTGGTACTCGTGACATGAGTGGGGAACAAAGTCCTGACACAGGTTCAGATAGAGTGAGTAACACAGCTTTATTTGGGAACGAATGTCCCTCCAGAGGCCAATGCTCTGGTAAGCACAGAAAGGTTATACAGAATAGAATAGAATTTAATAACGAACCAAGTCCCAGAGTCAATTGAGATGGAGAAGGTCCCTGGTCTGGGAGAGATGACTGGGCCCACAACCAGTTTGAGGCGAGTTGGTCTTACAAGGAAGAACTTTGAAGAGTCCCGGAGTATCCCAGGTTGCCACTGGCAGAGGATTGTCGGATCACCCAGAGGAACGTCCCAGAAGATCATTCTGGAGTGTCTCGCTCAGAGCCTCGCAGAGGGTCTTAGTGGGAGCGCACAGTCAGACCACTCACAGCATTGCTCTGTAGTTCTGCCTTTATCCTCTTTTTCTTGGACTTATTTACTTCTTAGATGATAATCAAAGTTGTTTGCCAGGAGTTGTTTACCTCTTTGGTGATAACCAGAAGTTGTTCTTGTGAGCGTGTCTATTACTCAATTTTGTTATGCTCAGTTTCACACAAAACATGTTTTTCACTTCACTCTTATCAGTCTCACACATGTGCAGCCATATTCCTGGCTTGCGTCCCTACTAGTAAACAACTTGTTTTGCAAACCTCAATCCAACGTATATAATATATTGTATACGCTCTACACAATGCCTTAATTTTTACTACTTAAAATAGAAATGTGACTGTTTTTTTCCAGGCTGTGTGTGTCTGGAGAATGAGGAAAGTTTAGGTCCTCAAAAGTAGATGAAAAGTGACTCACACAACTGGAAATTTTCTCAAAAATAGAAAATTTGAGGACTTTTTATGGGTTTTAAGCCATTGGACATGATACTTAGGAAAAAATAGTTTATTCGGTGAATGGTCACATCATTTTTCCTTTCTTAAATTCCTTGGTGGCTCATATATTTCAGAATCTGATCACACTCTAGTTGGATTAGAAATTTATTTAATACCTGCATGTCTTTCAGATGATTAAATATGTAACCATCCAGGGTATCGATGTGCAATTTATTTTTTGAGTCAAACTTGCACTTTTTGTAGTAGATTTTATATGTTGTAGAGCAGTGATGATTGTGTTTATGCTCCTATATTATGTTACAAGGACTATATCTTCCATCATCTGGGACGGATCTGTCTGGAATATTGACACTTACTTTAAAAACCTCAGGATTCTTCTGAAACTGAGGACTGCTTTGCAAGAAACAATCCCAAAGATATTTCAGGCAAATAAGAATTAGAATGGTGGGGGGAGGTGGCCATTTAGTTCAGTTGGTTAGAGTGTGGTGCTGATAACACGAAGGTCACCAGTTCGATCCCTGCATGGACCACTGTGAGCTGTGTCCTCATAAAAATAATAATAATAATAATAATAATAAAATAAAATGAACTTTTTTAAAACTTTTTATTCATACTTCTCTAAATACATTTTGAACTGCCTATTAATATTGCCAATAAGAAGAATAAAGAGCTAGATTTTTAAAAAATGTACTATGAAGAAAATTTAATTCCAAATAAGTCATAAACATGGGTGACTCTACCTAGTAGATCTAATTAACTTACATTAATATAATCAGCAAGCCTGGAGCAAGATTATGTATATAATGAGAATATAATTTATATTGGTTAGTTCATGAGTCACTGTATATCTGAAAACTTCAAAGAGACCTTTTTTACAAAAGCAGGCACAAAAATGTCTTGCTTCACAAAAATACATTCTAATGAATAAGAATAATAAAACTCTAAAGTAGAGATGCCCATCAAGTAGATCCTCAAACTTGATATGGTACCTACACCAGTTTTTGTAAACGTATAGCTCTTTTGTATCTGTTTCATTTTATTTGTTCCCAGGATTTTTTTTCCTAGATGGTCATGGCCTTTTATGATCCAGTAATATATAAAAAGACAAAGTCAGTGGGACTTATAGTAATTTGAAACACTTTATTACCACCTGAAGCCAGTAGACCCCCAAATATGCTACAATATAAAAAGCAAAGATCTCCAGAGGATATAAAGAACTCTGATGAGAAAAAATAAAATAAATAAATAAATAAAAAGCCCAAGATAAAAAGACAGGGATAAGACTGGAATAGACACTGAATAAGGCTATAAAAATTGACCAAAAATATAAGAAGCATTCAAATTTATTAACGGCTAGGGAATTGCAAAATTAACCACAAGAAACCACTACAGGTTCATCAGAAGGGTTAAAATAAAAAAGACAGATAAAACCAAATTCGAATCAATGGGAGTCCTGAGATATTGCTGATGGGATATAAATCAGTATCACATTTTGGAAAAAAGTTTGACATCTGTTAAGGGTAAACATATGCATGACCCTTTCCTCAGAATTTCTACTCCTAAGTATTTACCCAACAGAAATGTAGTCATAAATTCATAAAATATATGCACAATAAAATCCACTATTTGTAGATATATATACTATTTGGGATGTCAAAAAGCTAAAAAACACCTAAATGTTCATCAACAGTGCATAGGATATATTAACTGTAGTATATTTGTATAATGGAATTCTATATAGCAATGAAAATGAATACGTTATTGCTACATGCAATGACATTATGGATCCTAGAAATATAATATGAGCAAATGATTTTAGAAAAAAATACAAATATCCTAAGTCCATTTATATAAAGTTCAAAAAATAGGCAAAACTAATCCAATCAGAATAGCTGTTAATTTTGGAGAGGGGACTAAAAACTTTCTTTCTTCATCTAGATGCTAGTTACTTTCACAGATATAATTTGAAAAATAAAAATAAAATTTAAAAATGTTTATAAAGCTCTAAATTCATAGAAACAAATGGAAGGTTCTTCAGCTTTCTAGTGATTTTAAAGTGGAGGAGATCATATTTTTCTGTCAGTGTCCTGTTTAGTTAATATTAAGGAATGATCTATGTTTGATGCTTGGTGAAACAATGCCACATACTTTTGTTATGATTTCTAGCAGGAAAGAATGTTCTGGGAAGATAGAGCACTACATTATTGGAGGCAGTGACAGATGACAGTAATCGAGTATGGTAGGTTGGATCTGGAAGATGGGGTTGGTAGAGGGCATGCAAGTTAGGATGAACAAGCCCGCAGGTCTATCAGGTTTCAGAATGGAGAACTGTGAACCAGAGAGATGGGGTTTTCACCTGAAAATTGTGTAATCATGTCCACAGGTCAGAAAAGATTAAGTCTTGCAGGATACATGAGCATAGGCAGAGAGGTCTTTCTGCTGGTTTATGCTTGAGGGCATTCATGAGGAATCTAAACTGGGTAAGTGAATAATCTAAACTGGGTAAGTGATTCATCGAAAGTGCAAGGGAACAAACACACTGACGTCTTAGATGAGCCGGGTGGAAGAAGGATTCAGGCACTCAGCCGAGAGCAGGTGTCACAGGAAAAGAACAATGTGCCTTTCAGACCCAGAAAGTCCTGGCAGTGAGTGCAGTGAGTGCATGCTCACTGGGGATTAAGTACGGTAAATCTGAGCAGGAAAGGCCCAGTGATACTGCGACAACCGCTTTTGAGGGAGAGGGTCTTTGCAGGTTTCCTATTTTGGATGAGAGCTAAAATTAGATTGTGAGATGAGACTAAGACCAAAGGTGCAAAAATAAACAAACAAATAATAAACAAACAAACAAACAAATGGAACACCTGTAGGCAGGAAATGAATGGTAGCTCTTTTTCCTTCTGTCATAACGGAAATTACTAAGGGAAGTAGAGAACTTTTCATTTAAGTCAATATTGATTAAAGGTAATCAAATTGTATGAATATGCTAAATCCCAAGTTTGTGAAAAATAAGGTTAATGAATGAAAGCACGAAGGCTGTAAAAACAAAGTTTTAATATTTAAAGCTATATAGTCGTCTTTTCCAAAACATAATGATGAAGACAAACCTGGATTTTTATCTTTTAGCCACTACTAGACTGGATAACCTTGGACATCTTCTCTTAAATTCTATAAACACCAGGTTTGCAAGTGATGACAATAATATTTAACCAATTTCTTATAAATGAAAAAAATGCATATGAAGCACTGAGCACAGTGCCTGGCTCCCTGAAATCTCTCAATAAATGTTCACAGTCATTGCTAGTTACTTTATCTAAATAGTTTTACCTATAAGATAATAGTAATCTCAGGCTCAAAATGTTCTAATTCAGCAAACACAGTGCACATATGGTATTAAAAATACAATTCTATTGAATGCATAGATATTTTATCATTGCCCTTGAAACCAAATAGAGGAACTATCTTTCTAGAACTCACCTTTAGCATCAATATAGAGTACTAATATTTCTTCTTATCTTAATAATAGAATAAGGAATATTTTAATAAGCTGAAAGTTAATATAAGAACAGTTTCCTCCATTATGTAATGACTAGGCAAATTCTACCTTTGAAACACACTGGGGTGTACTTTTTTCATGAAAATATTACTATCTCATTGAGAAATGATCAATATAACCATTTCAACTTCCGTATTTTAAATGTCATAGTTCTCTTATATCAGCAATGATCATATTGATATTTATAAGACATATTGATATGTTTTAAATAGATGGTATTATCTTAACACTGTGTTATGTGTATTTTGCACATATTTTCTTTGCAAATAATTTTTGATGTTTTGGTATTTCCCTTTCAGGAAGCCAAAACATATTTAAGAGAAAAATAATCTCCACATATCCAGGTGTGAAATTCTGAGAAACAAACCTTAACAGCACAGCCAGAAGAAATTTCAGCCTTCAGATAGTACCAGCATTAATATATCCAGAGAACAATTTTAAAAAGAATATTTTTTAAAAAAGGGTATATTGGGTTTATTATCTTTATTATACTATATAACAGAAGAAACTATAAAATTTAATGAGGTTATTTTCTAGTAATTATGTGTCTGAGAAGTGGAAAAAATCTTGAAGTTCTTTTAAATAACATTAAAAAATAATTAAAAGGTCAGTGAAATTTCTTAAATAGTTTTTTTCAGAAATAATCGTACTAAAGCTATCAATAAAAGTAATCTCGGACTGGAAAAGGCTAGCGATTTAGGAATGTTAAATCCCCCCTTTGTAGATAGATATGGTAAAAAATCCCATTTTTCAAATAAACATAAAAAAGTAATAATAGAAAGTTCTGAACAGAAGAAAATATATCTTTCAAGATTATAAAATGAATTATCTGTTAAAAAGTTGAAAAATGAAGCAGTTCTTTCTTTGACTTTAATGAATCACAGCATGACACATAATCTTTTCTGGCACCTCCTGAGCATTTTAATGTAATGTTATGTTAATAATCATAAATGAAAATTAGGGATAACTAATGAGAAAAGGAAAAGAACACAATGAAAATGTGTAATTTCACTTACATTTATTTGATTATCACTACATGCAATTAAAACATTGAATTCTCTTTCAATCTGTCATTTGATGGAGCAGCACCACTAGGATAAGAATATAAACAACTCTATTCCCTGTCAGCATTGGTGTTCAGCTTTGTCCTAAAAGAGAGATGGAGAGATGAAGCTACTTGCCTTAATTTAATTCCTACTGGACTCTGATAGTATCTATACAGAAGGAGAGAAAAATGAGAAATATTAAATTGCTATTTTAAATGAAATCTATCATTTCAGTACAGGTGTCATCTCTCTGTGAAGCGAGGAGCCTGGAAATAATCTTTATCCCATCACATACTTCTCTCAGTACAAGTAGTTTATTGGAAAAGACTGCATGGGCTTTTGAGTCAAAGATCATAGGGTCTGCTCACCAACGGTGTGGTTCGGGGTCATTTGCCCAATCTTTTGTGGTTCAGGGTTGACATCTACAGAATGGTTTTTATTTTTTCTGTCTACCAGAGTTAAGAAAGGTAAATGGTAACTCTGTTCATAAAGTGCTTAGCCCAATACAAGATACTGGGTATACTCAGATTATCTCTTACGTTTTCTCAGACCTTTCTTGAATATAATCTTATACTTATTACTCTTTCTCAGTGCTGACACTCAACCTGCATTTAATCATTGCAATCAATGTCCATGCCATTCACTGTCTGAAGAACTATTTAGATTCAAGCAGGTTGGCCAAGGGCGATTAGGTGAAAGTGCTATTTTTTTTTGCCAAAATAAACAAACACTAGTAATTTTATTAAATACAAATGTTACCTAATGACTGTCTTTCAAGTATTGGTGATTTGTTTTTTTTAGGGTGTAGTTTTGCAACAATTTATAGATATGTATGTATCCTTTTGAAATTTTATTTTTCAAAATAAAATTTTGATTATTACAGTTTTTTAATCGTACTCTTAGTATTGTGTTTCATTTGAAATAGAAATATACTCTCTTTTGTTTGAAATAAACAAAATTTTTAATGCATAGTTAATAACTGAAAGTAGTAGGTTTTGAAGCCTTGAAGATTATCTAACACTGTATAATCCTAGTTATAGAAAATGTATATATATATGTGTGTGTGTGTGTGTGTGTGTGCTTTGTATATACATTTTAGATATAAAAGGACATCTATAAAGATATTCATAATGACTATAAATGGATATGTTTATTGAGTTTTTAATATTCCTTTGTTAATTTGCATTTTCTGATATTTCTATAATAAGCAAGAAGTAATAAAATACTTTATATATTAGACACATTATTCAAGATTATTGACTAAACCTATTATAGTAATCATTTCACAATATTTGTAAACCAAACCATCATGCTATATGCTTTAAATTTACACAGTAATATAAATTATTTCTCAATAAAACTGGAGAAAAAGACTATTGATTAAGTTTCTACAATTTTTGATCTTTACAAATAACAGAGCAAGAATAATTAGATGGAAATGATTTAGAAATGTTTAAAAGGGAAAACAAAAACATTTTAATAATTTTGCAATTATGTATTCATAAGTTATTATCATCCTGTCCATGCTTCTCAAAAACTAAAAATATACCTAAAAATCAGCAATAGAGAACACTAATATTTTTCCATATCATCTCAAAATGGAATTGTAATGTTGGCCATTCTGCTTTATAGTATATTGTTTTGAGACTAATTCTTTTTAGAATTTTATCCAACAAAATACTATTTCACAGGAATTCTAGTTTCGTGTTACAGCTATTTCTTTGTATTAAACTTGTTAGATGATGCATATAGACATAAAATACATTGTTATAAAATAGAAAAATATAAATATATATGCACACACATATGTATGTGTGTGTATGTGTGTGTGTGTGTATATATATACACACACACACACATACACACACACACATATATATATATATATATATAGAGAGAGAGAGAGAGAGAGAGAGAGAGAGAGAATTCTAAAACACCACCAATGTAAATGAAGAACATTGCAGAGAGCAAATGTTTGTTGAATGTGTTGTTTATATTATAATGTTGCAATTCGTATATATATTCAAAGATACAGATTTTATTGTCCTATGTGCAAATAGTACCATTCCACTCTGTAAATATAGCCTTCTGTACAATTAATGTCACTTTAACAACACTAAAAGCTTTTCTTTTGGTGATCATTAATTTCATTGTAGCATTTATATTCGGTATAGTTTTGAAAGTTTTCAATTTATTTTCCAAAGTAAAAGGTTTATAAATTGACTTATATATTCCTTTGATGTGCACTTTTTTCAATAAAGCTATGATAAAGGTTTTTTTTTGTTTGTTTGTCTTGTAGTAAAGCTTTTTGTGCTTGTTAATCTCATATTAGATAGGCCATAAAACATTTTCAGAAAGACTGCATAGAGAGTTCAACATTCAGATTTAATTTTCAAATGCCCTGCTATCCATTTCCCCTGATTTTCTATTAAACTTAGAAATTGAGGGATAAGTGAGCTTCTTGTACATTATTCATGTTCTAGACCTTTTTGTGATGATAAAAAATGCATTATTTATCTTTTAACATTAATAGTGTACTTTAAAATTGTAAAAATGTGAGGATGTTTAAATGGAAAGATACTCATCTTTTTATGGAGCAAGGTGGTACAAATTCATCTACAAATGAAAAGAAATTCTGAGTTAAATAATCTTATAATGGGAACAAAAATAAGCTTTTAAAAAGTTTCTGTTCAAGGGGATTTAAAAAAAAAACATATTATACATTCTACTTTATATTTACATTTTTATTTTTCAAATAGATTTTACTAGTCAATCTGAAACCCAATAACAAAAAATATAAAAGATGAGAAAATTAAGAATAATAAAATTTAAAATGAAGATGAACCCTGCGTCACAAACCTTGTGGTATTAAATATTTAACAGTTCATCCTAGGTTAAATAATCTGTTTAGTTAAATATATTAAAATAAAATTGCATTCTCTGTTTTAAGTTGTGGGGCCCTGGGTTAAATCCATGGCCATATAATTCTAAAACACTTGTCAATTAAACTGTCTAGTCTCCATTATATGTAACATATAATAGTTATTTGATTTGTATTCTTAAATATCCCAGCAGTTTCTTGTTAAAATATTTCAAAATTATCAGTTTAATCTTTGATAAGCATGTTATTACAGTAACGTAACAAAATTATGTATTGAGATACTTTCACTATGCTATCAGTAAAAAAGTATAGCAATGCATTAAAAAGACATTAATAAATATACTTTCTCAGTGGCAGATTGATTCTTTCAACAAACATTTCCTAGCTACATTTTACATGCAGGCACTGGCCACTTAGGATTAGGAGATACAAAGATGAATTAGAAAATAGTCCTTCTCCCAATGAATTTACAGTCAAGTACAAAAGATAGAAAGTGATAAGCATCTTTAACTGTGCAATACATGATAAGCTAAACGGCTACAAAGTATTCATAGAGAAGAAGGCAACAGTACAATCACAACAATAATTAATCTCAATTGTTTACTTTGTGCCAAGTACTGCATTTTACACCCCAGTGAATATTCCCAGCCACTCTATTCAGCATATCCTATTTTCCTCATTTTACAGATGAGGGACTACACCCTAGAGAGTTAATTGCCCACGTTCATATAGCTAATGAGTAGTAGAATTTACCTCACATCTGTCTCTTCTAAACATTGATTCTGATATTTCTTCTACTCGATTTAAGCCAAACATTATTTTACCACTTACTGGGCATGATACTACAGTAAAAAACAGGATCAGGTAAAAAAATTTGTGTGTGTAATTGAGACATATAAATATTATAATATGCCAAGATAAATGCTATAGTAAAAAAAATATGTAAAATATGCTACTGAAAGCAGATAGGTGGAAGTGGCTCTTCTTAGAGGAGTCAGGACAGCTTCAAAAAGTAGTCATTTAAACTGAGATTGGATTGCTTTAATATATATATATTAAATATATGTTATATATAATATAATATATATAATATAGTATATTATAATATAGTATATATATAAAGTATATAGTATATAGTATATATACTATACTATAAAGTATAAAGTATAAAGTATATAGTATAGTACTATAGTAAAGTATAAAGTATAAAGTATATAGTATATAGTATATATATAGTATATATATAGTATATAATATATATTATATATATATTATATATATATTATATATATGTATATTCCCCCTTTCTGTCTCTCTCTCTCTTTCTCTCTCTCTCTCTCTCTCTCTCTCTCTCTCTCTCTCTCTGTATAATTCACGAATGAACATCATTCAGCCAGCAGACAAGGAACATTTTAAGGTAGAAGAATCCATGTGTACAAAGGATGATAATCATGAAAGAAAGTAGATTGTTCGGGTGGGGGGGAAAAACTAGCTAATGTGTTTAGGGAAATAGAAATAAAGTAAATATAGTTCAAGATTGGAATGGTAAACTGGGATCGCATTGAGAATAATGGACTTGTCTGAACATTCGTCTTCTGGCAAAAGGGAGCTAATGTTTTAAAGCCTTTGCTGGAGTAAAGGAATGAGGCATGAGAGTCTGAAGTTGAACAGCATCAGCTGAGCTGGGAAATACTGTAGCAGTAGGAAGCAGAAGGTTTACTGATGGTCTGGAAGCAGGGAACAAGGGGTGAGATAAAACAATTGAAGAGAATACTGAGATTTGTTTAACTCAGTTCAATCCATAGGTGGTGATGCCCTTCCTCACCAGGGAAAGGGAATACAAAATGAGGAACAAATATAGAAGCCAGAAAACCGATGAGACGGTGGGAGCTGAGAAGAGAAGGGAAAAAAAAATTAGCTTGGATTGACTGAATGTAATATAAGAACAGGGGAATTAAAAATAACTAGTATGTAATTTAATTTGCTTTGAATGCTGAAGGATTTAAAACAACAGAATTATTGCAAAGTATAAATTTCTTAAACATTTTAATAATAAGTAAGCTTCTAGTAAAAACCTATAACATTTTTTGATTAAAAATCAACATTGAAAACTAGCTTCCTCTTTAAATAGAGGTCTCAAATTGTACATGTTTTTCTATTGTTACTATGTCTATTGAATACAGCACAATTTACATATTTTTCACATGAATAAAAATTAGAACAAATAATTTCAAAGTTCATTTCAAAGCGTCATTGAACAATATATGACTAGTGATTATATTAGCAATAATGAGGAAAAGAACAATTAGTTTTTGAGTTAATTTTTATTTTCTAAAATATTTTACATGGAAAGGAAAATAAACTTTAAACTAATATCAGTTATTATATAATGCAAGTCTTTCTTACTTTGAACTCTCATGCTTTCTGTAATACAGAATATTCCAGTGTATAAATTTTTTTTTATTTAAATTTATTGGGGTGACAATTGTTATTAAAATTACATAGATTTCAGGTGTGCAATTCTATATCACATCATCTATAAATTACATTGTGTGTTCACCACCCAGAGTCAGTTCTCCTTCCATCACCGTATATTTGATCCCCCTTACCCTCATCTCCCACCCCCAACCCCTTTACCCTCTGGTAACCGCTAAATTACGTTCCCCAGATTAATTTTCAAACCCCGTGGCCATCCTGTGGTCACCGACTGCCCTTCAATCCCTTCACCCCCCCCCCCCCCGCCCATCAGTGTATAAATTTTAAAAATAATAAAATAAATATTTTGCTTTCTTCATTTAGTTTATTTCCTTAATTTTCAAATAGATATTATCCCCATGATATCTGGAACTACTCTTTAAATTAAGAGTAAACTTAATTAAAAAGACATTAATAAATACTCTTTCTCAGTGGCAGATTGATTCTTTCAACAAATATTTCCTAGCTACATTTTACATGCAGGCACTGGCCACTTAGGATTAGGAGATACAAAGATGAATTAGAAAATAGTTCTTCTCCCAATGAATTTACAGTCAGGTACAAAAGATAGAAAGTGATAAGCATCTTTGTGCAATGCATGATAAGCTAAACGGCTACAAAGTATTCATAGAGAAGAATTCTAATTATTTTTTTTTTAATTTTGGCAAATTCTAACTGTGATAAAATAATAAACCTCTGTAAAGGTCTTTGCTATTCAATTATGTTGCATGTCTCTACATGCCATTATTAAATTATTGTTTTTACATAAAGTTGTATTTTGCTGATTAGAATATTTCTTAATTATATCAGAATTTTACTTAACTATGCAAATACTAAAGGGCATATTGAAATGAGAAATTATTAATATTGTAATGTGATACCTTTTTTGATATTCTTGTGAAAAAATCAAACACTAAACTTTATTATTTAAACTGTTTCTTTCCTCTTTTTTTTGTTTCTGTTTTTGCAAAAGTCTTGAATAGCCTTACAGATAGGTCAATCTACCCAACATTTTCCTTATTTATATTTTATCATATATTGGATATATTGTCTTTAAGGGCATTAAAATGAAAGTTTCTTTGTGTTTCCTAAAAACACAAGAGTCAACTTAAAGTAGTTGAAGTTCTTTTTGCCTTTTGCCAGCACAGCTTGGCCTACTGACATTAGTTAGTGAAAAAATTAGATTTGACTATTTTTACCCCAACATTCTAAAATACTTTTACTATATATTAAGGAAAAGTGAGCCTTTAGTGCTGTTAAACATAAAAATGGGGTTTAATTGAGAAGCTCAAGTTAAAGTTAGCTTATTGGACTTTAATGGGCTTTGGAAGTTCTTAGGACATCATTAATTATTTCACTAATATTTCTGCATCCACAGTATTCATTTATGCAACAGAGGGGAACAGCTATTTAGACTGCTAGAAAATTAATGGTCTCACCTACTCCCCTGTATGATGCAGGCAATTATTTGGTGATTTTCTCTTAATGTTGGGCACCTGTGTGCATTAAAATTTCCACATGAGGTCTTAGAAAAGTGCAAGTGATTTCCTGTGTCTTAGCTTTCATTAAAAATATGTAACTACAGCAAGTATAATTATAATATTCGTTTCTGAGGTTTATTCTTTTAAAACAACCCTAGACATATTTTCCTGATTTTGCTGAGAGAAATTCACAAAAGTCAGTGAATCCAATCTTCCACAGTCAGCTCTTCCAGATAATAGTAACTGTCAGGAACCCAGTATAAGTTTTTGATTATGAAGAAGCTGATGGAATAAGTAAAATGACATTGATTCTTTCAAAAATTTGATTCGTTAGCAGTTTGCATTATGCATCAGTGTTAATTTTTAGGCATAATTTAACCAAGTTTGTTAGATGTTCCTTTATTACTATCTAAAAAGTGATAGAATGGATTTGTAAATTTATTAATTTTTTTCTTTTTATAGAATATCTTTATGAATTTTCTCTTACTTTTAAGCAAAAAGTGCAGGTTATACTCATAATAATTTATTGTTAAAAAATACCCCATGGCTGTTTTGCTTTATTCATGCTTAAGTTAACTAATGATATTTTGGGCTAATAGTTTCCTTTCAAACTCATTCTTCTTGGCCACACAGAATTCATCAGGCCTAACTTCTAATAATTTTTAATTTTTTTTAAATATTAGATCCTCCCCTACTCGCCTTCCTACACTCCCCCGAAAACACACACACACACACCAAAAAAAAAAAAACCCAAAAACAGTAAGCTAAAATTCTACCTTGGAATACATTAGTTATAAATTAAAATATAAACAAATGTTGACTTACATTTTCAATCACTTTCCTACTTTTAGGGATGATATTTTATACAGTAGAGTGCATTCCATTCAGTGTGATTAACCTTGTTTGGTCCCAAGATTGAATTACATTTGTTGTAATTACTGATATAATAGATTTTAACCCCCTATCATTTCATTTTGGTTTTCCTTTGTCCTTTTCTTTCTATATTTATTTTCTGTTTCGAAATATTATTTTGGATGGATTTTCCTAACACCATGTGCTCCTCGTATAATTGAGACATTGTACATTTTATTTTATTAAATAAGGGTTTCCTTAGAAATTTTAACATAACATATACACTAAAAATGTCAATGTCCCCTCCATCCTGATCATTATTTAGAGCCTTAGAACATTTAACTCCAGTTACTCCTTTCCAATTTTATATAGTATGTGGTTGGATATTTTATCTTTTCTTTAATCACACACAATCATAAGATTATTGTGTTATATAGAGTTATTCACACATTTCATGCTTTCTTTGCTTTTCCATTTCTTCCTAAATCTTAGACCCTTCCATCTGGAATCCTATTCCTTTCACTTCAAGTACACAGTTAGAACTTTCCATGAGTGTCTTTTTATGTCAAACTCTTTCAGTGATGGTCTGACAAAGTGTTCATTTCACTCCTGTTTCTGAAAGACATTTTCATTGGGTCCTGAATTCTAAATGCACAGTTATATTCTCTCTTCACTTTGAAAATATAATTTCTCTGGCATCTGCCATGTAATGTTGCTGATAAGAAGTCAATTGTCAGTCTACTACTTCTAAGACTCCCCTTTTGTGTCGGGGACAGGGAGTGTTCTGCAGTTTTTACATGGTGTGGGTTAGTTTATATTTATTCTGTTTGTAGTTTATTGAACTGAAATCTGTGGATAGTTCTCTTTTATAGGTGTTGGAAAATTTTGTTCCATCCTATCTTTTCTGTTTTTGAAACTCTGATTAGATGTTTGCTAACTGTTCTCACTTTAAATTCTATCTTAAAGTTGCTTTTAGATTTTTTCATCTTTGTCACTCTGTGAAGCATTCTGGATCATTTATTTTGCCCTATCATGCAGATGACTTTCTTTCATCAGTTCTGTCTAATTTGTTAACAACTTCATCTCTGAGTTTTTAGTATTAATTACATATTTTTCACTTCTAGAACATACTTTTTATTTATGTTCAAATATTCTCATTTTTCATTCATATTTTTAAGAACTCATTTATTGAAATATATTGCATTATACTCTTTAATATATTATACTCTATAATATATTGCATTATACTCTTTGCTAATTCAAATAACTAAGACCTTTGTGGGTATATTTTTGCTTTGTTTTTTATCTCAACAGACTCTTTTTTATGATAGTTTGTTTCTTGTTCATTTTGAGAATTATTTTATTCTGACTTTTCATCTTTCTTGGAATTTAATTGTTAGATTATTTGAGTCATAGGTTGGAGGTAGCTTTTTTGAAAAAGTTCTTGGTTCCGTGAGGAGTTTAGGCTATTATCAATCAGTAATCACTTTTCTCAAAAGTTTGGTTTTGTTTTTCCTATTATTTAGAGAGTTCAGGACCATTGGATTTACAAATTCAAAATACTATAGTTTCTCCTTGAGTTGAACAAATAGGTGGTGTGTAAATAAAGGATATAAACTCTAATGTGGGATTGGATTTGGTTATGCATTATCAAGGAATTTTTTTCTCTGCTGCTGCGCTCAATATCAAAGGTTAAGACAGACAATTTTCTTTGCAGCTTTGTGGTGTTTGTCGCAATGGTGGCTGGAAAGGAGAAAGGAACTTCTTATTCATCCTCATAATGAGAATTTAGTGTTCTGGGGAGGGAAGCCCTGAGTAGACCTTGGGTCATGCCTCCTATTCTCTGAGCCTCTCAAGACCTCATAAATTAAATTTTAAGTTCACCTAGATCAGAAAAAAAAACAAAAAACAAAAAACAAAAAACCTCTAAGCGAAAGCCACCATCACTCCTAACATTTTTGTATTTTTGCCTTCACTTAAAGGGGTATTTATTATTTTCTACTTCCTTGACAAGTCTAGAAGAATTCTTAAGACATTTTATCTAGTATTTAATTGTTGTTTTCACTGGGATTTTAGTCCTGGTACTTAGTTTGACGTATTCAATGTAGTGGTTTTGGAGTGGGACCTACCCAACTGTACTATCAACTACCTGTATGATTATGAGCAAATTACTAATCTCTCTGTGCCTCCATTTCTTCACCTATAAAATAATAAAATTGGCTCAATAAAAGTATGTCACGCAGTATGTACGTATTTACATAGCACTTAGAAAACTGTAAGAGTTCAATATGTAACCTTGCAACATCAGTGCTAACATCATATAAGTAACTCGAATGGACTGTGATTTAAAGAGAACTGGACTAATAGTTTGATCTGAGACTGAGCCAAAACCTCAGTCATTAACTGTAACATGTGATGGCATGATAGCAGCAGAATTCCATCTGCAGTTACGGGATGATTGTGAAGTAAGAAATTGGAGGCAATGATTATAGAAAAATATTCTGAGGCAATTAAATGTAAAAATAGATATGGAAATTGTGGAGATAGTGTAAGAGGGTATAGAGTAAAAGAAAAGCTAGTTTTGTTTTAATGAGAGAGAGAGAGATAGATACAGTCCTGTAGAGGTGAAAGGTTCAAAGTACAGGGAGATAGAAATGATGAAGCATTAAACGCAGAAGAGCTGGGAAAGATTCAGATGAAGGCATAAGTGAGTACCTTCACTAGAGAGAAGAGTCATTTCGTTCCTCTGAGATTTGAAGAAAGACTGTAAGCGCAGATATAGTTATAGGCTGAGAAGGTGAGAGATTTCACACTGATATCCTCAATTTTTATGTGGAATCACAGCTTCCTCACCACTGGAGGAGATTGAAAATATGTGATATTGGAAGAAAGGGTGAACTTTTAGAGTGCGATAAAGAATACAGAGCAGAAATTTTCCAAATAAAAGTAGGGTTGCACTCAGAGATCATGGGCTTACTGTACCATTAGAACATTAGTCTGCCTGATTATTTCATTTATTTCATTACTCTTCAGTCACCCAGAAGTAGGTTGGTGGTTAAATTGATTCAACAGGAGGAAGTTCTAGGTGTGGAAGGACAAAAAAAATGAGAACAATGTGACTGTCTGTGAAATCTCTGATGGGGAGGAAAGGGGCATAAGCCCTGAAGTAATGAGAGCACATATGCTTTTTGTGGAACTAAAAATTCACTATTATCAAAGAAGACATCTTAATTTAGTAAGAAAGTGATGGGAGGTTGTGGTCAGGAATGTATACACTGAAGTCATGTCTCCAGAGATGGATTGTTTCCTTAGTAGCAGTTATCTCCATACACCGAAAGACTAGAGTGTACTTGTGGAATTGCACTGATGCAGTAAGGCGTCACAGATTGATACAAGTTTTTCATGACCAAGAATTTGAAGTAGTTTATGGGGTGTGTCATCTATGTAAACATTTAAATTCATGCAGAATGAAGTTGAAATAGAAGAGGTAGGCCAACAGCTAGATACCTACAGCCTCATTATAGTCAGCAACAAGGAAGGGTAAAATGTATGCTACATATAAATGTATGGATTTCAGTGGAGGAAGAGTTTGTTCACAACTGATTAAAAAATGACCAGGAAACAATAAGGAGACCTGGAAAAGAAAGGGAAATAACAACAACAAATATATATACATATATATGCGTGTGTGTATATATATATATATATATATATATATATATATACGCATATATATATATACACATACATATGTAGATATATACACATATATGTATATATGTGTATATGTGTGTGTGTATATATATATATATATATTTAAAGAGAGAAAGAGATCAAAGTCTATGCATTTTGAGCTGAATAAGAAAAAAATTGATTGATGTATTATATTAAGAGAGTTACAAACTTATGATAGTATGCCTGAAATAGTAAGAGTGTTCATTGATATTTGGCTTAAATTTGCATATTAATTGGTAAGTGTCATGAAATAGAAAATTTTAATTGTTTTTACTATTATGATAAAAGTTCGATTATTATGTCATCATACTGTACTTGGCTATATAATATATTAAATAGTAACTTTGATCAATATTCTTCTCATTTACTAAAGACACCTAAAACTTTTGAGTGATTAACTGTTTTAACATCTGACATTTGAGTCCACATCTCCAAAACACAATACAAAAAACAAGCAAACAAGTCAAATTAAAATTACTAAAAGTAGGAAACATATCGATACAGTACACCCCTATGCTGAACTCTTTTTTCACATCTTGAACCATATTTAAAATTGTGTTCTTAATTTTGTTGTTAGTATTTTTTGTTACTTGATATGTTTTTTAAATGCATCATATCTTGTAATTGATTTCATAAAAAGAACATCCGATTATTAACTGCATATGATTGTAATGTATATACCCAACATCTGTCAGTCAACATCTGTCATACATAGGTTTTAGTGTTAAATCCATTGGTTGTTGAAAATTGAACAGATTCAACATTAAACTTGAAAACCCTTTAAATTGCTAACTATAGTACCTACTGGAATGTTTATCAATCATTGTTTGACTCACTAGTAGCATTCTACTATACATACTTGAGAGAAAGCAGGGAAATTTGAAAGAATGCTAATGATCCTGGCAACCATCCTCAATGAAATGAGAACATTGATATTTCAAAGGGGATCAAGAAATAGAAATTTCAAAGAAATAAAAATTTTAATGGAGTCATTATTACTAACAACATACTGACAGTTGAGTTTTATATTTTTTGAATAAAAGGTCCAGTAAACATATTTTTTTTAAATCCTAAATCTTACTTTTTCACAATTTACTCCAAATGTACTATGAAAAATCATAAAAAATAACAGATATTCCTAAGTTATAACTATTAATTCTATACCCAAACTTATGCATTATATGATTTTTGTTTCAGGAAAAGTATGTTAAAAGAGCACCTTAATCTGTTAAGGTAAAATATGGCTACTTCATGGTTATCATAATCTAATAAATAACAAAACTCTAAAGTGAAATTACTTGTTCATTGAAATTGTAAGTTAATCAGTAAGAACTGTGCGAAAAAGCTCAATGTACCACGCAATCACAATGACTTTATTGTAACCACTTTCTCTTTTCTAAATGATTATGCTGTGTTACGGGATCTTTTTTAAAATATAAAGGTTTAGAATCTCACAACACAAATTGAATAAAAGAAGTCAGACAGAAAACAGAACATATATTATGATCTCACCCATATAGAGTTTGAAATGAGGCATAACTAATCTATACTGTTAGCGATCAGGATTGTGATTTCCCTGGGTATGACTGTAATGACATGAAGGACATTCTGGTATGCTGGTCATGCTGTGTTTCTTTATGCAGGTACTGGCCTTATGGATACGTATATTTTGCAAAATTTTATGGAGCTGTATACTTAATATTAAAACATTTTTTGTTGCATATTTGTTTTACCTCAATAAATTTGCATTAACAGTAAAAAGTTGATTTCAGGAGAAATGCCTGTTTTAATCATAAGTTAAAGGATAATACTGAACCAAATCTTTGAGTTGGCATTACTCTCAGATTTGTAAAAGAAATGTCTTTGACTCATAGTATGTAAAAGAAATGTCTTTGACTACTTGATTCAAACTCTGATTTTACCTTTAGTTGAGAATGTGCTTTTTTATATCTTATGCTATGCTGTGTTAAATGAATAAAAACTCTAGGGTTCAAAATTTAAAAAGAAAAACTTTAATAACTATTTTTTTCTTTGTCCTTCTTTTTCCCTTTAACTAATAATTTGACCTTATGTTGAAATCTAATGACGGTTCCTCTAATGCCAAAACTGAGCTCTGCCATTATGTAAACCATACAGATCATCTAAAAGATAAGCTAGTAGTTAGAGCTTGTCCTGTTCTAAAGCTGAGAATTTTAATTTCTTAGAAAAGTCAAGAATAGTTTATCTTAAAGTGAAGTATCTGAGATTTTTAGGTTACTTTTTTTAACCATGTTAAGCACATATATGAAATTTGAAACTGGAAAGCCAGGCTCATGCTGCAGGTTAATACACATTTATATTATTTACTATTATTGTCGTTATTATATCCCAAGTTTACCACTTACTATAGCGTTTGGATATTTAAATTTAATTAAAATTAAACCAAATTAAAATTTTAGTTTCTTAGTCACATTAACTTCCTTTCAAATGTTCAGTAGTCATATGTGACTATTGGCTACTATATTGAACAGAACATATTTAGAGCTTTTCCATCATTGTGGAAAGTTCTGTTGGACAGCAATAATATATAATTATAATAATATATTCCTCTGACAAGTTTTATTTTATTAAATAAGATTATTTTTGTAGAATTCTTAGCATTGTAATGGCAAATCACAAATGCTTAATATATTATATTTAATAATAATGCCATTGGTTAACTGAGAATAACCAATGAAAATAATAATAAAAACATTAAAATCACATATCTAGTATAATGAGTAAGATGTATATAGCCTTCTGTAAACTCATTAAGATTCTTCTACAATCATTCCACATCCAAATATGTCACTATGAAAGAATTCTCATATTGGCATTCTGAAAAATTTCCCTGAAGTAGAAGCTATAAAGTCAGCCTAATAATTATGCTCACAGCTTTATTAAAACACACACACACACACACACACACACACACACACACACATACACACACTCTCACATGCACGCTCACAACATATACTAAGCAACTATTTACCTTTTCAAAATTCTAAATGTTAAGAAATCTTAGCATGTAGATCATAAGTACCTACCCCCAGGAACAAATCTGGTTAATCAGAATACAAGATAATGAAAAAGGAAGTTAGATTAGTATTCTAACCCTCCCTAATTATGATATAACTTTAATTAGAATTTCTTTATGCATCTCTGGGTTGCTGGTTAAAAGCTCTGAAATTTGATTTGTCTTATTTTTATTTGAGGTATTTTAATGCCTTATTTTTTTTTCCCCTTTAGGAAATAGGTTAGATAAACAAAAATACAATCACATGCTATGCCTATACACAAGGCAATGGTTAGGTAAACAATCCCATCCTTAAATGAATTTGGATCACAGCCCAAAGATGAACCCATTTGACATGCCAATCAAAACACTTGACTCATGGATTAGATTAGACACTCTATTAGTGTCTATGTCCTTTAATTCACAGTTCAGTAGTTATTATTCTAATGACAACCATTCAAATCTGTGGACACAAAGTCTATAAATTTAACAACAATATCCAGAAAAATAGACTTTTAGGAGGGCGTTCATGTATTGTTATTACACGAGGAACATCAGTCTTGCAAACGTATGTAAGCCTTTTAATAAAGGTGTTTTTCCTGATCATTTATAACCTGTGTTTCTTCCCTCCTAGGCTACTGATAAAGATACTGGCAATTATAGTGCCATGGCATACAGACTCATAATACCACCAATTAAAGATGAAAAAGAAGGATTTGTGGTGGAAACATATACAGGGCTTATCAAAACTGCTATGCTCTTCCATAATATGAGGAGGTTCTACTTCAAGTTTCAAGTCATCGCAACTGACGACTATGGGAAGGGGCTAAGTGGCAAAGCAGATGTACTTGTAAGTAGATAAAACTTCAGATAAGGGGTTACGTGAAATACTAGTCAGGAGTCAGTGTTTTCAACTCATATAAAACTTAAATTTATTTGAAATAGGTTTTCTAAAACATAAATATGATTAATTTCCATCCAGGGGTTGATAGCTATAATTTAAGATATAAAAAATGTAGCTTTATGGTTGTTTATTTTTTTGACATGTGGGAAATAGCATCATACATTTTTATATATGATTGCAACAGCAATGTCATCAGCATTGGATTTGTATTTGGTCTGCAGGCTTCATTTTTAATATAGAGTTGGATGGGGCTACTTAAAATTATAAAATGCTTTACAAAGTTGTGCTGTAGAAATTAAACACTTTTTTTATTACTGTTTAAATTACTTATAGGCCTTGTAATTGAGGAAACAAAAGGAAATGTTTCAAAGCAAGTTTATGTTTCAGTGGATGTTTTTTCCTAGTTTTAGCAAAATCCCCATTGATGACTTTGATGATCCTTGACAGTTATATTAGCTTCAATCAATAACATCACTTTTCCGTTCTGACTTTCTCTTAGTCTGTACACAAGCTCAGTGGTAGGTTATTCCGAAGTGTGGTTTGACATTAACATTTATTAAAAATATTCAACATCAATTCATTTATCCTGTGGAATCTCTATCAATATTTAGGATTTTCTCTGATGAATCTAGTAAAAGTCATAAGATAATTATTATTGGAAATATCTGTCACTTAAAGACAGAATCATATAATTTTTCTTTTGTTCTTAATACCTTATTAAATCTTCATTGTCCAGTTTCCCTCATTTATTTCCCTGGACAAGTTTAACTCACATATATATATATGCAGACATTGGTGATCAAATATTTTTCTTTTTAGATAATTGTGAAGACCAATCACCATGTTTGTGATGGGATAAAGGACAAAACATTCTCATTTATAACAATAGAGCTGCAGAGTATAGACAAAAGCCAATCTAAGCCAAGAAGCTTTTGACAGAAAATACTATGTTTGACATAGATTTTCAATCAAATTATTATCTATACATGTAAATTAATGTTATTTATCTTCCTGTTATTTAAGATATGCACATTATGGTGCTTTAAGGTTGAATAATAAACTAAGTGTATTTAAAATATAAATAACATAAACAAAATATAACTATATAGAGCATATATGTAATATGGACATAAGCAATGTGAAGTTTATGGGATTTTTATTTGCACTCTAGAAACTATTATGTGGAAATTATAAAATATACCTTTAAAGTTGTCCAAAATATATATATAGAAAAATTCAGTTTAAGGAAATCGTAATGTTATATATTTTTAAAACATAATATGTATGTACAAGGAAGCCTTTTCAGCAAAGTACTATTTATAAGACCTGAAATCCTTTAAATGAAGAAAAGGGAAACCTGGAGACAAATAAGACCTTTATGCAGAGAGAACAACATTGTGCCACAACCAAAATGGAAGAGAAATGATAGTAGGTATAAATAACTCATAGATATTTACTCAGTCTGGAAGATTAAGAGAAAGTGACTAAGAGACAGGCCTGAAGGTAGAAGTAGTTGGTCCATATAAAAGCTGTAGGCCTTATTTAAAAGATTGGAACTTTTTTCTAAAAGCAACAGGAAACCATTGAAAAAAATTTTAGTAGGAGTAAGTGAAGATAGGATTTTTAATTTAGATAAACCTTCTTATTTAATGTAAATCTGGCTCTCCCCTGAGGATACTACTACTGCTATCTTCTCAAATAGTGGCTTTTGTGTTCTTTTCTGTGTTTGTTTACTGGTTTTCATACGACCTACTAGCAAAGTAGGATTCTCTTTTCATACTACCTACCATACTAGCAAAGTAGGACTCTCGGCACACCACACTGCTCTTGCTATACCCTCCCTCCTTCCTAAGAATCCAGCCTTGATTCTCATCTGACTCTGTCACTCCCTCACTGCCTCACATTATTACTATGATCTCCCAAACCTTCGGTCAATCCCCAACGTATCTCCGTGAGTTTAGCTCTTGAGTTACTGTTAGTATCTCCAGTAATTCTCCTGTCGTAATTTTTGGAATGTCATTGCATGCAGAGATGAATCTTCCATCATCCTTAGCTCACAATTTCCTTGAACACCTTTCCTCCAATGGCTTTCTCCTCCACCCTATTACAGCCACTTAACAACCAGTTATTTTTGCCATTACCAATTACTACAACTCCTCTATAACCTTCATTTCAAACCTCCCACTTTTATACCACAATACTGAATGTGATCAGCTAACTCCAGTACTTTTTTGCCCTAAACAGGACCTTCGATCCATTTAGACTGCTATTTTTCTATTCCTCTTCCCTCATGTTTTCTCTTTCCTCCTTACCAGCTTTGTGGTACAGTATCAATCAGTATAAGCATTTGATCACATAACAATTCAGCTTCCTTCCCTTCTCGATCTATATCATACTCACTTGGCAAAACCATAATTCCAGTTAATTACAACTTTCTCCTTTCTCCCATGATGAATATGTCTGCGAAAACATACAAAAGTGTATAATAGTCTTACTTTAAATTAATGATAAAGTCCTCCATGAGCTCTTATGTTGTCCAGTGACCACACCATATTCCTAGGCCATTCTAGAAGAACTCATCTCTCACAATCTTCAATATCTTCTCATCCTCACTATTGCCTAATTAATTGGCATCAAATTTCACTGAAAGATAAATTTAAAGCATTTAGAAGGATATTTCTACAACTCCCATCAGTAAATCCACCTACCTTTCAGGATTTACACCAACACTCTTTGCCTTATTTCCTCTTCTTTTAGATGGATTCTCTATGCATTTATCTGAAGCCATTACCTCCACCTGTGCAACAGATCCATTCCCACTCACCAGCTCTAAGATGTTGTTTGAGCAGATCTCCCATTTCTTATATACATTGTCAATAACAATCTCCCTCCTTTATTTGATTATTTCCATAACAATTTTTTGGTCTTTATATCTTCAAAAAAATAATTTTAAAAAACCGCTTCCAATTACCACTCAATTTGTTTCTCTTTCCAGAAATAGTCATTGTTAGAATTGACTCTCATTTCTCAGCATCTAAGCACTCTTAAAACCTCTCTAATTATAATTTCACTCTCAAACACTCATTTAAAACTGCTTATGTCAACATCATCAATTGCTACTTGTTACTAAATGCACTGATAGTTTCAGCCTTCATCTTATTTGAACCATCGGCATTACTTGACTGATCGTTACCTTTACTAGGTTTTCAGACCACCATTCTCTCTTGTTTACCTCTTACCTCACTGTCCGTTCCTTCTCAGTCCCCTTTGCTGGTTCATTTTCTTCTCCTGACCTTGTTGTATTATTGTTTCTTAGGACTCAGACATTAATCCTCAGACTAATTCTAAAACATTTAAATATCTATAGATGATAGAAGAAACCAAAGATTCAGGGATGTAGGATTTGTTTGAAAAAATAAAAATAAACTGTAATACCTTAGTCTCCATTTGACTATTCAAAATTGTGTACATTCTACATAAATCATATGTTAACACTTTAAAAGTTAGATTTTAAATTTTAAAACTGTTAGAAATTAAGTCTGAATCTACTACTTTTGGAGTTAAATACAATATGACTTTCATTATTTTATCAGATTAGAAATATATTAATTTTATATTGCAAAAATACAAAAGTATGTTTTCAAAAATTATTAAGAACAGAAAATAGTTTTGATAAATTGTAAGCTCGATATGTATATATTCGAGAGGATCTTAAATCGTTTTGTTGTTGATTCAGTCAGAATTTAGCCACTAAGCTCATTAACAAATTAAAATATTCCAATAAGTAAGTAATTTATCTTTCTGAGAACACACTGACTGTCCTTAAGAGGCAAATGATAGGGTTACTTATATCTGCTAGGACAAATTTTGCTTCTAAATAGAGTTCCTAGGACATTAATTGATTGAATTCCAAAAGTTTACCTATAAATAAGCTTCCAAAACTCAGAACATATTTATACAAGAGGAAATTCTACTACTCCCTGAACCTACTTATAACTAACATTCCAGTTTTCCATTGTTCTACAATTAGTAAGAATCAAACAGCCATGTATAATAGATCCCATGTATAATAGATCTATGACAAACACTATGACAAATGAGTGTTTGTCATGGTAGACTGTACCAATAAAATTCAACATTTCAGTGGTTTAAAAAACACATTTGATTTTTCTTTCATATGACACAGCAATGAGAGGTTACAAGGTTGGGTGATGTTCTTGACAGCTTTTCTGCAAATGGAGATTCAGGCACTCAATTTCTTCCCAACTTGTGTTTTTGTCCTTCTCTTTGGCTTCTTCAGTAAGATAGACATTGGGAAAGAAAGGCGAGGTTAACACATGGAACAGGTTTATGAATATTTATTTCTTCCTCTACACTAACTTTACATTGGTCAGAACTCAATCACATGGTTCCATCAAACTACAAGGGAGGTTTAGGAATCTACTGTTTTTGAGATAACATTCCATGGTTACCGTTTGTTCCAGCCTGTTTACTTCTGACCAGAATTTTTATTTTTATTTTATTTATTTATTTTTATGTTCCTTGATCCAGTATTGAAAAAAAAGATAAGGAAAAAAAGAGAGGGACAGAAGGAAGGGACAGAAGGAAGGAAGGGAGACAGAAAACAGTTTTACAGTTATCACATACATATTTCTAGAGATTTGTGCCATGTATTTCTACTACTAAAAACATAAATACATCAACAAACAAACAAACAAAACAAAAAATGCTTCTGTGTAACTTCTATCTTTTTTTTTTTTTTTTTTTTTTTACTGAGGACCAATAAGAAAAGACAGTTGCACAAAAGCTGGGATAATCCGTTTTCTAATGAAGTTACATGTTTCTTGTGAAGACAAGATCAAGATTCATCTACATGTATAAGAAAAATTTAAACATTTGGTCCCAGGCACCTATAATGAGTTAGGGATACACGGTTGTAATAGGCATTGTTAACTATTTGCTCATAGGTGGTAGTGAAACAGATGCCTGGCTTATATAGATTGCAAAACATGAATTATGGGGTTTACACGATGATTTGAAAGATTTCTAATTAGTTGTAAATATTTCACATAATATTTTGAATTCCTACTTTTTTTGAAAAACTGAAAGATCCCAGCAAATCTGCACCTATGTACCATATTCACCACATGGTAATATTCACTAGAGAAGAGTTAATAGTTGACCTCTTCAGATGTGTCATTGGCTCACTTCCACTTATCCCTATCATTTCATACTTTGGGCTGCTTCACTCATTTCAGTTACCTGCTTGGTTCATGATAATATTGAATTTGTAACTCCTGATAGGACATCTATAAGCAACTATATGAAGACAACTTATGGGTGGCCGGTTAGCTCAGTTGGTTAGAATGTGGTGCTAATGACACCAAGGTTGCCGGTTTGATCCCCGTATGGGACTAGTGTGAGCTGCACTCTCCTTAAAAAAAAATGGAAGTCAGCTTGGAACCTGTATAAAATATACATACATACATATATACATATGTATGTATATCTATCTATCTATATATGTATATAGATAGATAGATAGATATTATATTTATCTATCTATATATATGTATATAGATAGATAGATATATTAGGTTGGTGCAAAAGTAACTTCTGTTTAAAGGGTTAAAAAATAACTGCAAAAATCGCAATTACTTTTGCACCAACCTAATACTTGTAAATGTGAAATCATCGAACTAAGATAAATGATATTTAGATATATGGTACTAAATATACTTAATCCAGAATATTCAATTCATGGTCCTGGTGTATATGCATTTATACAATTTTAATAGTGTATAATATACATACAGGACAATACATGCTTTGACTTTACATCTTTTATACCTGTATTGGATAATAGTAAAGAGCACATGCTCTGGAGTCAGACAGCCTATGCTAACCTGGTCAAAGTTATTCAGTATCTTTTTCTTTCAGTTTTCCTATTTAAAACTGGAATAATAGCCATAACTACCTGATATGGTAGTTGTTAGAAGTAAATGAGTCAAAGCCTTTAGAGAATTGAAGGGGAAAAAGTAAAAAAAAAATACATTGTAAGCAGGGAATAAATGCTTTAATTTTTTTTTCATTTTTCTAAGTAGGAACAGAAAGAACTCTGTAAATGTTTAAATGAATAGGACAAATTCATAACACAGCTATTAAAATTCATTTTAGCCCCATAGGTAAGTTTGTGTGTGTGTGTGTATATATATATATGTGTATATATATATATATATGTATATATACTTTACCTACACAAACATAAAATTGAATAAAGCAGACATAAAGACTATACATTATGATTTCATGAAGTGAATTATTGTAGTCATATTCCACATTCTTAGTTACAATGAATAACTGATCTCTTAATATTTATAAAACCTAAAGCGTGTGTTTTCCATTTTTTGAGTGTTTTTAAATAACCCAATTAATAAAAAAAAAAAACCTTCTTTCAAGCTTTAGTAAATAACCAAGAAAACAAACAAATAAACACAAAATCTGCAACACTCGAAATCATTAGGGTTCTGTAACTTCTAAGTAAACAACCATCTTTCTCAACATGCCCCAATAGCCAGCGGAGATTGTAAACAAAAATATCATTTATTCCTAAATTTAAAAATGTCTATGCACAGTAGGGAAGAAATAAAATTTATTTTTAATTATAGAAACTTTAATGAACAGAAGCCAAACAAATTATGTTTCTTCTTCTTTCAGGTCTCGGTGGTCAATCAGCTGGATATGCAAGTCATTGTTTCCAACGTGCCCCCCACTCTGGTGGAAAAAAAGATAGAGGATCTCACAGAGTAATGGATTTTTGTTTACATGTATATTTATTTTCACATTGCTATAATTTTTATCACATGAGGTCATATTAATCATTATCATGTTCAGGTTAAACACATATATTTAAAACACTGTCTTAATAATAATTTAGCATTCTCTTTTCCTGAAATAGGTAGCTTTATTTGAAATATGTGTAGATTCTGAGAGTACTTTCAACAAGGAATGAAAATTAGATGTCAGAGATCTTATTATTCGCAATGCTTTGATTGATACATCAGTATAACCTTGAATGCAACATGTAGGCAATAAATCATAACATTAATTATTTGAGTATATATCTTTATTTTGTGGCCCCCAATTATTCAAATAGCTCATTATCTAAGCAACCCAATTAGTCTAGGGAATGCTATTTCTCAAAGTGACGTATCTACATGCTTAAAGCATATTCTTTCAAAAAACAAGATGGTGAATTCTAAATAACATATATTTTTAATTACTCTAAAATATATTCCATGTCCCTCTGCCTTTGAAAAGTTTACACTGAACATGGCTGAACATGTTATTTTAACTCAAAGTTGTGATTATTTATTAAGCTCAGTTCTCTAATATTCTGAATGCTACCAAGGATTATTAAAATGTCTTTACTATTTCACTCTTAACTATCTTAACTTAGCCTGCCATCATTTCATAATTTTTATATTGGTATTTATTTATTATTCTGTGTATCCTATTGAGTTCAAATTGACAGTTATCAATCATCACTGTTAATCTACCTCTGTCTAGCAAAACATCTCTCATTTCTAAGTTGTCAGTAGAAGCTTCAGATAGATAACTAAACTTTCACTAATTATGTGTCGAATAAAATACAACAGTCATTGATTAATGCAGGAGTGATTCTCTTATGATAAAGGCACACATGTTTTATAACAATGATTTTTTGACATTTTATGAAATTTAACCATTGTCATATAAAATGTCCTGCAGGATTATCAATAATGCATGTAAGAACATTGATACATATAAATTATCATATAAAAAAAACATTTATTAATATAAAAATAAAATAAATCAATTCATGCAGTGCCTTGTTTACCTCTGCAAAAGTGGTTTATATAGTGTGTTCACCATGCTTCCCTCACCATATATTTGACCACCTTTACCCTCTTATATCTCTTCCCCTCCCCGCTTATGCTCTGGTAGCCACTCAACTGCTATGTGTCTGTGAGTTTTTGCTTGTTTGTCTTGTTCATTTGTTGCTTTCAGTTTTATATCTTACGTGAGTGAAATCATACCATTCTCAACTTTTTCTGACTTATTTCACTTAGCATGATAATCTCCAAGTCCGTCCATGTTTCCACAAATGGCAGTATGTCATCTTTTCTTGTGGCAGAGTAACATGCCACTGTATATGTGTACCGCATCTTCTTTATCCAATCATCTATCTAAGGACACTTCAGTTGTTTCCATGTCTTGGCCACCATGAATAATTCTGCAATGAATATAGGGAAGGGTACATATATCTTTACAAGTAAATGTTTTCAGGCATTTGGGGTAGATACCCAGGGATTACTGGATCATATGGTAATTCTATTCTTAATTTTTTGAGGAACCTCCATACTATTTCCTAAAATAGTTGTACCAATTTACATTTCCACCAGCAGTGTATGAGGGTTCCTTTTTCTCCACAACTTCCCCAACACTTGTTATTACTTTATTACTTGTCTTGTTGATAATAGCCATTCTAACAGGTATGAGGTGGTATTTCATTGTGGTTTTGATTTACATTTCCCTAATTGCTAACAAAGTTAAACAACTTTTCATGTATTTATTGGCCATTTGTGTATCTCCTTAGGAGAAATGTCTGTTCAGGTCCTCTGAATCATTTTTTAATTGGATTATTTATTATTTGATTGTTGAGTTGTATGAGTTCTTTAAGGAGGGCTCAGCTCACAGTGGCCTATGCAGGGTTCGAACTTGCAACCCTGGTGTTATCAACACCACTCTCTAACCAACTGAGCTAACCACAAATATCTTCTCCCATTCATTTGGTTGCCTCTTTGATTTATTGATGGTTTCTTTTTTGTGCAGAAGCTTTTTAGTTTGATATAGTCCCATTCATTTATTTTTGCTTTTACTTCCCTTGCCTTTGAGGTCAAATTCATAACATCCTCTCTAAGATCAAGGTCCATAAGTTTAGTACCTGTGTTTTCTTCTATGCAATTTATTGTTTCAGATCTTATATTTAGGTCCCGTAACTACTGTAATGTCATCTGTTGGGGTAGGCTTTCTCTGATTACACTATCCAAAAGAGATAACACTCTCTTCAAGCTCTAACTTTTATTCTTCTTTACTTTTTTCCAAAGCTTTACTAATATTTTTATGTATGTCAATTTTCTACTGTAATATAAGCTCCATGAGGCTAGGAAATCTTTTTTCCATTGATATAATTCCAGTTATATAGAAGACAGTCAATGCATTTTACTTAATGAAAAATTTTTACAAGCAAAATCATGATGTCCCTTTCTTTATGATGAGATAAAATTTATGAAAACTGGAAAATTGTAACATAAAGTATAATTTCATATTAATTTATTTGATTTATTCCTCTTAAGTGGATACTCCTCTTAAGTGGATTCCTCTTAAGTGGAATGAAAAAAGTGAAGCAACTTTCAATTCTTGAGAGAAATGTATCACTTCAAAAGGAATTTTTACTTCATATAACATTGGTTTTGAAACAGGAGCTTGCACAAATAATTTAATCTTTCCAGACTCACTTTCACGATTTGATGACAAGAGCTAATAAAACTTATGTCATAAGATTGTGGTAAGAACTAAATGATATCAGCCATCTTGGACAATGGAAATTATAAACATTTAATGATTAATAATTATTATACATAAATGAGATTGGTGACCCAAAATCAGGGAGTAAGCCTGAAAGAGACCGGAGTTTTGCACTTTCTACTCAAAGAACATAGTTTAGTAATGAAGCTGAGATTATGGATTCAGACAGACACGTTTGAATTCTATTATAGCTTTGAATTCTACAAATTGGAATTGATCTATTATAGATATGTGACATCTGAGCAAGATATTTAACACCTCGGGCCACACTTCCTCAACTTGAATATTAGAATAAGGACGTCAATCTTGTGTTGCTTTTGATAGAATTAAATGTAAATTTGCTAGTGCAATAAGCATAGCAGGCATAGGCCTGATTTCTTTCTGTAGATTTCTTAACGTAAAATCTGTTAAGTTAGAATTTTTTTTTAATTTTTATTAACTGTATTGGGGTGACAATGGTTAGTAAAATTATATAGGTTTCGAGTGTAAAATCCTATAATACATCATCTATACGTTGCATTATGTGTTCAGCACAAAAATTTTGGGTCCCTTTCTTAAAAAATAGACTTTGTTTTCCAGAGCAATTTTATATTCTTAACAAATCTGAACAGAAGGCACAGAGAATATCCATATACTCCCTTCTCCAATGGGCTCCTATAGCCTCCTTTACTCTCAACATCTTGACCCAGAGGGGTTCATTTGTTACTATTGAGGAACCTACATTGAGACATCATAATCACCCAAAGTTCATGCTTTACATTAGGGTTTACTCTTGGTGCTGTACATTCTGTGGGTTTGGATTAATGTGTAATGGCATGTATTGATCATCATAGAATCATGCCGAGTAGTTACACCACACTAAAAATTTTCTGTGCTCCAGCTATTCATCTCTCTCTTCCCCACTAACCACTGGTCTTTTTACTATCTTCACAATTTTATCTTTCCCAGAATGGAATTGCCAGGTTTGGAATTGCACAGTATGTAGCCTTTCTGATCTCCTTTTGTAAACTACTCTAGTATATGAAAGTGGTAGCATAAGGACTATTAGACCTGATTCAGCACGATGAAGCCCCAAACACTCACTATTAATGTTTAGATATAAATGATGAAAAACATGTAACTGAGGTAGACAGCAAAGTGTCAATCTGTTAATTAAAAATAAGAATGTGTTGTTCCAGTGACCAGCACATTCATTTCCTGTAGACATTCTCAGATGACAAATCACATCATCAGCAAAGCCATTTTCTGTGTTTCCCATGAGACATCCATGTCCTTTTAAATGGAAAACTTGAATTCCATATGGTCATCACTTTTATTCTTTTTCCTATAAGAAGACCCTTATATGAGACCAGATCATAATCCAAAGTTTCCTTGGTAAGCATGAAACCAGTACAAAGTGGGAAAGTTGATTAAAGAAAAATTTAATGACCTAGTATATCTATTTCACAATGGGGAATGTTTTGCAAAGAGGGTCAGTATCCTTTGATGACTAAGAGCACATGCCTGAAAAACAGGATGCTCATAATAAATGTTAGCTAATATAGTGATGATGATGACTATTCTGCGGTCCCCTGGAATTGTCTCAATGGCTCTATTGATTTTTTTGAAATTATTTTTGTTATGTTATACTTATAGATTAACCAACACCCCTTTATAATGAAACATCCCTTTTTAATTATACATATTAAAATATTCCAGCAAGTTCTATTCCCACTATAGATGGCCTTGCATTTCTATGCTCTGAAATATTTTAGATTGGCCTTAGAATTTATGTCTTCGTTAGTCTTGTGTTTCTGTTACTTACAAATTCTTGAGATTGAGGAGTAGGAGAAATAACTGTGAGGGTAAGGTCAGAGACACCTTACTATAACCAACAAATGATTGGCAATGGCATCACCAGAAGAAGCTAAGAACTATTTTCAGTTTATGTCTTCTTCCTTTCTCCTTTCATTTCACCATGAAGCCCAAATAAATAAAATAAGTTTTTTGATTCTAAATTTAATCCTTGAAATATACAGAAATGACATTTTCAAAAAGTATAAATTAAATAGTTTAGAAATGCTGTGTTACAGTATAAGTTGGAATTGATCATTTAGGCTTCAAAGTTGCTCAAACACTTCTCTTACTTTCTAAATGCAATATGAAAAATAAATAATATTAGGACTTTATTGAAGTAGTTATTGCTTTGGTGTGGAAGAGCCTATCTCCATGAAGTACTTACATAGCATCTGAAATGTGTCTGTGTAACTTATAACTTCTGGTATTAAAGTTTCAAAACATACTTTAGAAATCTAGTCAAGATATATATTTCTAGAATGACACATTTAAGAATTATAAAGACTCTTGGGAAGAGAACTTATGAAACAGTAAATAATAAATACCAGCACTTATATTTTCTTAAATCAGTATCATAAAGAGTTGGTATTGAGGGGAAAGATTAAGCTGATGATCAAATAAATAAACACATTATCTTTGATCATTTTTACCCTCTCTTTGTTTTAGAGTTGGCGGAGTGTAAGGGAACTTCCTGTATAGAGACAGATATTAACATTATATAATAAATTTAAAATAATATTTCTACAACTTTTGATAATAGTCAAATCTTATTGTCTTAGTAAATTATTTATTTTATTATTATTATTAGATTTAAATGTTAACATTAATTTAAATCATAATTTAAATTATGTAATACGTAATAATTTTACGTAATAATTTTAACACATACGTAATAATTTTAACACAAAATATTTTCATAGGTAAACATTTATTTCCAAAAACAGGTAGTTGGTCAGATTTAGCCAGTAGGTTTTAGCTAGCCAACTGCTAATTTAGAACATTATACTCTTTAGATAGAAAACGTTACAATGATGCTTATTTATTAATTCAAATTCCTATAGGAAAACACGTTGGGAAAAATCTCATGTGAAATTCCTAAGTGATATATTAACTTTTTCTCCCTCGGGAAGGCTATTGTTTCTTTTGAATTAAGAGGACTTAGGCTCAAACCCCAGTCCATCAATGACTAGCCAGAGATCTTGGGCTGGTAAATTAAACTCTTTGAATTCAAATTTCACATCTGGAAACTGGTGATTTATTCATGAAATAAAAAGTAGTTCTTGGTTGTAAGCACTGGAGATTCAGCAGTGAACAAAGCAAAGTCCTGTGCCCATGGAGCTTACCTTCTATTAGAGGAAATTGGCAAATAAAGTAATAATAATAAATTAATGTATAATATGACATTAGGTAGCTATAACTACAATAAATACAAATATAAAATTATGGAAGACAAGTACTAGTTCATGTAGAAAGATTGAGAAAAGCCTTTCTAATAAGCTGAAATCTGAGCAGAAACCTGAAAGAAGTGAGGGAAAATGTCATGTGGTTTTGTGTGTGTGTGTGTGTGTGTGTGTGTGTGTGTTTGTGTGTGTGTGTCTGTGTCTGAGTGTGGTATGTGTGTATAAAGAGGAGTGGGGGGTGAGGCTCGAGGAAGTTATATCAGAGAGAGGCAACTGCAGATATGAAAACATACGTTAGGAGCTTGCTTATCATATCAATAATATACATATCAACGTAGGAAGTAAGTTACATAGGCCACTTGGAAGATTTAACACTTTACTCTGCATAAGGTAGAAAGTCCTTATAGCTATATGCCTAATATAGTAACCACTAGTTACATGTGGTTATTGAGTGCTTGAAAAGTGCCAGGTCCAAATAAGAGGTGCTATAAGTATGTATCAAATACACACCGGATTTCAAAGACTTAGTACTAAAAAATAAATAAATAACATGTATATGTTTATATGGATTAAATATTGAAATAATCATTTTGGATGTATTAAATTAAGTAACTATATTAAGGTTAACACCATTTCAGTTTTTAAATGTAGGTCTTAAAAAAGTTATCAACAGAGAATGACTATAAATGATCTAATTTCTATCAGATAATGAAGCACAGTCATTTCAATAATACAACTTTTGAAAATAACATTTTTTGTAATTGGCACATAATAGCTCTAAAATAAATTAAAGCCAATCATAAAAATGAAACACAGACTCAATATAAAATAAAATAGTATTTTTCAATATTCAAGTATAATTCTTAATTCCTCAAGAAAAGATAAATGTGATTTGATTGTATTCCAAGCTTTGGTGATTTATTGTTTTTACAAAAAGGGAATCCATCTGCTGTTTTTCTGAAATAATCAGTTTTGAGATTTGTTTTGGTAAGAAAAGGATATAAACTCTACCCTGTAGGAGGAAATACTTATTTTCAACTCATTGTGTTATAAGAAGTCATAGTTTTTTACAGAATCGATGATCACCCAGAATGCAATTAGACTTTTATAAAATAGTTTTGGTATTGTTACTCATGCACATTGCAGTAGCGTCTTTATGATTAATTCCTTGAAATGTGGAAAAGTGTAGAGATTTAAAAATCCAATAAATGTTTATTGTCGTATGACAGGTTTTTAAATTATTTCCAATATATCAGTATTAAACTAACTACAAGGAACATAGTTACATAAAGGGTGCTCCATGACACTCATTACTGTTGTTCTATTTCTAAGGGTTGCAATGTCTCATTTTGTATAAAATCTTAGTTATTTGAAAGAATGCTATCATGGCACACAGGAATAAGTTATTTACACTAAGGATTAAACTTCTGTGAAAATGGTTCAAATTCACAATAACTAGTGTTTTGTCTCTGGCATTCTCTTTCACATATATTAAGGTATTTATTTTTCTTTTGTATTGCTTGGATTTTCCAAATTCATATACACATAGTATTTTCCTATATGCAGAATTAACCAAGAGTTAATGACTATCAACTAGATTTTACTTTTTCCTAAGATTCTATTGTGTATTGATTCACTAAAGAGTAATATATGCTGATATGTTTGCTTTCAATAGGTTTGTTTGAATCACAGTTGGTTTATAAGATTTCTAAAATGTGTATTGTGTATACATTCCTTTCAAACGTTTTCTTTCTATCATAGTCTTGTATGTTTTATGGTCCAAAATTTTGCCAAATAGAATAGCTTATTATTTTTCATGTCCCAACCTGTGGTATGAGGTAAATATATCATTTCTTTGTGCAGCCACTCAATTCAGATACCTGTTCAGCAAGAACCAATTCCCTTTATTCTCTTAATCGTATTTATGGTCCTTTTCTTAACTTTCTCCAATTTATAAACAATTTATCTCTATTCTGCTGTTATTTTAACATGAGAAATAAATTCAACCACATGTGTATATAAAAAAATTCCATTTGTATCTAGAGAGACACAAATGATATTTTAGATGCTTTCATTTATGCCTCAGTTGTATTGGTGATCTAACTTTAACTATTCTTTTTCTTTAATATTCCAGCTCATTCAAAGAGAATTTAATGCTGTTTACAATGATCCATATGTAAAAGAGGATAAAATACACCAAACATGAGTCAGAAAAATAAAGCAAATGAAATAGAAAGAAATTAAGGAGGGAGAATGAGGCTAGTAATGGAGGTGCTAAAAAAAAAAAGACTTGCATATCACAAAAGTAAAACAGACAACCAAACAACAACAAAACAATCCCAAATTACTTCTGGTGGAAAGGCAGAACTATTTCTTAGTCAAATGCCAAATACTGGGAAAACGTTTTTATTCTGTGGGACATTATAGAAATGATATTGTCTAATGTCATGAAAAAAGTGTTTCATGGTTCCTAAAACATCACTTTGCATATAGTCTGGGTGGAGTCTCTACTGGTCTATACTAACAGAGGAAGTATTTTCAGAATATCACGAAAACCTGTATTGCATATCCCTCCGGCCATCTGCAAAGCTATTAATTTGTTTAGCCAGGCTTTTAAAAAAATATTGACAAATACCAAAGTTGGAGAGTCTTATCTTGTTAGCTAAATATAGTCCAATTTAGTTGAACAAAAGGCTAAGTAGAGTTTACAATCATGAAATCTGAGAAGTTTTTAACTACCACAACAGATATCTAACATCTATGGCACCCTTTATTTGTTGGGTTTGGTGTAATTAATTAGTGTTATCTAATTAACTTCTCAGAAAGATCCTTTGAGGTAGGTTTGATTACTTTCCCCATTGTACAAATGAGTTCCCTGAAACTTTCAGAGGTTGAGATTTTTTTTTCTATAAAGACACAAATAGTAGTGGTGTAGGTTTATTTTGAACCTACATCTATGGGCCAGCAGCAAGCTGGGTTCCTAAACACTTTCTCTGTTAATGTTTAAGGAGATAAATCTAGTTAAAAATTCAACCTATCTTGGGAATGATTTAAGCATACAAGCCCAGAAACTATCATCAAATGATAATTTTAGTTTGTCTCACTCACAGAAAGACGTAGTTGAGAAAATGGCTGCTGTAATAATTTTGTTGTGAAAAAATTGCTATAAAACTATTTCAGCAAAGACTCTACACTTATTTTTTTGTTTGTTTTATAAGGCAATTTCTGGTTGAAAGTAATCGAAGGTACATATATAGGTAATTTGACAAAATGTTGTAAATTAAAATTCAGTGTCATATACGAAAAATAACTTGGATTGAGAATAAATTAGTTAACTGAGCCAATTATATATTAGTATCTTTAGTTTGTGATTTAAAAGGAAAAAAAAAGGTTTTGCATAGAAAAAAATGTTTCAGTTAAATATGCCTTTCAACATTTATCTAAGAAAACTGGTTAAAGTATTTCTGTATAGACATTATCATGTGGTCGCACAGCAAAACATGTTTTATATACATAGATTTATATATAAACATATGTAACAGATAACACATATAACATATAATCATATATAAACATATTTACATATAAATATATACATGCATGTATATTTATATACATGTTAATTGTATTACACATTTCCTTAGAAGTTTAGTTATTAAAACTTTGTTCAAGGATAGCATAGTAACACATCAATAAGTATTATAAATAAGTCACAGATCTTTTAAAATAAGGTATGACAATAAACTTTAAATGAAAATTTAATTTTTGTTTAATGATTATAATTATTATATTAATTTATTTCCATTATATTTGCTAACTAATTAGAAGATCAATGAATGCAGTTCTTTGTTTTGAGAAAGCTTACTCTAATCAAATACTGTTCTGCTATGTATTTGATATTGTTGTACGTATTTTATATTGATATATTACTTCCAAGGATTTAGATTTAGTGCAAATTTAAATGACTGGATTTTTTTTCCATAATACAAATTCTTGTCAAATTCTGTTTAAAGTTGCACAGGCAACTTTAAACAGAATACAAAATATATGATAAATAAAATTTCAAAGAGTCTATAAGACCAACTAGACTAGGACTTAAAAAATTGGACAGATGTTGCTACCATGAGAAAATTAGAAAAATTAGAAAAATTAGAAAAATTAGAAAAATTAGAAAAAAAACTTCGGTAAACTGGACCTTAAATTATGCATAATACTAGTTTTAATGTGCTAGAAATTGACTAGGCAAACTTCAGCAAAGGGAAGTTTCTTGGGAGGTTATTGGGAGCTGACAGTATCAATAAGAGGATGGAAAAACAGGCTGGGGAATAGTCAAGAGCAAGGGCAGCTGCCGAGGCCTGGGAAGCAGGAACCATGGGAATAGGTAGATATGCAGTTTCGATCTGGCGAGGACATTGCACCTCCAGTGTGGGAGTTCCAACCGTTTTAAAATCAAGTGTTTTTGACTCAAGAACCAAATTCCAGAGGGAAAATGAAATGGCCTACTTTGAGTGGCATGCAGTCTTTTACAGCATGAGCTGAGGACAGAACAATTTGAGGGCTTATTCCTCAGAGTATTTTTGGAAAGAAAGCAAAATGCTTTGCAGCCAAAAAGCAACAGAGTCCACTTGTGAAATGGATATATTAATGCCCTTTTAAATCAATGTCTTCTTTTTTTGTATCTTACAAGCATTAAATACAATTTCTGTGGCATAGAGCGCACAGTCCCAAGCATATAACTTTATCCCCAATGGAAATAACTGATCAGAGGAGCACTGTGGTTTGTTTCCATTTCCCAATGTGTAGGTGGTACACAGGACGACATTTCATTTCCAAAATGGAGAGTGAGGACTTGGTTAGCACTGCTTGTTAATTTTTCTCATTTTTAGTTACCCGGGGAAAAAAAATGAGTTTATTTATTTCAGTTTGTTTGAACGGTTTTTAATTATAATTAAGCAGTGCTGACCAGAATTCACACATATTAACTGAGAGAAAAGCAGGTTATACAACTGGAAATGTTGAAACTTCATGGCTGTTTCACTGTGGGAATAGGAAATCAAGGAAAAGAAATATTGAATAATCTTTTGTTTTATGTATAGTTTGCTGAAAATGTTTGCACATCACCAGCTTTGTCTGGTAATACACAGACTCATTTAGTAAGACGAGGAGCATGAGAAACAATTTCCTTTAGCTATCTATTTGTACCATGTGTCAAAAAGAAATCTGGATTTAGAAGAAAAGAAACTTTATTTAAAAGATTATTCGAGAATGCTGGTGGTGAGGAACTAATGCTGTAGGGGGAAAGGGTCTGTTGTATTAGGGAGAACTCTGAGAAGAGAACTGTCAGCACTCAAAGGTTAGACAGAAAAGGGCTTTTCTTTCATAAGGAGGAGTCAACAAGGCTAGAAACAATCTGTGTGGGCAAGTGGGATGCCGGGACTGAGCAGATAATGATTACACTAAGATCAGCCTGTTATGGGAGGGGCTTTTTAGGAGACATTGTGTGCTGTTTCAGGCTAATGTGGGTCAAAGTTCAGGGACTTGGAGGAAGGAAAGAAACTTAACCAATGTTTGCTTAACAAAAGTTATGTTTGATTGATCAATGGAGACAAAACAATTCAGCGAATCACTTATGAAGTCGAATTTGCAGGATCTGTGACTGGCTTTGTCCTAGGTAAACCAAGGGGCCACCAAGAGTTTTTCTGACTCATCTCTAAGCGATAAGGGTCAAGATGTCTCTTTGCATTAAGCAGTGTTCTGGAAAGTAACATGTGGGGGGAACGTCTTCCCTTGTTATTTCCCAGGAGCACAAGGTTTAGGTAAAATTGAACATTGTCAAGTGTAAAAGGGGATAGTGTCTGAATACAAATCTTATATTTCCAGGAATGTAACTAGTCAACATGCTGTTGACTTTGTTTTGTGTCCAGGTAGTATTACTCAACTCTGTTAGAGATACCAAAATATTGTGCGTTTTATGTAAGGTATTAAACCTTTTTTATTTTTTTATATTAGGTGCATTTCCAAATAATTATTCTATAAAGCCAGTGTGAAGGGGAGGGACTATGACTAATAGACTGTGGAAGAAAATCAGTCAGAGCACTGTTCGTATAAGCTTTTATTTGAAAATATCAGGCATGAGAAGTCTCCCAAGACCTCTGGGAAAAGAGGGCAAAATGTTTTATGGGGCTTCAGCAGGAGTGGCTGAATCCACTGAACAAGGACAAGCCTTGTTCTTATTAATTAGCAGCCACTGTTTGAATAGTCTGGGAAATCAAGAGGGGGGCAGATAGAGACCAAAGTCATGTGCAAGAGAGTCTGGAGGAGAAACAACAGTGGGACTAGGACATATGTGGGCCACAGTGGAAAATTCTCAATTCTTCAGGGTCTTTTGCAGAATATTGTATTTAATCAATATGTTTCCATTATTATTATTTTTACATTGGAATGGAATGCATGTTTCTCTACATTATAGACCTAAAGTTTCATCAAAGAGTATTTATAATACCTAGTAATCATGCGTAACCTCCACTCCTTTTGAGATGTTAGACAGCTTCAATACCATATTGTATAATAATGTGGTCATATCACTGCCACCATAACAACTTTTCCTTATGTGCAAACCACAGAACTTCACAAAGAAACCATTCAGATAGTTCAAGGTAACTGAGATGAAGCAGAGAAGGGAATCGGTGCTCCATATTCAATACAAAAGATGATAGAAAGAAGCAACCTGAACTCTGAAAAGACGTTACCTGCTTTTAAGAGCCATCTATGCCTAAATACACACTTCCAGAAAGATAATAAAGATAATAAGAAATTTATAGATCATAAATTTATCTGTAAGCTTTAGTCTTTCCTTTATGTTTTTCTTTAAACAAAGAATGATGTATAAAACTTGGATCACTTTAAATCAGTAACCATAAAAATCACTTATCTAGGTCAACCTTTAATTAATATAAGTATTTGTACAGTTAAACATTGCACTTCTTGGTTTATTTTATAAGATTTATGCCTGCTGTAAATTTAATGAGGCATAATAATAATATATATACTAGAATGATAAGGTTCACATATGGCTAATAATGAAGGGCTATGTTGTGTCTTCTCTTCCTCCAAATTATTGAATAGATTGAGTAATAAGTAAATCCTTCATTTCCTCAAAGTCTTTACTAATCATGTTCCCTGATTCTATTCTTGGCCCTCATTTCAGGTTGTTCTCAGCATAGTGGCAAGGGTGCATCTTTTAAATGTAAGGTAAATCATATTACTTCAATGTTTAAAGTTCAGTAATACATCTTTACTTCACTCTGAAAAAGTCCCCATGTGACCTGCTCCTCCCCCTCCCCCAACCTTTTCTGTTTCAGCCACACACTTCTGCCTCTGGGCTTTTGCACAGGCAGTGAGCAAGCAATTCCCTCTTCCTGGAACACTTACCGAGGATATCCAGATCACTCATTGTCTCCTGATAGTCTGCTCAAATACCACCTTTGCAATGACACTTTTGAAGTGTCATGTTTAACATGAGTAATAATAACTTTTCCTGAACACACGTAACAATTTTATTATTTTATTGTCTGTCTTGCTCAATTAGAATGAAAGTTCTGTGGTGTCAGAAGTCTTTGTTCTGTTCACTGATATATCAGAAGTGTGTGGAACAGTGTCTGGTCCATGGTGTGCATTCAGTAAATATCTGTTGAAAGGAAGAGAGGGAGGAAGAGAGGAAGGAAGAAAGGAAAAGAAGAAAAGAAAATGTTTCTACTTAACACTTCCTGAGTTTTGTTGCTACTTTATTAGACAACCAGAGTCCAATCTAATTTACTACATTTTCAAATTCTGAAAATAGAGATTTATATAAAGATTTTTTTCTTTCTTAAAAAGTTGGGGAAGAGGAAAGAGTGTTAAAGAGAATTTTAAAACTATGACTATATTGTTTTATTTTGCCCATTGTAAGAAATTTAAACAACGTAACATATAAAAAAGAAAGTTTGCGAACTTTTTATAGTAAACTCAAAATCATACCACCTGGACTTAAGCATTATTGACGTCACATAAACATTACAGACATCTCCCTTGACGATCTATATGATACAGATATTACAGATTAGACAAACATCATTGTAGATCTCTCTATATGCACAATATAAATATTAACATGTAATATAATGTAAATATACAATATATACTTATATAAGCTATTATATTTTAGTATATATTTTAATATATTGTTTACAGAACAAGTTTTTTGTTTGTTTTTGTTGTTGTTATTTTTAATTTTAAAGGCTTTAAACAAAAGAAAACATAATAACATAAATCAGTCATGACCTGGTCACATACAAACACTTCAGGCTGGAGAGGTATGTTTGTTCTTGGTGAATTTATATGCAGTAAATTCTCATGATATTTAATTCGAAAATTTATGTATGAGTTGGTTTAACATGAGTAATAATTTAAAGTAAAATACAAACATGAAGGCACTTCACCATTCTTATTAATCTATGTAAGTCAATTCAAGGTATAGCTGTATGTTTTTTTAAAATCTAAAGTAAAAAAAAAAAATCTTCAGGAAGGAAGCAACCATGTACCTCTCTATGTACATTTGAAAGTCAAGGGCTGAAAAATCCATTATCAGTAAATACCATTTATGTGTATATATATATAATGTAATCTATATACATATGTTATATAATGGAGATAAATAGATAAATACCTAAGTTATCTATATACATATGTTATATAATGGAGATAAATAGATAAATGCCTGAGTATACAGATAATAGATGTTGAGTGGAAAGATAGATCTTTACAACATGTGTTCTCATTTTCAAAGAATTAAATTGTTTCATATATATATATGTATATATATGTATATACATATATATATATATACGAAAAAGCTGGAAGGAACTCAAATTTGGACACCTTTCTCTTTATCATAAGAGATAGTTCATCCCCAAATATCTCTAAATGTTTAAGAATAAAATGTAACATGGAAAAGACATTGTTAAATATTTTAAATGACATAATTCATTTTTAGACCTCATTGATTTATTTTCTTTCGTGCTATAATGAAGGAATTAGTACAGGTATATGATTAGTGTAATATATATATATATATATATATATATATATATATATATATATATATATATATATGTCATTCCACACCTAAATTTTAGGTCACATATGATTCTGCAATATTGCACATAAATATAGAAAAAGACTATAGAAATTAACCAGCTCAATTTTGGAATCTGAAGTAAAAGTTATTTTCTGATGTATCAAAGGAATTTAGAATATATTTCCCCTCCCTTCCACACAATGCCTTACTGCATGGACTCCCAAAAGGAGCATTGAATCTAAAGGTAAATTTCAAAATATTTGTCATGTATAGTTATTAAAATTAATTATTTTACATTTATAGGTCTATAAATATTTAAAATATGCATTCTGGTGTTAATCTACAAGGATTAATAATATAAAGTTTTTAATAAGGAAAAAAGACATTAAGGAAAGACATTGCCACTTGTGACAATGTAGGAAACAAATACTTATATGTCAGTAATCGGTACTTTCAATTAAAAGCATGGTATGTAATTGCAAATAAAATGTGTTTTCCAGAAAATTACCTATAGATAAACATTATTTGTCTTTTCTAATGAAAATTACTGATTCTATACCAAATGATTTATCTTTCAGTTGTTTGTATTCTCCTCAACAGTTTCTGAAATTTTCATGCAATATTTTTACCTTAATGTGGTAAATCTGCCATTGCAAAATACCTCTACATTCTCCCATCACTATAACGCTCGAAAGATCTTTATACCCTTAGGAAAACAGGTATCCTAGTCCTGCACCTTGGCATATAACTATGCATTCTGTATCACAGAATCTGATGGGGATGTTATAACATCAGCCATATGAAGTCCAGAGTTCTAAAATCCCATGGTTCCTATAAAGCAGTCAGCTTTATTTGTACAACATATTTGGCATTTCCCATGAGCTATGTAAAGCTCAAATGGTATCATAAATTCAAAAAGTCAAGACATAAATAGGACATGGTCAGTGACCTCTTTTTACTTTATTTAGCTCCAGCATCACTTGGAGTTACACGAAGAAAAACTATAGAGATTTGTTTTTTCAAGGGTGTATATATTCAGTAAACATTAGCAAAAACTAGGCTGTCATCATCTTTCATGTACTAAATGTCATTTCAAGTTGAGGGTGATTCTGCCCAACCCTTCTCCCCCCAAAAAAGCCCATCAGAATGTCATGTGTGTACTTTGTTTGCTTTATAGGATTTTGGATCGGTATGTTCAGGAGCAAATTCCTGGTGCCAAAGTTGTTGTGGAGTCCATTGGTGCTCGCCGGCATGGGGATGCCTTTTCTCTAGAAGACTACAGTAAATGTGACTTGACTGTCTATGCAATTGACCCCCAAACGAACAGAGCCATCGACAGAAATGAGCTTTTTAAGTGAGTACTTTTATTGTCCGTAACAGCTCTCTGGTTACAGTAGACCCAAAAATCATCCTGATGTAAGGCTGTGAGTATAAGTATTTAAAAATTAAAACCCACCAAATTGTGTTGAAAGTGAAGCGTAAGCAAAAATATTCTAAGACACAATACCTAGGGTCCTCACGGCTAGAAGTTTTCAAGTCCAAGCATGGGATAGAGTGACTTCAGAAGACTTGTGTTCCTTTTTGGTATCAGAGGGTCTATATGAGCAAGGAGCATTTTATTGAGACCACCTCACATCAGCTACTACTCTTGCTCCAAGGCTCTGGCTGTTTGAGAGGAAAATAGAGTCCTTCTTAAAGAGGCAGTTTGCCTACCAAGATGTTAGTGGCTTAAATTTTAAGAACAAATGTAATTTTCTTCAAGGGCTTATTAAATCAGCAAAAATTAGTATCTGATTTTTCCCGACTTGGGTTGAGGATAATCACTTCCATCTAAGTCCATATTTAAGTTGCAAACCCTAAAAAATAAAGAAAATACAATTCTTAAATAAAACACTGCTACATTTTTCTCTTTCAAGTTATTCTAGAACAGTTTAAATTTCTTTAATGTTAATTTCTGCTTTACTCTAGTGACACCTAGTGTCCAACAAATTGTTGAAATGTGATTCTTATCTAAATTGAAACACATTTTTAATTGACAAATATATATTGGTATATAATCATACGCATGTATTCTGCATATTTATAAGTGTGTATACATACACACATTTCAAAATCCACAATTTCATATTTTTCTCTGTCTATATATGGTAAACAGCATATAAATAAACATGTATATATAAACGTATACATATATTCATATGTGGGTGCATTTATTTAGTAAATGTCCATTTACCCATTTATTTATTAAACCTATACTTTAAAAAAAAAGTAAGTATTAAATCACTATTTTGTAGTTTTTTTTTTTACACTTTTTTTAAATTAAAATTTATTGGGTGACAATGGTTAGTAAATTACATTGGTTTCAAGTATACAATTCTGCATTACATCATCTTTATATCACATTATGTGTTCACCACCCAGAGTCAGTTCTTCCATCACCATATATTTGACCCCGTTTACCCTCATCTGCTACCTCCCTAGCTAAATCAATCCTAAGAAAAAAGAATAATGCTACAGGTATCACACTCCCTGACTTTAGTTTGCACTATAGAGCAACAATAATCAAAACAGCACGATATTGGCAGAAACACAGACACACAGACCAATGGAATAGAATTGAAAGCCCAGAAGTAAACCCACATAAATATGGACACATAATTTTCAACAAAGGACCCAAAAATATTTTATTTCTAAAATAGAAGCAGTAAATTTTGTTGATGAACAGATTCAAAGTAAATTAAATTTGGAACAAATCATATTATTTTAAAATAAAATGCAATTTTTTTAAAAAAGCACATACATGTTTAGCTTGTAACCATTTCTTATATGTCCAGTCTGTTTAACATTAATATGAGAGATGTAAAAGTTAGAGAAAGCCTGTGTACTCTACAAACTGCATTTAAAATATAGTGGTAAAAGCACACTTATAATTTAAAATAGGATATGACTATCATGCTCTGATAAAGCTTCATTTAACTTCCTAAGTTCAGAAAAAAACCAACAACATAAAATTAGAATATTGAAAATTCAAATAAATGGACAATTAATTATTAGAAACTAAGTAAAATAATTTGGAATCGTACAGAGGAAAGACTAGTTTACCTGATTTGCTTTATTAAGCAAAACAAACATACAAGTGGAAGGAATGTAAACAAAAGATTTTTCCTGCACTTAATGATCTTTCTCTACTTGTGATCTTTCCCAGTTTCTAATAATATATTTCTTGTGACATAATTCTTAATCTATACTTCATTTGGAATTTCTTGCTTTATTTGATAAACAGTTCATTTAAAAATTGCTATAAAAAGTATATTTTTAAAATTGCTATAAAAAGTATATTCAAAATTGCTATAAAAAGTATATTTTTCATCTACAAAAGCATACGTATAAAAAAAAATCCTAATTGCCTTATACTACATATAGTATGGAAAGTTGAGTAAAAAAAGTGTGTTGCTTAAAATGAAAATTGAATTATCTAAGCTATTAGGTTTTTTAAATTGGAAGACTAATAAATTACTCTGTGGAATTCACACCTGATATCAGGCAACTCTATTTTTTCCATATGGAATCTATATGAGCGCTGTGTTAACTAGATTTGAAAGTAGAATAATTGTTCAGAAAATTAGAATAAAAAGTGTCAAAAAGGAATAAAATCAACTGTAAAATGCACAAGTTTGACATCTTTGGTTATCATTTGATTGTAAAATTTGGGGCCATTTTCATTTTTTCTTTCAAATTACTTTGTGTTTCTCACATTTATAACTGAAGTATGGTATTTTATATTAAAACATATTTATAAAATAATCGTTTTATTTTGTAGAAGCTGTATAATTACAAGTATATAAAAATATTAATACCCCTCGCCCCCAAAAAAATTAGACTTGAGTATACCAAAATGTTAGCAGTGGTGGTTTTTGTATTGTGGGCCTGTGAGTAATTTGGCTTTTTGAAATTTTGTGTGTTTTCCAATGTTCTATAATAAGATATTTGACCTTTATAAATATTTTTTTTAATTCAAAAAGAAAAATACCTAAGACATGTGGTTTTATGGTATTAAGGACACAAATGTTGCATTAATATTGTAGAATTTGTAAGTGACTTTTCAAATGTTCCCGAGGAATTTTTTTGGGGGAAAAAAGCCTTTTTATCACAGCATACAATATGTAACAAAATTGTTCAATCTAATAAAATTAAGTAGTAATCTTTCCTTGATTCTGCTCCCCAACACGTAGTTAGAAATTACATTTAGAGGAAGTGTTTGCCAGAACTACCAGATTAAATTTACCACCAACTCTTGACATTTTGATTACAATGATTGACTCCCTGCATTATTTATTTAGTCTTTTCTTTCTAAGCAGAACAAATCACCTTTTAGTCTGTTCACCCTCTGCCCAAAAGCCATTGTTTTAGTTTGGTATTTGAAAATGTTGCTATTTAAGATGGTGTGGTGGAACACAAATACAGACTTTGAGTCTGAAGGCTTGAGTTGGTGTCTCAGATTTGTTTCAACAACTGTATAGATTTGTGGCCTGCCTGTAAATCCATATAATAATGTTCCATTTTACAGGATTAGTCTGAGGACTCAAGAAGATTAAAAGCAGGAATGTAATTTTAAACTATATTATGTAATTTAGAATATTATACTTTATTCCACCTAAATATCATTACATAAATAATCTCAACATAGTAATATTAAGTTCAATGATATTAAAAATGACTTTTCCTAATCATTTTCTGTAATCATGTTAAGTAAGAGTCATTGTTATAAATACTTTTGGTATGTGCATGTAGATGTGTAATTACTCCTCATTATTGCTCTTGCTTTTTAGATATGTTTTCCTTATGTATAATGACTCTTGTCTGAGTTTATGTTCCAATTTAAAAATAATATTAAAATATATTAAAAATATTTTATTTTTAAAAAGACCTTTCTTTGTTAATATTAATTTTACTATTTATCTAACAATAAAGATTTTTGGATGGCAAACTGCTCGATATCAATAAAGACTTTCAGCCATATTATGGGGAAGGAGGACGCATCCTGGAGATACGGACTCCACAGGCAGTGACCAGCATTAAAAAGCGAGGAGAAACTCTTGGCTACACAGAAGGTGCCTTGCTGGCTCTGGCCTTCATCATCATCCTCTGTTGTATTCCTGCCGTTTTGGTGGTTTTGGTCAGCTACAGACAGTGAGTATGCATAGATGCTAAATATGGATAGTTCTTCAAGCAGGTGTTATGGAAAATCCATCTCTGGTAACATGGCTTTGTAGTTGTAAAGTACTGTTGTATCCTTCTTGTACCAAATGACCTTCTTTTAATGGAAAACAATACAAACTTTCAATGCCTTTTTCACAGGTCGCTCATGTTCCTGTTCTCTTAATACATTCTCTTCCAATAGGAATATTAGGTTAGCTCCTGTGTCTTTGTTTATGTTTTTCATCAGGATAAGAGCCTTGGGAGACAAGGTAATAGGTATCCTGGGGAAAAGGCAGCGGAATGTCATGTGCAAATATTCATTTCAGCCAGTTCCAAAGGAGATCCGTAACCTAACTTCATTGTCATGCAGGGCTTTTATCCATAAGGTTAAATTTACCTCTGTGCAGATGATGAGTGTTGGCTAAATCATTTAAAAATTATAGCAGGTCATACGTAAGTTTCCATGTGTTTCTTCCTTCCTGGATAGCCTTCATAGGACCTATATTGTAACATCTAACAGTGTATTTTGGCTGTACAGGCCTTAATTTTTTTCTGGTTCCTGTAGGCAAATGTATCCATGTAAAATACCTATATATTTGTTTTTTATTTAGGTCCTTCAAAGTAGTCATGTAATTATCACTAGTTTAAACATCGATGTTTGAGATAGACTAGTAACCTATTCCCTATTTGACACTAGGTATGGGGAGCCTTTGTGATAGAGGGCTACCCATTGTAAGTATATCCCTATTGACAATGATTGGTGAAAATAGTGGAAAACAGGTTAAGGAGAAAGGTAGCCCTGAGGGTGCCACAAAATGAAAATAAATAACAGACAAGAAACACAAATCATATAAATTGCTTACATAATAAACAATAAGAAATAATGGTAGAACTGCAATTCATCATTTCAAATACCGACAGGGAAAGTCCTTATATATTCTCAAACTGTTGTCTTTGTTCTCTAACACGGAGAATTTTATTTTGAATTAAATAAGGTAAGGTCATTCTGATATGAAAGTTAAAATGTATGTTCTGCGTGAAGATGCTATGGGAATATTTTCCATTATGAAAGCGATGTGAAGTTGCAAATACAATATTTAGATTGATATACTGAAGTGCCATGTATCCTTAACAAGTCAATTTGTCTGCTAAATTCAAAGTCTATGAAAAAAACTTAATACTGGACCATTTGTTTTAAATTATTTAGTTATCAACTCAATATCAATTTTCATGTTAAATGTAATTTGCATTATAGCTACCCTTTTTCATCCAACTACTTCTCTAAAGAGCTTTATTATATACTGCTAGCAATAATATCAGTGAGAAAATTTGTATTTGACACACAATGCAATGATTAAAATCTGGGTGTTATACTCAGTGGTATGAAATTTAACAAAAATTATATATGTTTAATGTTTAAACATTTTATAGATGCATTATTTAATTATTTTCAGTTCAGTAATCAACTCAACACTCTCTGAATTAATTTTACTTACTGTTTTTTACAGATTTACATAATTAATATGAGTTTTGCATGGATCATGTTTCAAAATAAAATTCTATTTTTTAAAAATCTAATATTTGTATCTTCATATTCTGCTTATAAATCAGATTGGAATGGATGGTGCTTCTTTTATATTAAGATGTGTCTTTGAAATCTGCAATGCATGGAAAAACCAAAAAGCAAATATGGAAAAAAATGTCATGAATTCATTGCCCAGAAGTGGCTCCTTTCAGCTTCAAAGTGAAGCCAAGAGGATAATCAGAGCTTGCTGCCTGCCTCCATTCCTTTAACATCCTTTGAGCACAGTAAACCACGAAGCCAATTATAAAGATCAGATCATTTTTAATATATCATTTCTCTATCAAAGTTGAAATTCACAAACCTTGCTTTAATCCGCTTTTTCTTATTTCATTCATTTCTTGGTTCCTGTAATGAATGTTTTGATGGTTTGTATGACTGTGACAGTAATAACAAATTGCTTACCAAATTCACTTTCTGAATTAAAAGACTTAATTTCCCTAGTATGTCATTAAACCTATGTCAGAGTCTATCCAGTAAATTATTCATAACTTAGAGTAAATCACATATTAAAATATTATGAATACAATATTTCTAATGTAGCTTTCTCTTTTTTTCTTACTCAATGCTTTCCCAAACAGGTTTAAAGTGTAAGTATACTTACTAATATTTTGCACATGATTTTATGTTATATGAAAAGAGAAACCCCAGATAATGCTCCTAAAGTAGTCAGCCTACCCAGAACCATATGTTATTTGTCTGCTTTGTATTTGCAGTAGGTGTCTTCTTTTTAGTTCAAATTCGCTTGTGGTTTTGTATATATAGAATTGAGCTGGTTTTACACAATCGGACACAAGTGGAGGAAATGTGAAAAAGGCAATTTGCTCTGATAGCTTCTACCCTTTGAGACCTTGATTTTGAGGAAGGAATTAACAATCAGTGTCCAGGACAGTCAAGAAGAACAGCCTGTTCTAATGCAAGAATCACAGGCATTCCTAGGCCTCCAAAGGAAATAAAAACAAACCGAATCTCCCTCCTAAATACGCCAACTTACCCAGCCTCTGTAATCTAATCCCAAAAATGTTTCAAATCATTTTTAATGAAACCTTTTATTTAAATAGATGAAAGATGGATAATAAAAGAAAATTATGTATCTCCCATATGCCTCACATTATGAAAGAGATCGTAAAAACAATAGCAAGTGTCAATCACGTTTTTATAATTAATTTGTCTTCTTCCGTTAATATTATCATTAACTTTAAATATTAACTTTGCGAATATTTCCAATGAATTCTACCCATCGATCAAGGGGTAAATATTTAAAGAACTACATGGACGGGAGTATTTGTAAATGATCCCCTGTGGGCATGTTTTTGTAATATATCAGTTTGTAAGTTCAAATATGGGTGTAAAAGATTTGTTTGTTAGTTCCTCTGATAACTATACACTATTATTACAAGGTAGCTTATTGATAAGCATATGACTTCTAAAATAGTTTTACAAAACATCCTTATTTTACTAAAGACGCCAAGCTGAGTGCACCAAGACAGCACGGCTCCAAGCCGCAGAGGCGATGATGGCTGCGGCCAAACCAGCAGCACCTGCCGCAGCACCAGTGGCCGCACCCCCGGCACCCCCACCGCCCCCGCCGCCCCCGGGTGCTCATCTCTATGAGGAAGTTGGGGACAGCACAACGTAAGTAGACTTTTCAAGGGTTTTAAGAAGTGGGTTTTGATGGATGCTGTGTGGTGAGTATTCAATGTCAACCTGATGTTGAAAAGCAGTTTGCAGCCTACTTTATTACATTTTTTAAAAAAACAAAATATTGATAAGATGAAAACCTAAGAGAAGTTAAATAGAGAAGTAATAATCAAAAAAAGAACCAAAAAGACATTAAAAAATAAAAAAAAATACAAAATAAAAGAAAAGTAGTATTCAATATGAGGAGACACTTGCAGATGAATAGCTTGAATATTCATTGTATTTTAAATCTTTAAGTCTTTAGAATCATGTAGACATTCTTCTTCCACAATAAAAATAGATTCTGAAAACAACTTTGTTTTTTCTCATAGAAAATGAGAATAAAGCACGATCATAAAATAGTAATTCTTGATTTAGTCTCAAAAGCCAACTCCTGCTTTGTTACATAAACAAAGTGTACGGTCTGGTGCTCGCTTCCGCAGCACATATACTAAAATTGGAACGATACCGAGAAGGTTAGCATGGCTCCTGCCCAAGGATGACATGCAAATTTGTGATGCATTCTATATTAAAAAAAAAAAAAAGTGCATGTATGATCTAAAACCATAGACTTTTCTAATATACTATTTTAGAACATCGTGAATAGAGTAATTGATATTTGCATGAAAATAAAGAATACTAACTTCCCAACCACTTAGAGAATTTTTTTATAATCCTTTCAAGTATAAGGATATTTTAAATATATTCCTTTCAAATATAAGTCTTTCAAAAGACTGTTGTGATAGCTTAATTATTATTCTATACTATTTGTAATCTCCATGCAATATTAAATCATTTTTGAAAGAGACTTAAATTATTTTAAAAGAATACACAACTGTCTCTATAATGATAAACCCTCAAAACCTGATTCTCATTTGGAGATACTGAAGTAGTCTATATATTTTTTTAATTCAAGAGTAATTATTTCTGAACATTAAATGCAAAACATCCAAGGATGTTATAAAATTTAGAATATGACTAAATTGAGTCCAAGAAACATTTATTAACTAGAAATGGGTGGAGTTTAGGGACTAAAACATGTTCTACTGTTAACATATGTGGCAATTACTAGTATGAATAAAGCAAGCCTCAAAAATTATGAAATTTATGTTTTAATGCAAAAAATGGTTTTAAACATATATGTGAATATTATTTGCCATATTAATACTATTGTATGAGGTTATGTTCTGAATAGTTTTAAAATGTTAAAACTGATTTTAATGTCGTATATTTTAATGATAACATTGAATTTAAAACAACTTAATGCTTCTGATTCTATTTCTAAAATAATAATGTAACACAGTAATCATGCCTTAAATATAGTTTTTGTAATTTGTTTCATAAGTTGGAAATGATAATCTCTTTTTTAATTATTGGTGAATGTAGGAATTGAGCCAATATGATTTGATTCTCTTTATTTATGTTAACTATCTCTACCTCATAAAAAAGTTGGAACACTACTTAAGATTTAAGTGTCAAGTTAAGTGTGTTTTATATGAAATTATGAGGGATATATAGTCATTTTTATTTAACAAAGCAGGTATAATATAATATCATCTGGAATCAATATGGTTTCGTGGTGATAATTTTCAAATAGCAACACTGATGGACTATTTTTATTTGAAAAAGTGTGTTAGCCTTAGAGGAATTTGCAATTCTCATATATATTTATTGAAGTATTATAAATTCTACACATTTAATTATCTTTAACAAATTTTTAACTTATTCAAAAATTTTTACAGGGATTCTAACCATAATTTGTTAAAAAATGGATGACGAATTATTATCAAATGTTTTTAAAATAAAATATTAAAGGTCATTTTGAAAACAGCTTCATGAAGTAATTAATAACTTGATATAGATTCAGCAATTACTCTGTAATAGTCATCATAGTATCTGTATATTTACTTTCTTCAAAACAATAGTTACTGCACCTTTATAAATCAGTGTGGAATAATATTTCAGTTAGAACATAGAAACAATTCATAGAATCTCGTTTAAAATTTCTGTTTTAGGATTGAAATCATTCATATTTAATATAGATTAATTTTTGCCTATGTATAGGGAATAGATAGCTAGATACAATTTTATATGATAAAACAACCAAATAAATACTATGTGATTTTATCTAAAACGTTATTACATATTATTCTTATGAATAAATACAAAGAAAATATAAAAACATGCATTTTTGGATATACACATTAAATGCTTGAATCTAGTTCCTTTTAGTGTTTTCATAATCATCTCTCAAATTAACTATAGTTAAAACTTTTTTTTTTCTGTCACATGTTTTCTCTTTCTCACCTGTGGATACATAGGCATAAGTAAGTAAATAATATTATTCTAATACAAGGGCATTAAAAAAAGATGCAGTGGAATAGATTAAGTGCTGTTTTACTCTATAGACAGTAACCGTCTCTCTCTCTTTTTTTTTTTTACTGTGGAGTCATTTACTTTTAAATAGAAAGTTGTATCTTCCACACATCCTTCCCTTTTGATATCTTGAAATCGCATGTTTAAACAAGTGTCCCCCCAGATGGTACCTGTGCCTACCAAGAGGAGTTTCAAAATCCTCATTTTCAATTTGTTAAAAATATTTACATATATCTTTCAATCAAAAGTGATGTGATGCCATTATATAGATGATTGTTTCCAAGAAAAATTCAACCAAAAACAGATCTACACAAAAACAACTGCTATATTATGTCAAGCCCGTTTTTTGGGGTTTTTTTTAATGATTTTTCAAGATTAGAGAAAGTGTTTGCTGTCTCTTTAATCCATATTATCTGCACATTCTGAACGATTCAGGTAGTCTTGATACCTTATGTCTACCTGTGACAATTCTTTCTTGCAGTTTGTATCTTTGCCAAATTACAATAACAACTTCAGCTTTGTGTATCATTTTATTGCCTCACCTGTCATCTTAATTTTTCAATGTTTCGATTTTTTTCAAATTTTCAATGGCTATTTGATTTTTATCCAAAGTATTTTCTTTTTTAATTCATTTCTGCTGTGTGGGTAAATATGAAACAACAAAAATAAATCTGTTACTCTGAGCTTGAGAACAAAGTCTAATGAGAGAATATTCAAAACCACAAGTACTCCAGCCTTTCTGGGGGAAGGATCCTGGTGCTTTCATCAGAGGCACTTATTTGTGCCCTTTGACTTATTCAATTTTACTTTTGATGAACAGTCACTATGACTCATGTATGAGAAAATATTCCAATGATATCAAAACTGTTTTGTTAATGTAAATCTTTTCAGTAAAGTGAATCTTGACTAAAATTTGATCCAGATCATGTTCGAAAGAAATATCAACAGTCCCTCTTTTATTTGTAAAATATATAATGTTTTTTAAATGATTAAGCAAAAATTGAAATAGAAGAAGTAATCTGTCAAGATTCTAGTGTAAATTCAGTTTCTCAATTGTAATGTTGAACTCTGTGAAAGAAATTCTCCCATCAGTGCGTGGGGACTTTTATTCTCTTAATCTGGAGAACAAAAAAAAAAATCCCTTTCTGTATTCTCTTGCAAGCTTTATCTCAGATATGAATGCACTGTTAGCTGCAGGAGAAAATTACTGAGATGAGAGGTAATGGACAGGTATTATTCAGATACAGCTAAAGATCCTCTTTCCTCAAAACTTTCAGCTCTGAGCATCCTCAACCAAGGCAAAGGATATGAAACCATTAGCCAAAATGCTAGTCTGCAATTTTGAGAATTATGATTTACACATGAGAGAACTGTATGTGTGGTCATGGATACTTTGCTGTATCAAAATAGTTGAAACAAAATCAGTGTACAGTTTGACACATTTTAAAAAAAATGAATATTTCTCATGCTACTCACAGCTCTCAAGCTTTTCTGCCCTGCCTTTTTAGGAACAGGGATATGAAAATAACGTTTTGCTTCAGCAGATTAGTGTTATTGGGCATATTATATTTTGAAGTAGTAATGAGTACCATAAAAAACATCTTTCTCAGGAAAGCTATGTCACGACCTGTCTCCTTACATTTCATTATCTTCTTTTCTTTCAAGTCTTTTCCTTCTCTACCATTTCCAACAAAGCAGGGGAAATAAGTCAGTTCCAGAAGACAGGAAACATCAGCACGTTGTGATGCCCTTTTCTTCCAATCCTACTGAGGCTCACAAGCAGGCTTATATAGATGGATCCCTTAAGAACAACCAGCCCGAGTCTGCAAGAAAATTCACATTGGTATCTGATGAAGATGCCTTAAGTACCCATAGTGCCCTTTATAAGGAAAATATAGATCAAAGATCAACAAAATTGGACTTTTCACTGAGAACAGATTCTGTAGGGTCATTTTTACCCAAAACTCAAGCCAAGAAAGACCCTCTGAGGGGCCCAAGAGAAAGCATTCAGAAGATGTGGAATCAGACAATCTGCTTACCTAGGAGACCAATATGGGAACTTCCCAATAGACCAGAAACCATAGAACTGGAGCAATGGCGAAACAATAGGCAGAAAGCTGAAAATGAAATCCCTGGAACCTATCCAAACACAAGAGGTAGCAGGGATATCTTGCTTACATCTAAAGGTACAAGTTTAAGAGAGAAAGAGGAAATAAGGCCAGGTGAATCACCGATTATACAAGGAATGGAACAGTTGAAATCTCTGTCTTCAGACTCTTCATTTTCCTCTCCTTGGTCTCATTCCTCACTCTCTGTTTTGCCAACTGTTTCAAGAACTGTGGAACTCAAATCAGAACCTAATGTTATCGTTTCTCCTGCTGACTGTTCCTTGGAACTTTCTCCTTCAATGCCTTGCATTTTAAATTCTCCACTTTTAAGGAGAGAGACACACACTTGTACGTTGACTGTTGAAACCAAAAGGAACGTTTTCGAAAATCTCCATTCACCAAACATCTCTCCTCTTCCTCCTCCTCCTCCTCCCCCTCCTCCTCCTCTGGTCCTTACTCCTTTTGCTCTTTCCTGTCCTCCTCCCTGTCGTCCTCCTCCTCTTCCTTTTCCTCTGCTTCCACTTTCTGTGTCCTCTTCTCCTCCCTCTACTTCTCCTCTTCCACCTCTTCTTTCTTCACTTCCCTGTCTTCCTCCAACACTCCCTCCTCTTCCTTCTCCAGCACCTCCTTCAATTTCAGTTCCATCCACTATGTGTGTTTGTACACCAGCTGTTAAACACACAGTCAGTGTGACACCACCCAAGGAAATGAAGTCTTCTGTGATACAGCGATCAACACCAACAACAGCATGTCATGCAGATCCTCAAAGAGAGCCAAAAGGAATCCTCAAACATGTGAAAAACTTAGCAGAACTTGAAAAGTCAGTAGCTAACATGTACAGTCAAATAGAAAAAAACTATCCACTAACACACAACCCAAAATTTCAGACTAGTTGCCCTTCAGAGATAACAAATATGGAAATGACATCTGAACAAAATCAGGAGAATCTGCACGATATTGTCGAGGGAATTGAAAAACAATCTCACAGTCAATCTACTTCACTGTAATGTTGCTTTTCCTATTTTAACTGGACAACTCTTTTGTTGGCCGTAATCTTCAAGTGGAGCCAAATTTGAACCTTAAAGAAGATTCTATTATTTTACCTTAAAATCAATGCGATACTGTTTTTTCCCTCATTTTTAATTTAAAATATTATTAACCTCATCATTACTAACTCATATAGATTTATCTTAATTTTCTTAACTACGAAGTAGTTATTTGTCTACATTGATTTAAAAAGTAAGTAATTTCAATCTATTTTTTAATGGGAATATATGGGCATAAAAGTTAGATATACAACTTAAACCAATGTCTTGTTGATCATGTTAATGAAATAACTTTTACTTTTTCATCATAGTTTTATATGAGTGCTCCAGGAAAAAAGGAGACTGTTACAAGTAAGCTATAAAATATCATAGGTGGTTATTTCCTTGAAGACTATGTGTTTGGTAAGAAGAAATATTGCCAATTAAAATGTTATTTATCCTGAAATGTAGGAGATGGCAGAATTATGGTATTACAAAATAAATTCCAGGTTCTAGAAGATGTAGTCATCTATTTTCTTATAAGAACATCTTTTATTCTGGCTTGCTTTCATCTTACTAGTGTGCTTATACATTTGATAAACCTTTTACTTTTTCTCAGTTGCTGTCTTATCTATTGATTTCTCATTGAGCTTTCTTTTTCCTTCTTATAATAAAAATAAATTGAGTCATTGACTTTTGTAAGACATTTAATTGTTCCTATAGATGTTTAAAGTGCTCTTTAATTTTATTTGTCCACATTATTACATCGTCTCATTAATTATAATTTTATCATAAGATTATTTCAAAGAAAATATTTATATCATGTTTCTTTATATTAATAAAGAAATTCTAATCAGTTTCATCAAAAGAAGGTTAAATAAATGTCTACAAAGGTTTATCTAGTATGAATTTAGTTACTATTTCATTGTTGAAAATTACAAATATTTTTCATTAATTTATTAGTAATATAAAATGTGCTGATGTATTAAAATTATGCCCTTATGTATAGAAAAGGGCATTTTAGCTTCATCCCCAATTACTTTTAATTACTACAGAATAATACATCTAAATTTAGACTATAGTGTATAGGGGAAAAAAAACATAAAAAATTTAAATAGGAATTAAGAAGAAATATATCTAAACTATCGCCAGTTTTATATAGGCTTTTACTCTTTGTTTTAGACAGAAAAAAACAGAAATTTATACTTTACGAAAATATTTCTGTAGTTGTAGTATCTTAGTTCTCGTATCTTAGAACTCAACTTGTTAAATTCTTAAAGGCACCAGCTAAGCTAAGTACTATCTTCCTATCTTATTAATGAAAGCTACACTTGACCATCAAGTAATTACTTTGTTTTTCCTATCTAATACATGGAATAAATTTTGTTTCCTGGAAATCTTTACTTTAAATACAAGCATAATCATTTGTTTTACTGTGCACTTTTAATACTTCCGAAGATGTAAATCTGCACAGAGAAAAGCACAATTCCAAAAGATAAGCAAAAATCTTCCTTGGTAATTACCATAGCAACTATATACTATATGTTCAGGGACCAACAATGCATCATTTCAAAGGTTTTGTTCAGCTCTTATATTATGTTACGTTTCTTTAAGAATTTGGTCTGGCATCCCTAATTAACAAAATCATATCAAAAACAATTTGTAAATCTAATGATTTTCATTAGTTCTTCTGCTTCAGATTCTTTTCATCCAAATCAAGAATAATTTCTTTCTTGGGGTTCTTGAATATGATTTTTTTCTCTCTTTTACTGAAAAACTTCAGTTGGAGTTTTTGTTGGCAGCTGGTCATATGCATGAGAACTTGTGCTATTTGGCGGACTCTGACAAGGTATTATTCACAATTGTGTAAGCCTTCAATGTGAGTGTGTGTGTGTTTTAAGCTACCTGGGAAGTGGGAAAGAATTGCCTTGATAATTCCTTAGAATTCCTTAATTAGATCTCTAAATAATGACCAAAGAAATATTATAAGAAATCTAAATAAGTTTCATCTAGGTGACTCTAGCCTTACTAAAATGTTACATTGTCCTTTTCTATAACATTTTCATGATATTCATATGATCTAAAAATTTTATTAGTATTTTACTTTTCAAATGAAGCATCCATACGCATGTTTTATATTTAATCTGGTCTTTTACTGACACGTTATGAGATCGCCAACTTCATCATAAATGTTGATAGAAAATCTTCTACATGAGACTTACTATTCTAATATTCTTTGAGTACACAAGCCAAAATATTTTTCCTCTCCTCAACTCCTAAGCTTCCACAACCTGACAACCACCCTCTAGAAAAAGGGCACCTGTTTTTCTTCTGCATTTATCATGCTCCAATTAATGCATAAAGAATTATTAGATACCTTATTAAAAGACACAAGCAAGTTACCATATATTTTCCTTATTTTAAAAAGTAAGCTATAATACATACAAATGGTAAAAAATGGAATAATTTATACATATTAGATATAAACTACTCAGACACATATATTAATATTATATGACTGGTTTTGTAGGAATCAACAGAGTGACATGTTTATTGGACGTACACAGATCATTACACATATTGTTTCTGTTGTGTACCTCTTCTAAGTCACTTTTTGCCCTTGAGCTAAGACAAACAATAAAAATAACCACATGAAAGCAACAAAAACATTAATAGAAGAGTAGTGTTCATCTATGGATATCTTATTTCTCATATTTATGGAAAATATTGCTAAAGAAAAGAGGCAGTTTAAATATCTTAGAAGATAAAATCTAGTTTTAGTTGGACACACTATATGATGTATGTGACTCAGTTGTTATTATTAAAATCTAAATACGAGTTTTTTCTACTTTCTGTATCTCTGAAAGATACAAATTGAGTAAAAGTTGAAATTACCTAAACTTCTAATGCTCTAGGAGTATTATCATTACCATAACTATTGGTAAAACCATATAAGCACTCTGAAAATCTTACTACAGAACTATTACAAATAATAAATTGCTGATAGGATTAAGTAGCGATTATTGTATTACCAAATCACCAACCATTTCAATCAGCAGTGCCTTAACCACTAAAGCTGTTTTCAGATAAGTAGATTTATCTTGTGAAGGCCTTGTAATTATTTAAAGCAATTTTCTACAGAGATTTTTTGTTGTTGGACTTTAGAAAGTTATGTACATAGCTTCATAATAAACCTTCATGGAAGTTGCTTATTAATTCCATATTGCATGGTCAATAGCACCAGTTTAATACTTTAGGACACTTTTTAATGAAAAATAAATAAAAATATTCATAATTAGTGACAGTCAACATTGAAAAAACTCTATACTTTTTACCCTCTCAAGTACGGTCAAATGTTTCACCAACTTGTGTTCCACGAACTTCATAAAGTTTTATGTAATATTGAAAGTTTGACTATTATATCTTTAAAAACTTTTTCACTTCATGTTTAATAATGTCATAGACACTTCATGTCTAATTAACTCTTAAAAGCTAGTAATATTTTACATTCACTGTTTTTAGAATAAATTGACACAAATAAAAAAAAAATTTCACAAACATTTGGAAGAACATATTCTAGTCATGGATTCTGAACTAATATGTATAAAACACATGTTTTTTTTCATGTATAAAACACATCTTTCCCAAAATGAGTATCTTATGTATATTAAGACATCTAGGAGAGATGATATAGGATACTTTTTATTCCAATTGATCAAAACAAAGTTTGTTACTGTACACGATTATGATAAAATAGATTGTTTATGTTTTGGTGTTCATATGGAATGAGGGTTGGGGTGATAATTGTTTTTAATAATGTGGGCATGAAACCTTGATCCTCCTGTCTTGATACTGCCACAAAATATATTTCTCACTGAGACAATTTTTAGCAAAAATTACTTTCTCAGTTTTTTTCAGATTTTTTTTTTTTTAAACACCCTCACTAAAACTTTTATTTAACCTAAAAACCCAAGACGTTTAATACCGATTTCTTCATTTCTGCCTTGCAGGAGAGGTTATGCATCAGAGGTAAGGGCTTTATGGTGTTATGTTATACCAAGGACTGATTTATATTTTTTTCAAAACTAGGGTACTTTCTTTCATTTTAACAAAACGTATAAGTATGCTATACTATTTCTTTTATATCTGTTACTTCATTGTTTGGGTATTTTAAGTCATTAATGGGTGAAGAAAGACCAACTGCTTGCCTACTCAAGGATAATTTTTTCTTTTTCCTGAATTACTATTGCTTAGTATTGTGATATTCCCATAAATTTATTTTTCTAAGGCTATAAACCTAATTTAGAAACTGTAGGATTACTTGATATTTGTTCTTTTTACCAGTCCAACACTCCATCCTAACACATTAGAGCTTGAGATCTTAAAGAGTTTAAAAAAAAAAAATGACTGGCTTTCCTATTGTGTTAATTTGACTCCCAGTCTACAGAGAAGATACTGGGCATTGTGGCCAAGAGTATTTGACTAGCCACACTGTAAATGGTGCTATCAGTGAAGTCACTGAGAACCTAGTATGTATGGTTTAGCACAAAGCTTTTCAGTCAAGAGACTGAGATAAGCATGTGATCTGATTTGCTAATAGTTTAGAATTATTTAAAAATTAAGATGAATGCCTTTAAGCATAACTGGCTTTCCGGGATAATTATAATAGCTAACAGAATGAATCAGAATGTTTCTAACTTAAACTTCCCACTCTTTTAAATGAATACCTTAAGTAGACTAACTCACTAACCACTGTATCATGGAAAGTCTATCTGTTCATTCAAACAGTTTCTATTGACCATTTCAAACCGTTGGTTCATTGGTGGAAGTATCCCTCAGAATTTCTCTGCCCACTTTCCCACTGCTTACTTTCAGATTCCTGTTGTGTAACTATTTCCCCCCAAAGAGTTGATAACCCAAAATTTGAATTGTGAATCTTCTTTTCATCTGACTAAAGTATAAATTATCATGAAACAGACCAGTAGTGACCATGTTTCCTTTAAATAAGTGTGGGTGAAGTGGGGCAGCAACAGGAAGTGATTCTTGCAAAATCTGAAGAAGGACAATTTCCTTAATAACAAAAGAATTTCTGAAAACATGCTTAATGTTTGAGTACAGGCAATCCACATTTTGGTAAAAATAAAAAATGGGAAGCATGTTTTAAATATGATGACAAGTATATTTATCATTCTATATCATTATTTTGTGTACTCTACCCTTCTTCCTAGTGAACCTGATTACATCTAATGTGATTAGGGAGAAAAAAAGAGGGGCAATTTAAAACAAGGTTGACATCGCTATGAAGATACTTACAGTGCTTATAGAAGCATAATGACTCTGTAATATGAAGCTCAAACCAAGAACATTCTTTATAGGTTTTCATTTATTAAGGTTAACCTTGATGTTAATTAAAACAATGATGAAATTAAAATAAATTAATTCTTTAGAAATTTATGTTCCAACATAAATAGCCAAAATATTATTTAATGCTATTGGTAGCTATCTCATGAATAATGGCAGAGAATCCCAAGGTAACCAGTTTTAAACTGTAATCTTTTTTTCTCTCTTTTCAATCATAATCTACCTTTTCCCTCTGAATTATTTTCTAAATCTTTTTTTTTCTTTTTTTCTATTTTAATTTCCTTTGGCAGCAAGAACAACTGCTGAGGCCTTCTCTCCTTAAACCAGAGGTATCAATTTTCTTTCTCTTTTCAACCTCACTGGGTTTTCACTGTACTTTATGTGACTGTAATGTCCATCTTATATGTAGGCAGAGTGGGTAGCTGCCCTCCTGGCATAATTTGGCGAGAGAGAAAAGGTTGTTTTAAAATAAAATAAATAAACAAGTGAACAAATCACCTTACCACTTCTTACTGGTGGCTGAAATTCTGATTTTTTGGCTTCATCCTCTGAGAATTAGACAGATAAAAACTTTTGTCCTATTAAAAGCAAGCTATCATTCAGTGAAGTAATGCATAAACTTGATCAGTCTCTTATCTAAATGAATCAGAACTGTTCCTGAGATAAGATTTTGATTAGTTTGCAAAGGTTGAAAAAGAATGCTAAAAAAAAAAAAGAAAAAAAATTGCTGACATCTGTGCTGAATAACAAAAGGTAGAAATCGGGTTATGATTAACAGTCTTTAAATTATTTCATGTAATTCAAAATACTGCCTTTGGCCACATGTCTATTTCAAAATGCCTATGACATTTTCTTCTGCAATGAGAAAAAGACAACCACAGCTATATAATAAATTCATATCATTTATACTTGTTATGTTTTAATACTGCAATTTTTTTAAAGTAATGTTATGTAAAAATATTTCCTTTGTCAAATTTCGTATTTTATAAGCTCTGCTTAAAAACATTGTTTCATTTTTTTAACAAAAGAATCTTCACTTATCTAAAAAGAAGCATTTTGTGTTTAAAACTCCCTTCCCAAAATTTGGAGGTTAACTGGCAAGGAATATTCCACTTTTACAAATTTTTCACAAAAATTTCCATGCGATATCTCCATAGACTACTGAATTAGATAACTCAGAGTTAAAATCCAAATGCCAATTACTGGATGCAACATGTTAGTCGAGATATGCACTTTCCTGGGCATCAATTTCATCTTTTATAAAATGTTAGCGATAATGTTTAACATATAAGCTCCCAGCTCAGCTACTGGAACATAGTAGGAAGAAATTGAGTAAATGGTAGTTATTGTTCTTTTTGTTTACATCAGTGTAAGTATTTCTTTTTTGGTTAATAAGACACTAAGTTAATACTATGTGTTCTCTGTGTGAAATTCTCATCTCTCAGCAAAAAATGAATTTTAAAAATAACTTTGTGTTTTATCTGCCTACAAAATCACTTTTTAGTATGCAACTTAGCATGATTTTCCAAACTCAGGACTCACGTATCTAGCACTAAAGGCAACAGGGCCTTTTGTGTGGAGTGTTTCACTGTCTATTCAAGCTGAATCAGGAATGTTAATGGTCACCAGTTCTTTTCTTCCGGCATTTTTGCCTGTTTGCTTGTTTGTTTTTTCTGAAGAGCTGATGGTCCATTCTTCAGTAATGGGTTGCATAAGAATACAAGAGGGACCTTCAGATCATTTCTTTCTACTAGTGTCCATCTCTCCTTTCTAACTTAGACTACACAGTGACTGGTTGCTTCTGTCCTTTTATATGTTTTATTTTTTTAAAGTCATCGGATGCCAGATATATATTGTAGCTAGCAAGAGCTGAGTTTTATTTTCCCTGTAGGAAAAACAAGAAAATTATCTGTAAGGAAAATTATTTGATTCTAACTTTTAAAATCTGAAATCCACTCAGTTGCATTCTTTCCATAAATATTTATTTTCTATCATTGCTGAAAGTTATTAAAACTCAACTTCAAAACCATTTTTAATTGCTGTAAGGACACCTAACTTGAGATCTTCCCTCTTAACAAATTTTAAGTGTATAACACAATGTTTCTGTTAGCTATAAGCACAGTATTGTAGAGCAGATCTCCAGAACTTCTTCATCTTGCCTAATTGAACCTTTATACCTGTTGAACAGAAACTCCCATTTCCTCTTTTCCCCACCATGTGGAACTATCATTCCACTGTCTGCTTCTATGAGTTTGACTATTTAGATACTTCGTATAAGTGGAATCATTCTATTACTGGCTTTTTTCATGTAACATAATATCCCCAAGGTTAATCCATGTTGTTGAATATGGCAGGAATGCCTTCTTTTTTAAGATTACATAATATTCCATTGTATGTATATGCCACATTTTCTGTATTCATTCTTCCATTGATGGGCATTTGGGTTTCAACTTTAAAATCATTTGATGGTCTTTTCTCAGTCTCCATATGTATGATATTAAACATGTATTGGCTAAGCAGTTTAAAAGTATTAGTTCTGAGACCTCTTTGCTTCATTTACATCAGTAAAATTACGTTGGGTTTTAGATGCCACAAAAGCCTAAGCCTACCAATCTGTATATAATATATGTATTCAGTTTGAATAACTTAAATTTAGACTTTAACTTCGTTCTCATTTCTTACTGGTCTTTCCGGACCTCATTTCCTATCCTCCCACCCCCTTCCTATAGTGAACATTTTTTGTTGAAATAAAACCATAGCATAAAAGTGTACAAATCATATTGTATAGCTAGATAATATTTACAGAATGCATATGCCCTGCTAGCTCTACAGAAGTGTCATCTGTATCAATACTCAGATATAATTTCTCATTTCCCTAACCACTCACCTGACTTCTTTATTTTTAAGATAAATATTTTAATGATGTACACACACACACACACACACACACACATTGAATTTCAGCTTTATTGAAGTATAATTGACAAAGAAAACTGTAAGATATTTTGTGTGTATATTATGGTGATGTGATACATCTGTGCATCGTGATACATCTGTACATCCCCTCATATAGTTAATTAACACGTCTATCACCTCACAAATTTACCTTTTATTATGTGTGAGAATATTTTACTTCTATTCTCTTAGCTAATATCAATTATACAATACAATGTTATCAAATATTGTCATCATATTTTACATTAGAAGCTCAAATCTTATTTATCTTGCAGCAAGTTTTTAACCTTTTACCAACCTCTCCCTATTCTCCACACCCCAGCCATTAACAATACTTTTCTACTCTCTGTTTCTTGACTTTTTATTTAAATATTTGTTTAGATTCCACATATAAGTGATACCATGAAATATCTGTCTCTGTCTGACTTATTTCACTTAGCAAAATGCCTTCAATGTTACATCTATGTTGTCATAAATGGCAGTATTTCCTTTTTCTAAATGTAGGCATTCATTGTGGAGTGGGAGCATTATAGCCAATGAGGTTTATCTGACGTTAATTGCTAATTGAAAGCTTTTCACCTGCCTTCTAACACATATTGACGTTTCTATAAATAAAATAATGTTTCATTTGTACCTGACTTCTTTTGCTCATCATTTTCTGTTTGGGAGATTCATTTCTGTTGTTGTGTGGACGTTGTAATGTGTTTACATTATGGTCTTTTGCATTGGTTCCAGTTTGGGGCTGTTATGAATACTGTATCATGGTACATAATTGTACACATTTATGTTGGGTTTATAAACTGAACTATATTGGATTTCTGTGAAATGGGATATGCATATATTTGACTTTGATATTATCGCCAAACATTTGCCAAAGGGTTTCACTAATTTATAATCTTTCCAGAAGTGTCTGAGAGTTACAATGCTCCATGTCTCTGCCAGAACATGGTATCAATGATCTTTTTCTTTCTTTGTAATCTTAGCTATTCTGATGGGTGAACTGAAGTAGCTTTAACATCAAAAGTGGATTCCTTTAGAGTTGATTTACAAAAGCTTTGTAAATTGCAAAGTCAAGGGATAGTACATTAGTAGAGGGACTGCAAACTTAAATGAAGTAATGCAAGTGAATGGAAAAAATTAGATGTAAAAAAATTAAAAAGAGCAGATGGGAGATCCTATTGCAACTATGGATATAGGTGTAAAACAGTGAAGTTGAGTGCATAGTAGTAAGCAGGTGAGAACATGATTGCTGTAAGCAATCTAACTAAATTCATGACGTGAAAATATGAGTCCAGTGTTGCCATCTTTTTATTTTTCAAGAGAAATCAAATCTGGATTTTTTGATAGTATTTTTTTATTAGAATATTGGCATCAAATTCAATTCTTAAAAAATTATCTTTGCCAAACAAAGCACAATTTAGGGTCATACAAGCTATGAATTTTCATACTTTCCTAATGATATATTTGTGCTCTCAGAGAACATTTTTTTCCTGACTGTTTATTATACTTGGATCAGCAGAATTAATTCTTATAAATAATACATGATTTTAGAAATAAGTACCAACCCATTTTCCTGTTGATAAATATGATTTTTCTTCCTTTTTTCTTTATTGAAAAATTGATTTAATTAACAATTCAGTTCGCCCTATATAAATATTAAAATAGAATTTAACAAGGAAATGTAATGGCATTGAATTTAATAGTTACTTGAAACTAGCTTCATATGTATATCTCAGGGGAAAAAAAACACACACATCTTTTTATAAGTGTAGAGTTTGACAAAAATCAGTGTTTCTATAGTTTAGAACTGGAAGCCTTGAAAGGGCTCCGCTCTGACAAATTCCCTTTTTTAAAAAAACAGAATTAAATCCAGAATTATCCGTATGTTTTAAAATGTAAACATTCTTGGGAACTATCTCACATTAATGGAATTTTATTAATGTATAAATGCTTATTATCAGATCTTTCTTAGGAATAAATTTTGATGAACAGAAGTGCTCTGGGGACTAGAAAACTGTTGGAAGGCAGATGAAACAATGCTGAAGATAATGCTATAATTTTCCTCAAGGCTAAAACCTGTTAATAGTATACGTTAAAATAGAATGAAATATTCAGTTTTAAAATTTACCCAAGAACAAGCAATATGCTCAAATGCAATCTTTAACAGATTCACCACTATAAAAAAAATTTACCTTTTTTAACCCCTTCAATTCTAATAACTCAACCTTATTTTGTTTAAAATAGTTACAGCCAGAAAAGAAATATTTGAATATGTATAACTAACAGTTGTAATTGAAATTATTTTAGCAGGAGTATTGTGAGAGTCATCGAATTCTAGGTCTGGAAATCTGTCTGTGATCTGAAATGTGATAAGAATTTGTTTTCAAATGCAATTTCTCTTTTTAAACAATAGGAGTTATCCATGGAGTCTGGAATTGACCCTGGCCAGGAATATGGACAAGATTATTACAGTTATGAGCATGGGTACATCTTCAGATTTTTTTTTATCCAGTATCTTAATATTGTATGAATAATGAGGAATTAGTAAATGATTATTGTTACTAGCATTCGTTTTATAAATGTCATTTCATCAGTTTCATCTTTGAAAATGAGTAATGTATTTAGTTTTAATTTCAGTAGAGTTTTGACCATTTTTCCATATTGAGTTCTGTTTTGATGTTCTATATTGATATTGACTACAACTCTAAGACTGCGGTAAAAATTATTCAAAATTATTCAAATGGGAAATAAAAGTCAAACATATTTGCTCAATTCCTGAATTCACCTTTATTTTTTCATATGAGATGTTTAACCTTTTATCTAACCAGTCAGCCTCAAGATTTTATCCAAGAGAAACTGAGAAGAAAACATGCTTTAGAATTTAGTAATAAGCATTTCAAAATTCACTTCTATACACAAAAGATAACTGCTTTCAATAAATGAATCAGAGACATGTACAGACCAGTACATACCATGTTTAAAGTAGAACTTTACTTATAAACAGAGAGATTTTATATTCTCAATAAGCTATTATACTTTTAGAAAGAACATATTTTGCGCCCTAAAATCTTCAATTAATTAAGGAACAATATGCCTTTCTCTTCATTCTAATCTCCCCAAAACGTAAATCTGAAATAACTTGACTCTCTTTATTGTTATTCCAGGGTACCATTATGGCAAAAATCATTGGTCATCAGGTTATAGTACTTACCTTGTGGTTTTATAACTAATTTATAAGGAGCCTAATAGATGCTATATAAATATGTGTTGATTGAATGATGAAGAAAAAGAAGAACACAGAGAGCAGTCATGGTAGAATCTACACTGACCATATGTAAAAATAAATAGATAAATAAATATATGTATATGTATATATTTAAAGTTGTAAGTTTCTATTACAGGTACGAAATGCCTCAATATGGAAGTCGCCGTCGCTTGTTACCACCTGCTGAAGAATATGGTGAGGTGGTTGCTGAAGCTGAGGAGGGAATTGAGGAGGAAGAGGTAATTCCTATAGGTTTCTTATATAAGGGTAATGTTCCAAGAATAAATTTTAACCCTATTTGAATAGCACAATAAACAATATTGCAAAAATCAGAAATCCTACATACTTAATACATGTTTTCCATAGAAATTTAATAACACGGACCATTTTATTGCCCGGTGTATAGAAGGAAATCAATTTTTATGTAAGTTTAACTTATGTCATTCTATAAAATGTTTAAACACCTGGAATAAATCCATAATACAATTATATTTTCAAAATTCCCAATGTTTATCTTTTCCCATAAAGATAACATTATAATAATATATATAGAAAGTATTTTGCAAAACAATGTTTACATTTGTTTTCAAATTGTGTATCATACTAAAAGTCATAAAAAGTATAGTCTCCATAACTGAAAAGTTATCAGAGGAAAATAAAATATTACCATCAATACGTTTAATGAAATATCATGTTTAAGTTAGCATGAGTCATTTATATGAAATTCTTAATTGTGCTTGAAATAGTTCTTGGAACATTTATCAAAAAAAAAAAATCCCACACACAAAAAAAAATAAATGTCACTATAGATTTACCCTGTTCAAAATTAAGAAAATAGTCAAATTTCACATGATATTCAGATAAACTATCATAATTTCCTCATTATTTAAAATTTTGTTAAAAGAAATACATAAAAAAATATTTAAAGTCTAGGGATGGGACAGGGAAGCGATGACAATTTTTTTTTCTCCTTTGACATAAGATGGAAAATAAATTTTGAATAGGGAAAAAAAAGAGAAAGCATTAGAATTTGGTATTATACAGTACAAGCCAAAATAAAATAATTTACTTTTTTTTGGTTATCTTCTGTCTATATAAAGTTGGGGTAAACAATAGAGAATTGTGTGATTGTTTCTGAAACCAGTTATATAACTTGAATGAAGCTATTACCTCACAGATTCATTCCTGCTTAACTTGTGTGGGACAAGGTCACAACATAACCCTCCCCCAGCTGACACTTCAATTGCATTTTCATGATTTTCAGGAAAAGGCAAAGAAAGTTAGAGAGCCTAGTGAGGAGCAAGAAGTAGTTGTCATTATTGAAAAGCCACCAGCAGCTGAACCTACATACACAACATGGAAGAGGGCCAGGATATTCCCAATGATATTTAAGAAAGTTAGAAGACTAGCTGATAGAAGAGGCATCATTGACCTTGAGGGTGAAGAATGGCAGAGACGCCTTGAGGAAGAAGATAAAGACTATTTGAAACTAACTCTGGAACCAGAGGAAGCTTCAGAAAGCACTGTGGAATCAGAGGAGGAATCATCAAGTGACTACACTGAGTACACTGAAACCGAATCTGAGTTCAGTGAGTCTGAGACGACAGAAGAGTCTGAGTCAGAGACACCTTCTGAGGAGGTGGAAAGTTCTACCCCAGAATCAGAATCAGAATCCACAGAATCAGAAGGAGAAAAGGCAAGGAAAAACATTTTTCTTGCAAGAAGAAGGCCCGTTGTTGAAGAGGAAGTCCAACCTAAAAAAAAGGGACCACGTGAAGAACCAGAAGAACTGAAGGGGGAAGAAGAGCACCCAGAAGGAGAGGAAAGTGAGCTGGCCCCGATGGAAGAATCAACAGACCTTGAAGCTCAAGAAATCACTGAGGAGGGCAGCATAGAATCAGCTTCTGTGGAAAGAGGTGTGGAAAGTGAGGAAGAATCAGAATCAACCAGTACTAGCGAAAGTCAGTCTGGAGGTCCATGGGGCTTTCAGGTGCCAGAACAAGACACAAGCAGGGATGCAAACCAAACGAAGCCTCCAGGAGCAGACTCTGAAGGTTACAACACAGCACTTTAAAAGAGATGACAGTAGGTGGGAGTTTTGCAGTGATGAATGCTCTTGTGTGCAGTGCCTTCTGTGTGTTCTCTAAAGTGACCCTTGAAGGGGAGGAAATTGATCATGATTTTGATCTGATTTGAGATTAGAGACATGCCAGAAAAGTGAATATATATGCTATCCAAATAGATGTATATGTTAGAGTGTATTAGGGTAAAACTGTCTCATCTTTCCTAATTACTAAATCAGAAGACATGCAATCGGTTAATCAATATTTAATATCATTTAGTGGGATTTCTGTTAATGCTGTGTGGCATTATGAATTACAAGGATGCCCTGCCTATTGGAATGGATTATATAAATACTTATAGTGGTTTTCATATCACCTTTAAAAAAATAACTCCTTAGGATAGACTGCAACAAATGAGATCTCTAAAAGTCTACTTTTGCATATATGTACATTTCAACTGGCAAAGGTATTATCAAAAAGATCATGAACATGTTCAATTAAGTTTGTAGCTGGCATTTTCAAATATTAGAGGTTAAATAAAATAAATTAAAGGATTAAATTTACTACCATTTTGTTTCCATCGTGGTTATGAGTTACAGTGAATTTAGAAAATAAAAATAAATTGTAAAAGTTATACAGTTTTTTTCTGGGTAAGTAAACATAGTACAGTTGAAAATAAAAAAGCATGGCTTAATTAGTGCAATGTGTTGGTAGTTCACATACCTGAACACGTAATACTATTTTGAGAGTAACGTCATTTATTTAATCTTTGCTCCCTACCATTTCTAATGTGGATTGGTTAAAGAAAAATAAATTTGTGAAAATGTCCATTGTATTCCAGTTGCTTGCAAAAGGCAAGTTTACAGTAATTAGTGTTCAGTTTTGTGTGTTACCAAATAAATTATGCTGGGTGGGAAAATATTTTCTTTTAAGTTAACATGTATTTTAAAGAAATTACCCAGAAAACCAGGATACTTCAAGGGAATAAATGCATTAAATTATACAAAATATATGGCTAACAATGAAGAATTAATTAGGGATTAGAATAATGTGGGTTTAAAAATTACTTTAAAACATTGGAAATAGATATATAACACTAGTATGAACAGAATATACTATCACTGTGCATTCTTTCCAATTCAGCTTTCCGGAATCGTATAGCAACTGTCAAACAATGGATCAGATCCTTATTTAAATATAAATAATATGTATATTTCTTTTTTTTCATGTAGAGAAGCAATTTGATGTAAAATAATAAATGTACTTTCTGAAATAAACGTCTTCTTCCTAACTCAGCAACACCTTCTTCAGAAGTTAAGCTCTAAAACCAACGAAGCCTTATTGCAAAAGAAACTCATGTTAATAAAGTGTTTCCTTCTCCCTCTTTTGAATTATTTACCTTTGATGGCTTTCTAGCAAAGTTTTTAATCTCACAGGCATTATAATCTTTGCCTTTTTAATTCCTCTGATAATGACTAACTTTTTTTTGTTTTTTAACTTTGACAGTGGGCAAGAAAAAGAATGATCAAATTAGTTGTTGATCATGAATATGCAACTAGCTCAACTGGAGAAGACAGTGCTCCTGAATGTCAGAGAAACCGTCTTCACAATCCTAATATCCATGGTAATGTTAATGGCAATATATATATTGCACAGAATGGTTCTGTGGTGAGAACCCACCGCGCCTGCCTCACTGATAACATAAAAGTTACATCCCCTGTCCGACTGGAGAGGCACTTTAAGAAACTAGACAAGTTGGCAGTGACACATGAGGAGAATGTCCCTCTGAACACATTATCGAAGGGACCATTTTCTACTGAGGAAATGAACACAAGACCAACTCTGGTAACATTTGCCCCTTGCCCATTGGGGACTGACAGTATGTCAGTGAAGCTACTGGGGAACAGGCTGAAAAGCACAGTTGAACAGGAGTCCATGGTTGACTGTAAGAGCATCAAGGAACCTTTGGAATTCCATAGTGACCACACTATGTCAGATGAGGAAGAGCTCTGGATGGGCCCCTGGAACAACCTCCATATACCAATGACAAAACTATGACCAATTTTTTTTTAAAGTTATTTTGATTTTTACTTAAGTTTTTAATAAACTGTGCTTTTTATTGTCACTGAGAAAACAATGTAAGGGATTTATGTCATGCACACAAGCTAAAACTTTGAACAATATGCTTTAAAGTTTAGAAACAGACAGATTTGCACTCACATTTGTTATCAATTAATTGTTCTTCCCAGAAAATCTTTTTGGACAGATTCTCAATTCACCAAATACCATATGTAAACAATTAGCGGTTTTGTTAGATCTTATTTTTTTTCCATTTTAATAAACAGAAATAATTTACTAAGTACTCATTTATATTTTGTTGATTTTAACATGAATTTTTCTTCATCTCTAGCTTCACAGAACTTTTCTGGTACATGTAATTTTACTTTTCATTAAAGAACGGGAAAATTATGTTAGAAGATTTTAGAGGTAATGGGTATTTATGATTACTGTCTATACTGTCCTGATTTTTAAGAAAGATAGAATTACAAAGTGATAGTAAATGTGGGAATCTTCTGAATCACGAGCCTATTTAGAATCATGAACCTATTTTCCTTTTTGTCCAATATAAAGTGTTTCTTTTTTTTAAGTTTTTACATATGTATATGTTGACCTTTTAAGGAACACTTGAAGTCATATATTTTGTACATATCATTTACAGTTTTACCTGGTGTCCCTCCCACCATGCATACACACACTCTACACTCTATCCATGTCAAACAAGCATGCTAGGTAATTTAGTTTAGCTATTTGAAGTTAAAGCATTATCTGGAGCATTAGAGAAAGCTCACCCTCAGCAAAATGTTACTGAGATAGGAAAGGGTCAAATAGGCAATAATGCACCCAGTATCACAGTTTTGGTGAGAAAGATATAGTAAGACCAGAGAAGTCTCACATTAATGTCACTGGACACGAATATTTTATAAGCTAGGTCTAAAGAAATCTGGCAGGATCAAGAATTTATGTAATATGTGAAATACCTATAAAGACTATAAATCCATAGCTTCAAATGTATTATAGTATATCACTTCTCCCAGCTCCAGTTTATTTATAGAATATTTTAATATATATAATGTTTATGTGCATAAAGAATAGAACCAGAAAATGTTTGCTGGGTATTTTTTATCAAAGAATGCATCTTGCATTTTTCCACCATTGAACAAAGCACAGTATTTCTCCATTAACAGAAATGAAAACTATGTATCCTTTAAAAAAAAAATCTCCAAAAATTGCCTTGTTTGTTGCAAACTATACTCTCCAGATGTAAAAAAGGATGAAACAATTTAAGAGAATTCAGAATTCTATTGAATATGACTTTGTATGATATAGTTACAACTCACCTCAAATTTTGCACAGTATTGACCAAGTTTATATTTCCATAACATTCTCTCATGCATGCTTATTATATGGTTGAAAGATTCAATAGTGCACTGTTATTTATTTCCCTGTCACACTTCATATTTTAAAAATAGTTTGTTGCAATGCTATCTCCTTATTTTCAAAGGGAATGAATTGTATGTAACATAAACTTACCAACTTATGAGTAGTAGGTTTTCACTGCAGATTTCAAAAAGTATTTGAGATCAAATACAGTAACATCTCATTTATCTGACCTTACTGAAAATTAATTCATTCTATATAAACCTTGCTAGAAAAAACTATCGGCATTAACTGGGAGCTTGTTAGAAATATAGAATCTTGCCCACATTCTCAGGTCTACTAAACAAAAATCCACGCTCTCACAAGATCCCAAGGTAGTTTATGTGCATATTAAATTTGGATAATAATTATTTATACCATTGAACTCCAGGGTCTACTCCTTGAAGCACCAAAGCAATTGTTTCTAGGATAAAATATTTTGGATAGAAGTTAGATTAAGCATTTTATATTTTCCTAATTGCTGAATCAGAAATCAATAAACATAATTAAATATTTTTCTGATGTTCCAGAGTTATCTCAACTAGTATTCCATGATATTCTGTTGCATATTTACAACTTTATGTATTTTTTTCTCTTTTCTCCAATTTCACATCAGTTAAATGTGATATTTAATTAATTCCGCCATTGTGCCTCTCTCTAAAATTCATCTTCCAGTTTACTTCTAATCTCTTGGTGAGAAAGTTTGTATCTTTGTTTGTTTTTCTTGTTGTTATTGAAAAACCATAAAACCTGAGTTAGGAATCAGGTGTGTGAATTCAAAAATCAAAGCTTTGTGATTCTCAGGAGCTTTTGGGGTCACTATTAGGATCTAAAGACTGTACTAGAAATTGGAATTGGGCAGAAGACTAATGCCCTGATAGATGAGATGTCACTGTATTTTTAAAGTTCAATTTTTACAAATAAATATGCAAAATATTATGAATTACTCAGCAGACATATTTCAGCAATTTCAAGTTGATCATTTCACTAAAAACAATCATAAAGTTAATCTGTCCCTAAGTTAATGGAGATAGTGTAAAGATAAGTAGTAGTGATACAAATGAACCGAAGCAAGTATTTGGTTAGTGTATTTTGAGGTAAAGTATACATGGCAGAAAAAACATTACCAGCTAACTACATAAATCTGGATCAGTTGAATAGTTACTTTGATAAGACTTTCACTATTCTATAAAACTCTGACTCAGGATTAAAATTGAGGAACCCAGGGGAGTTATCCAAGTTTAAACTTAAGAATAGTTCATATAATGGTCTTTCTATGTAAATGTTTATAAAGAAATCGGTGGTTATTTTTCCTACATAGGAATAGCAGTCTTTTGTTCTTAATCACAGCCATCTTTCAATCAGAAGAAACAGCAGATCTTGGCTTATTAAGATAAGAATGAGCTATATGACTGTATGACTATAATATTGTTAAACCTGTTGTTTTCAAGAGAATGTCTCATGGACATCAGGGGTAAGGGCAGATAGAATGAAAAAATAGAGTCAAGATGACAGATGGAAAATTTGTGACTCAATTACCGTCAAATCACAGACTACAATTTCTCTGTCTAGACTTCTCTTTTTCATTCATTACAGACTCTGAGAGTTGTCATAGAATTGTAACTGTAGGCTGGCCAAAAGCATCTTTTTAAATCTGGGGGGGGGGGGAAAGTTTGCCTTGAATTTTATATGTGATATGCCGTTCGTGTTATTAGACCGCATTTTTAACAGGGATGTTAAAACATGTTATTTATCCAGTTGTTCTTCCAAATGGTATAGGATAGCGACTATTAAAATATCGTTCATTGCATTTAGGTATCACAGAAGCAGAAAAAAATGAATATTATTTCTTGAGGGAAGATATTTTCTTTCTTTTAGTTTATGAGCCTTGTTTTTTTCTCTTGTTCTGCTTCACTTTCTGCACTTTATACCATAAGTGGGGGTTATATACCACTTCAGTTAATTAATTAAACAGGCAGAAAGTGCTAATAATCTATTCTCAGGGCAGATGCCCATTGGTGCCTGCAATAACACAGTGATAAGGCTGAGGGATAAGGTCAAAATAATATTGAGGACCTCTATTTTGATGGATAGTTCTTCCCTCTTCTCAAATGATAATATGGATTCCTTTGTTCTATTGTTTCCTCTCACTTTTTTGCATTTGTTCACCTTTATAATAACAACCTTTACTTTTTAGATTGATTTTTGTACTGCAATCTACTTTAAATTTATGGTAAGTTAAGCACATAAATGCAAGACTTGAACATTGTCTGTAGTTTGGAAAATTATCAACACACTCACTGCTTTTCCAATTTCTTTATCCAAACACCTGTTTTTCCTTAACAAATATTATGTTAATGTATGAAGAATATGAATTATAAAATTTAAGTTAAAATGCATTGTTATTCACTACAATTGTTTCAAAATAAATTTCAATTTAAAGAAAATGATTTTTCATTTTGTCAGGTGGAAATAAAAATCAGTAACTATTTTTCCCATTTATATGGTAAGTATTTCAATTTGATAATAAAAGAAGAGCTTTCTCTGCAAACTCTTATATTTGAACAATGTGAAGAAAAGGAGTGTATTTTAAAATTACCTTTCCTTTTTATGCATTTCTGTCATGTACAACCAAGTTTTAAGAAAAGTGAACAATGTGTTTCCTAACATACTGCCCATCCATTTATTTAAAAAAATATTATAATCACGTAAATACTAAGGTGTTCATATGTAATATGTCACTTATACCATAGAAATACTAAATGATATCATACATATATCAAGATGCATAGTCAACATGAAGTTGCATTATGCCTTTTAACATGATTGAGTCTGTTTCCGGATTCATAATTTATGTGCTCATGTCTATCTATTTATCGATCTATCTATCATCTATCGATCCCTCCATTTGTCCATTTATCTAGCTATCTGAAATATGTTCATATTTCCCTGGCTGCATGCAGCTTAACTTAACTTTGTAATTCAGTTGATGATAAAATAATTTCAATTGTCTTTTATCTCAAACAATCAGGATTGGGAAGAATACATTTTCTAAAACAATCAATTTGAATACAGAGAGAATTCTCAGTCCTTTGCTCTTCTGTTCCTCATATCGTAAACAAAATTTTATTTATCCCTGTCTTTCAGTGTCTACATGCTTCCTTGCATAAACAAGAGAAAAATATTGTATTAACCGTGTTTCCCCAAAAATAAGACCTAGCCGGACCATCAGCTCTAATGCATCTTTTGGAGCAACAATTAATATAAGATCCAGTCTTATTTTACTATAATATAATACCGGGTCGTTTATCAATTTTTGCTCTAAAAGACGCATTAGAGCTGATTGTCCAGCTAGGTCTTATTTTCAGGGAAACATGGTATTTGACATACTTATAATGCTTTACGTAAAGAATAAAAGATTAGAAAGTTTTGCATTTTTCTTCACAAATATAATCATATTCTAATATTTTACTGGTTAAATGCCACTGTAAATTTTATTGACTTATTCTACGTGGTAGATATTCTGTTATTAGAAAATTCATTCCCCCCTTCCCATGGTTCTGAAAAAGATATGTTTTTTAAAGAGATAAGAGAAACCCATAAAATGTGTCCCCTCTGATTTGGGCTTCTTTGTATTTTTTTAAAATATCATTGTTAACATCATGCAATGTGTTAATGCCTGGGTGATAGCATGACTCATCAGTGGTTTGTTTCACAGGTATGAATGTGAGAGAATTCTGAGAAAACTCTTATAAAACACGTCCCATTTTAATCTAAATACCTACCCCAAATACACCTTTCCTGCAAGGTAATTACTGAATTAACAATGGTTCTTTTGAATTTATTGTTAAAGTGTGGGTTTTTATCAAAGTCTAGCCTGAAATTAGTTTGGAATGCTTAAGCTTTCTCCTTAATATCAACAATATTATTTACATAAATAAGCATAGTGACAAAAGTTGATTTGGCAGTGTCAATATCTGTGGCTCTATGTCCTTATGCCCTTTACTATCTATTCCCCAGCAGGTTTCTTTACCTTTGCCATTTCCTACAAAGGGTATTGAATCATCTAACCCTATAAAAATATTTGTCATAATACAATGAAAAGAAAGAGTGAAATTTTACCCAGCTTGAATCCAGCTGGCTAGATAAGTAGGTAGATGATAAATACGTGGGTAGATAGATAGATAGATGATAATTCAGTTTCTGTAACTACAAAATGAATTTTGATCTATGAGTCCTACCTCGGGCCATTTTAAGTAGAAACAGAAATAGGCATAATATCATCTTAAAATAGGCAAGCCTTCAAAGTGCAACTGTTCTTTACAGAACCAGCTGTTATTGGGCATCTCCAGTCTGTTATTTATTTATATCCCATTTCAGAACAAAAAGGCCTGTGGTGACTTACAAAGATGCATAGACTGGTGGTGAAATAAGGTTGAAAGAATGAAACCAAGGGAACTAGAGATAAGGGAAGAGTAAATATAGCGCTTAGATTAGCACCCAGATTTATGTGCCCCATGGTTCTATTCATTAGTTATTTAGGCCACAAATTTAGCTCTAATCTATCCCAGCTGTCAGATCAAAAAGGAAGGTAGAATTAGTTATAAGATTTAGAGTGCACATAAAGTTAAAAAACAGTTATTGAAGAGAAGTCAGCTATATTTGTTACTAAGACTTGAGATATTTTTTCCCCCTAAGGGTCTTTATAAAAAAAAAATACACTATATGATATATTGGCTCAGTTGTAGTCACTTAAATTTTATTTCTTTGCTTCTCAATTTTCTCTTGCATAACTCACAAATATCAGCCTTTCCTCTAGGTGATCTCCAAGTGTTTCAGTCACGGACTCTGCCACCCTGTTATCAATGTTTCCTGCAATGACTGCTAGAAGGGTAGATTGCCAGAATATTTTCTACTTTCACTAGCATCCTTCCTTGCCAACAGTTATATTAATCCCAACTTTAATTAAGTCATTAATCAAAGGCTGTGTTGTAAAGGTCTGCAATTTTCACAGCTCTATAGCTGTGCTGTTTGCTGATGATGGCATATGTAAATGCAGACCTATTTCTTTATTTCTTCACAATCTAGATTTTTCCCCATTGAACCTCAAGCGTGAATTTAGGGATCCTTTTTGAAACTGATGAAACCGGTCTTAAAAGGTTTCTCCAAGAAGAGAGACCAAGAGAATACAGAAGGATGCCAGTCAAGCAACGAGATCATTTTGTGCTAAGTCCAGAAATGTAAAGGAATTAAATTACATATTCCAAAAATGACCAATAATTCCATTTCACATTTTAGTAAAATGCAGTGGAGTGGGATGGGGTCAGGAAATGGAAAGGTAAGTCTAAATGTCAGGCTAGAGCTACCATTAAAGAGCCTATTTCCATCTTATCACACAGACACTGAAAAATCACTTTAAAAAAATCTAAACAGAAGAGATCACTTGAAGAAGTTTGGTATATAAGCCGAGAGGCATGATTCATAAGGAAATGGTTATGAGTAATAGAGCAGAAAATTTCACCATGAAAAGCCTGAGTTCAAACTTCAATTGGCCAATGAATACACTAAGGGGCCTTTCTGTTTTAAGCCCGAGGACCACTAACAACGTTGTTACCTCCCTACTCTTCCTTCCCCTATTTAAGTTAACATTGCCTGCTCTTATAATGTGGATCTCTACTCTGTCTAATCTCCCACCATCTTTAGGAGTTATACAGTCTTCCCAGATGCTCTCATTCATTTTCATACCTCAAGATAAAAGTAGCATGAATACACTTTTTAAAAATATTAAATTAATGGACCTTTCATTCATCTATAATTCATGGTTCTCAGTCAGTCCACCTAACCACCGAATAAGGATGAAGCATAGCTTAGATTGGAGCTAGACCACATTGGTCTGAATTCTGGCTCTGATACTACCATGGCTAAATCCTTTATCTGTAAAGTGGGAGCAATGATAGTAGCCATCTTGTGGATTGTTAAGAGGATGCAACGAGCCAATTTTTGTAAAGCTTTCGAGCAACACTGGCAAATAGTAGACATTACTGTGGGGATGGGGTGAGAATTCCCTCCCATTCTACCCCTCTTTTGTTCTTCTAGCTAGATTAGTTATAAAATAATAACACTGGCACAAGACTAGACTAACAGGAGGAAAAAAAAAATAATTTAATAATGTGTACACGGAAGAATCACAATATGATGCACAGATCATAACCTGAGGCTCAAAAGTGATCAAACTGGGCAACTGTTTATACTTTTTGTATAAAGAAACAATAAATTTGTGAGAAATTGACAGGACACAGAAAGTGAGTGATCATTAGAAAGAAGTCTAAGCAGGTTTGGGTATTAGTGAGGAATCTAAACGAAGTTTGGGCTTGGGTAGTAAATTAGTAAAGGCATTACAAGGTTTGTTTATACATGCTTTTTCAACTCTGGATTTTATAACTCTTTTGATCAGGTTGTCTCTCGGTCTTTCAGGAGTGGGAAGGGCACCTATCAGGGAAATTTATTTCCTGCCTTTCAGGGGACAGAGAAGAGTCAGAGAACTCATCCTACTCTTGCTGCTTCTCAGGTGATTTTAGTTCAAAATAATCGATATGGCATTGGGCAGCCTGCGCTTGGCTCTGACACTACATAGTGAAACAAAAGGAAGTGTGGTAAGGGAAAAAAAAAATCACTTCAAGAAGAAAAGGGACAGACATAGGGATAAGTCTCATCTAGTCAGGAAGAGGAACTAGAAAACCTGCTGACTCCATTACCTGAGTGGATTGTGAAAAGATAGTGTAATATATATGCTATGATTTCCCCCATTGTTCTCTCCTCTGTTCCCAAGTCACTGAATGGGGAAGCAAGTTAGAAGACAGGAGTTTTTGGTCTGGGTTCTTGTTTAACAATTGGGGACCTTTTAATCGAGGACTCCATGCCAACGTGAACAAGCTCATCAGAATAAATTCAGTAGGTGTGGTGGGAGACAGAGGCTGGGAGTCCACTCTTAATTCCACATATATGGAAGATATGCAAATGTTCTCACAAGTTCTGAGCAAAGATGTGGAAGGGATGAAAAGGTGAAGGGTGCAAACTTAGTGAGTCTTGAGGTAGGTTAGTAAGGTAGGACTCCCGCATTACAAGAAGGAATGGGGCACAAAACAAAACAAAACAAAACAAACCCAAACAAACAAAACACTACAGAGACTCCCAGGGGATATGTAGAGCCAACAGGTGCTGAGGTGAACCAGAGTCATCAGGGAATCCCCCGATATCTGGACCAAAGAGAGTAGAGGTCATAAATGTATTATCTGAGGACTTCAGCAGCATATGTCAGCAGGCAGAACTGTGACTAGAGGACAAGTAAACCGTCGCCAGCAGCCAACAAGGATACAGAGAGCAGCAATACCTACACTTGCATCTAAGATTCTGTTTCCACATTTTCATGACGAAAGGTGAACAGATCTGCAGTTTATCCCGGTACCATCTTGGACTAAAAGAGGGGAAGAGGAGGTTGCTGAATGTCTGAGCATTTACTAAAAAGCAGACTGTTTAAACCAAAAAATATTGAGATAGTAATTGGAAAGCTTACATCTTTCTTCTGGGCATCTGTGCGGTGGATTTTGAAAAAAAACTAAAATCACCAATAGAAAAGGAAGGATATTTTGTTTTCACATTTGTGCTATAACACTTGAGCTCTAAAATTTCATTCTATCAACAATCTTAATCATTCTATTTGTTTCTGAGGATTAGACTTAAGAATTTTGCAAAGACGAGATTACTGTCTTAAATTTTTCTCATCGTCCTTATACATGTTTAAAGTTTCTAATTTCATTTGATATAGTGACACACTCTAATTTTTAGTTTCCTCCTCCTTTTGTTTACAAAAATTCTGGTTTTCTTCCTTTAGAGATAATACATATTAGAAAGTATACTTGATGATGTAATCAGCATGGAATAAAAACTACCCTAAGACTCAAATACATAATGTGCTTTCTGGGATCTCCAAAATGATGGATTGTTTTTATAGTGGATATTTCCTTTATTCGTTTATTCAAAACTTATTGACTGCTTTTTTGAGCCAGGCACTGCATTTATTATTTGGGATACAAATCTAAATAGAACAAGAACAACCTTCATAGAGAATATAATCTACACCAGTACAAAAACAATATTAAATATTTTGCAGGAAAAGAAGCCAATCAAGTATATTTTACCAGTTCAGAATGGGACCTCCCGCTGGCCTGCCTAATAGGTTTAAGTAATCAATTCAGGTGTACAGAAAGCACTTAAAGCACTTTGTAAACAGGGAAGCAGTATATCGATTGCTTTAAACAAAGACAAATATTAGGTTGGTGCAAAAGTAATTGTGGCTTAAAAGGTTAAAAACAATTGCAAAAACCGCAATTACTTTTGGACCAACCTTTTATTCATTTTCTTTGGGTATTGTTAACATTGATTCTTATGACTGAAAATGTCAACACTAACCTCTCCTGAGATCAACTGTCGTGTAATTCCTAATAAGTGGGGTG